>NC_090321.1:126365496-126696714 GCF_040869045.1 Eurosta solidaginis
TGTCACGGTATATGAAAACAACGGCAGCGTAATATTACGTGGAAACAAAGTTGGTGGTATATTTTTGTTCACAGAAAATAAGAAAATGTTATTCTTTGCAGGCCAGCAGAATGAAGCAATGAAGTGGCATGCACGGTATGGTCATTTGAACTATGACAGCATGCGTATGCTTGTAAGCAAAAATTTAGTGAACGGGCTTCAAGTAAATGTGCCAAAATCTATTCAGTGTGTTGTATGTATGCAGAGTAAATGTGTAACAAAACCATTTACATCAAGTTCAAATCGAGCAAGCGAATTACTTGAACTAGTACATACAGATGTATTTGGGCCAGTAAAAACATCGGCTGGTGGTTCGAAATACGTATTGACATTTGTAGATGACAAATCAAGATATGGTTTTGTTTATTTAATGAAGCACAAAAGCGAAGTTTTCAGTAAATTTAAAGAATTCAAGGTTTTCGCTGAACGTCAAACTGGGTATCTAATTAAAGCTATTAGAAGTGACAATGGCACTGAATACACAAATAATTTGTTTCAGGAGTATGTAAAAGATTGTGGCATTTTGCATCAGTTCACGGTACCCTACACCCCGCAGCAGAATGGTGTAGCTGAACGCTATAACCGGACATTGGTAGAGATGGCACGGAGCATGCTAATTGGTGCGAACTTGAGTGATACATTATGGGCAGAAGCTGTAAATACTGCAGCCTACTTGCGAAATAGGTCACCAACAAAAGCAGTCGATGAAATGACGCCTTATGAGGCATGGTATAAAAGAAAACCAGTTGTGTCACATCTAAGAACATTTGGATCAGTGGCTTACGCCTTAGATAAAAAACCTAAAAGTAAATTCAATGCTAAGGGAAAAGCGTATGTAATGGTTGGTTACGGTAGTGCTACCAAGGGCTATCGCTTGTATGATTCTGCCACAAGAGGAATTATTTTAAGACGTGATGTATCATTTATAGAACCAACTATTCCGAAAGAAAATCTAAACGTTGATTTATATATTTTAAAGTCAAATCAAGACAAGCCAGAATGTGAATGTGTAAGCACTGAAGACAAGCTAAAGAGTGAGTGGGTTAGCACTGAAGACAAGCTAGATAATGAACGTGTTAGTGCTGAAGATGACCCAGAGAGTGATTATAAATCTGCAAAAGAAGAAAGTGATGAAGAGCCTGCTACTAAACAAGTAGGACCTGGTCGGCCTAAGTTGGTGCGGTCAGGGAAACCAGGAAGGCCAAAGAAAGAATACCATTATGCAAATTTTCTCAATGATGTTGATATTCCGAATACAGTGGGTGAAGCCATGTCTAGTGACCATGCAAGTGAGTGGCGTAAAGCAATGTGTGCTGAATATCAAGCTCTTTTAGACAACGATACATGGGAGCTAGTAGATTTACCAAAAAATCAGAAAGCCATAAAGTGCAAATGGGTATTTTCGATCAAGAAAAACAAGAACGGTGAAATTGATCGATTTAAGGCAAGGCTAGTAGCCAAAGGGTGCAGCCAAGTATATGGGGTGAACTATACCGATACGTTTTCACCTGTGGTGCGGTATTCTACGATCCGTACAATTTTCGCGTTAGCTGCAGAGTACCAGCTATACCTACACCATGTTGACGTTTCATCTGCGTTTTTAAATGGTATCATAGATGACGAAATATATATGGTGCAGCCTGAAACATTTACAAACAGCGAGTATCCCAATAAAGTCTTAAAGTTAAAGAAAGCTTTATATGGTTTGAAACAGGCAGGACGTCAATGGAATATGAGGTTGCATGACATTTTAATTAATATTGGTTTTAAACAATGTGTAACAGAGCCTTGCGTATATACGAAGCATCACAACGGGCACATCAATTTGTTAGCAGTGTATGTAGATGATTTGCTAATAGCCAGCTCAAACAAGAAAGAGATGAGCTCTATTAAACACGAAATTTCGAAAAGACTGCAAGTGGTAGATAAGGGTCCTGTTCAATTATTTCTTAGTATGGAAGTCGAAAGAGAAGGTGAAAGGGGCGCAATAGCTATACGACAAAAAGGGCAAATCAAAGAATTGCTGCAACAACATGAAATGTTAGACTGTCGTCCTATAGCAACACCACTCGATCCTAAGCAACAAATATTATGCGCTGATTCTAGTTGCAAGCGCGTTGGCAAACAAGAGTACCAGTCGCTGATAGGCTCGTTGTTGTATCTGGCATTGTGCACAAGGCCAGATATTATACATACAGTGTGCAAGCTTGCGCAGCATAATAATGAGCCACATAGCGAACACTTGGCAGCGGCAAAAAGGGTGTTAAGATATTTATGTTCTACGATTGATTTATCGCTCACGTACAGTAAGAAGGGAACGCCGATACAATGCTATGCTGATGCTGATTGGGGTGGAGAGTCACTCGAGCGCAAATCGTTCACTGGCTATGTATTTCTTTTAGCCGGTGGTGCGGTGTCTTGGGAGTCGAAGAAGCAATCAACAGTGGCCTTGAGCAGCACCGAAGCGGAATACATATCGTTGTCAACTGCCGCAAAAGAGGTTATGTTCATAAAACAATTTTTGGACGAAATAAATGTACATAGGCCTGACAAAATTGTTGTAAATGGTGATAATTTAAGCTCATTACATCTTATCAAAAATGCTGTATACCATACAAGATGTAAGCACATAGAAATTAAATATCATCATATAAGAGATATGTATCAGAAAAATTTAATTGAATTACAATATTGTTCAAGCTCAGATAATATTGCAGATGTATTTACGAAAAATCTAAGCAAGTTAAATCATAACAAGTTTGTAAAATTGTTAGGTTTAATCTAGTACATGTAAAATAACTTCAAAGTTTTTTTGAGTTAAATTATTAATTTGTGACTGCAAATGAATACCAGATTTGAGGAGGAGTGTTGAAATTCTATTTCATGTGGCAACTCTGTTTTTCATTTGCAACTTGTAATCGCATTTTTGCTTTGCGAATTCTTTCTTTGTATTCGCCATTTTAACTTACGAATAATTTCTTTTCTCTGTGTGTATCTAACCGACGTTGAAGTAAGTCGAAATAAAACATTCTTTATTGTTCAGAAGAGCGGCTGTTTTTATTTTAAATTAGAGGACCTCCAACAGAAACTTTGCGCAATTTCTGCCCCTTTTTAACAGCTAGCCGCTTCAAATTTCACCATATGCTTACGTATATAGCATATATTGTTGTCTGAAAAAATCATTGAGATCGGTGGTATATATAGTATATATCTCATACAACCGATTGTTCAGATAAGAAACTTTGCGCAATTTCTGCCCCTTTTTAACAGCTAGCCGCTTCAAATTTCACCATATGCTTACGTATATAGCATATATTGTTGTCTGAAAAAATCATAGAGATCGGTTGTATATATAGTATATATCCCATACAACCGATTGTTTAGATAAGAAACTTTGCGCAATTTCTGCCCCGTTTTAACAGCTAGAAACTTCAAATTTCACAAAATGCTTGCGTATATAGCATATATTGTTTTCTGAAAAAATCATACAGATCGGTGGTATATATATTATATACTTCATATAAACTGTCATTTTTGCCCCTTTTTACGGCTAGAAGCTTCAAAATTCATCAAATTTCATCAAATAGTTACGTTTACGTCATATATTTTTGAAATACGTGATTCGTAGTCATAGTTTTTACATGCAGACCACAAAAAACGTGAAGCTTTGCATCCTCACACAGATTACCTACCTATTTTTTATTTTATATTTATCTTAAAAATCGTTTAGATATTTTCAAATTTCACCAAATGCTTCCGTGTATGGCATATATTGTTGTCTGAGAAACTCGTAGATACCGGTGGTATATATAGTATATATCCCATACAACCGATTGTTCAGATAAGAAACTTTGCGCAGTTTCTTCCCCATTTTAACAGCTAGAAGCTTCAAATTTCACCAAAAACTTACGTGTATAGCATATATTGTTGTCTGAAAAAATAATTGAGATCGGTGGTATATATAGTATATATCTCATACAACCGATTGTTCAGATAAGAAACTTTGCGCAATTTCTGCCCCTTTTTAACAGCTATAAGCTTCAAATTTCACCGATTGCTTACGTATATAGTATGTATTGTTGTGTCAAAAAATCATAGAGATCGGTTGTATATATAGTATATATCTCATACAACCGATTGTTCAGATAAGAAACTTTGCGCAATTTCTGCCCCTTTTTAACAGCTAGCCGCTTCAAATTTCACCATATTCTTACGTATATAGCATATATTGTTGTCTGAAAAAATCATAGAGATCGGTTGTATATATAGTATATATCCCATACAACCGATTGTTCAGATAAGAAACTTTGCGCAATTTCTTCCCCATTTTAACAGCTAGAAGCCTCAAATTTCACCAAATGCTTACGTGTATAGCATATATTGTTGTCTGAAAAAATCATTGAGATCGGTGGTATATATAGTATATATCTCATACAACCGATTGTTCAGATAAGAAACTTTGCGCAATTTCTACCCCTTTTTAACAGCTAGCCGCTTCAAATTTCACCATATGCTTACGTATATAGCATATATTGTTGTCTGAAAAAATCATAGAGATCGGTTGTATATATAGTATATATCTCATACAACCGATTGTTCAGATAAGAAACTTTGTGCAATTTCTTCCCCATTTTAACAGCTAGAAGCCTCAAATTTCATCAAATGCTTACGTGTATAGCATATATTGTTGTCTGAAAAAATCATTGAGATCGGTGGTATATATAGTATATATCTCATACAACCGATTGTTCAGATAAGAAACTTTGCGCAATTTCTGCCCCTTTTTAACAGCTAGACGCTTCAAATTTCACCATATGCTTACGTATATAGCATACATTGTTGTCTGAAAAAATCATAGATATCGGTTGTATATATAGTATATATCCCATACAACCGATTGTTCAGATAAGAAACTTTGCGCAATTTCTTCCCCATTTTAACAGCTAGAAGCTTCAAATTTCACCATATGCTTACGTATATAGCATATATTGTTGTCTGAAAAAATCATAGAGATCGGTTGTATATATAGTATATATCCCATACAACCGATTGTTCAGATAAGAAACTTTGCGCAATTTCTTCCCCATTTTAACAGCTAGAAGCTTCAAATTTCACCGATTGCTTACGTATATAGTATGTATTGTTGTGTCAAAAAATCATAGAGATCGGTTGTATATATAGAATATATCTCATACAACCGATTGTTCAGATAGGAAACTTTGCGCAATTTCTGCCCCTTTTTAACAGCTAGCCGCTTCAAATTTCACCATATGCTTACGTATATAGCATATATTGTTGTCTGAAAAAATCATAGAGATCGGTTGTATATATAGTATATATCCCATACAACCGATTGTTCAGATAAGAAACTTTGCGCAATTTCTTCCCCATTTTAACAGATAGAAGCCTCAAATTGCACCAAATGCTTACGTGTATAGCATATATTGTTGTCTGAAAAAATCATTGAGATCGGTGGTATATATAGTATATATCTCATACAACCGATTGTTCAGATAAGAAACTTTGCGCAATTTCTACCCCTTTTTAACAGCTAGCCGCTTCAAATTTCACCATATGCTTACGTATATAGCATATATTGTTGTCTGAAAAAATCATAGAGATCGGTTGTATATATAGTATATATCTCATACAACCGATTGTTCAGATAAGAAACTTTGTGCAATTTCTTCCCCATTTTAACAGCTAGAAGCCTCAAATTTCACCAAATGCTTACGTATATAGCATATATTGTTGTCTGAAAAAATCATTGAGATCGGTGGTATATATAGTATATATCTCATACAACCGATTGTTCAGATAAGAAACTTTGCGCAATTTCTGCCCCTTTTTAACAGCTAGACGCTTCAAATTTCACCATATGCTTACGTATATAGCATAAATTGTTGTCTGAAAAAATCATAGATATCGGTTGTATATATAGTATATATCCCATACAACCGATTGTTCAGATAAGAAACTTTACCTAATTTCTTCCCCATTTTAACAGCTAGAAGCTTCAAATTTCACCATATGCTTACGTATATAGCATACATTGTTGTCTGAGAAAATCATAGAGATCGGTTGTATATATAGTATATATCCCATACAACCGATTGTTCAGATAAGAAACTTTGCGCAATTTCTTCCCCATTTTAACAGCTAGAAGCTTCAAATTTCACCAAATGGTTACGTGTATAGCACATATTGTTGTCTGAAAAATCATTGAGATCGGTGGTATATATAGTATATATCTCATACAACCGATTGTTCAGATAAGAAACTTTGCGCAATTTCTTCCCCATTTTAACAGCTAGAAGCTTCAAATTTCACCAAATGGTTACGTGTATAGCACATATTGTTGTCTTAAAAAATCATTGAGATCGGTGGTATATATAATATATATCTCATACAACCGATTGTTATATACCACCGATCTCAATGAGTTTTTCAGACAACAATATATGCTATACACGTAAGCATTTGGTGAAATTTGAGGCTTCTAGCTGTTAAAATGGGGAAGAAATTGCGCAAAGTTTCGTATCTGAACAATCGGTTGTATGGGATATATACTATATATACAACCGATCTCTATGATTTTTTCAGACAACAATATATGCTATATACGTAAGCATATGGTGAAATTTGAAGCGGCTAGCTGTTAAAAAGGGGCAGAAATTGCGCAAAGTTTCTTATCTGAACAATCGGTTGTATGAGATATATACTATATATACCACCGATCTCAATGATTTTTTCAGACAACAATATGTGCTATACACGTAAGCATTTGGTGAAATTTGAAGCTTCTAGCTGTTAAAATGGGGAAGAAATTGCGCAAAGTTTCTTATCTGAACAATCGGTTGTATGGAATATATACTATATATACAACCGATCTCTATGATTTTTTCAGACAACAATATATGCTATATACGTAAGCATATGGTGAAATTTGAAGCGGCTAGCTGTTAAAAAGGGGCAGAAATTGCGCAAAGTTTCTTATCTGAACAATCGGTTGTATGAGATATATACTATATATACCACCGATCTCAATGATTTTTTCAGACAACAATATATGCTATACACGTAAGTATTTGGTGAAATTTGAGGCTTCTAGCTGTTAAAATGGGGAAGAAATTGCGCAAAGTTTCTTATCTGAACAATCGGTTGTATGGGATATATACTATATATACAACCGATCTCTATGATTTTTTCAGACAACTATATATGCTATATACGTAAGCATATGGTGAAATTTGAAGCGGCTAGCTGTTAAAAAGGGGCAGAAATTGCGCAAAGTTTCTTATCTGAACAATCGGTTGTATGAGATATATACTATATATACCACCGATCTCAATAATTTTTTCAGACAACAATATATGCTATACCCTTAAGCATTTGGTGAAATTTGAGGCTTCTAGCTGTTAAAATGGGGAAGAAATTGCGCAAAGTTTCTTATCTGAACAATCGGTTGTATGAGATATATACTATATATACAACCGATCTCTATGATTTTTTCAGACAACAATATATGCTATATACGTAAGCATATGGTGAAATTTGAAGCGGCTAGCTGTTAAAAAGGGGCAGAAATTGCGCAAAGTTTCTTATCTGAACAATCGGTTGTATTGTTTTTAACAGCTATAAGCTTCAAATTTCACCGATTGCTTACTTATATAGTATGTATTGTTGTGTCAAAAAATCATAGAGATCGGTTGTATATATAGTATATATCTCATACATCCGATTGTTCAGATAAGAAACTTTGCGCAATTTCTGCCCCTTTTTAACAGCTAGCCGCTTCAAATTTCACCATACGCTTACGTATATAGCATATATTGTTGTCTGAAAAAATCATAGAGATCGGTTGTATATATAGTATATATCCCATACAACCAATTGTTCAGATAAGAAAGTTTGCGCAATTTCTTCCCCATTTTAACAGCTAGAAGCCTCAAATTTCACCAAATGCTTACGTGTATAGCATATATTGTTGTCTGAAAAAATCATTGAGATCGGTGGTATATATAGTATATATCTCATACAACCGATTGTTCAGATAAGAAACTTTGCGCAATTTCTGCCCCTTTTTAACAGCTAGCCGCTTCAAATTTCACCATATGCTTACGTATATAGCATATATTGTTGTCTGAAAAAATCATAGAGATCGGTTGTATATATAGTATATATCTCATACAACCGATTGTTCAGATAAGAAACTTTGCGCAATTTCTTCCCCATTTTAACAGCTAGAAGCCTCAAATTTCACCAAATGCTTACGGGTATAGCATATATTGTTGTCTGAAAAAATCATTGAGATCGGTGGTATATATAGTATATATCTCATACAACCGATTGTTCAGATAGGAAACTTTGCGCAATTTCTGCCCCTTTTTAACAGCTAGCCGCTTCAAATTTCACCATATGCTTACGTATATAGCATATATAGTTGTCTGAAAAAATCATAGAGATCGGTTGTATATATAGTATATATCCCATACAACCGATTGTTCAGATAAGAAACTTTGCGCAATTTCTTCCCCATTTTAACAGCTAGAAGCCTCAAATTTCACCAAATACTTACGTGTATAGTATATATTGTTGTCTGAAAAAATCATTGAGATCGGTGGTATATATAGTATATATCTCATACAACCGATTGTTCAGAAGAAACTTTGCGCAATTTCTGCCCCTTTTTAACAGCTAGCCGCTTCAAATTTCACCATATGCTTACGTATATAGCATATATTGTTGTCTGAAAAAATCATAGAGATCGGTTGTATATATAGTATATATCCCATACAGCCGATTGTTCAGATAAGAAACTTTGCGCAATTTCTTCCCCATTTTAACAGCTAGAAGCCTCAAATTTCACCAAATGCTTACGTGCATAGCATATATTGTTGTCTGAAAAAATCATTGAGATCGGTGGTATATATAGTATATATCTCATACAACCGATTGTTCAGATAAGAAACTTTGCGCAATTTCTTCCCCATTTTACCAGATAGAAGCTTCAAATTTCACCAAATGCTTACGTGTATAGCATACATTGTTGTCTGAAAAAATCATTGAGATCGGTGGTATATATAGTATATATCTCATACAACCGATTGTTCAGATAAGAAACTTTGCGCAATTTCTGCCCCTTTTTAACAGCTAGCCGCTTCAAATTTCACCATATGCTTACGTATATAGCATATATTGTTTTCTGAAAAAATCATAGAGATCGGTTGTATATATAGTATATATCCCATACAACCGATTGTTCAGATAAGAAACTTTGCGCAATTTCTTCCCCATTTTAACAGCTAGAAGCCTCAAATTTCACCAAATGCTTACGTGTATAGCATACATTGTTGTCTGAAAAAATCATTGAGATCGGTGGTATATATAGTATATATCCCATACAACCGATTGTTCAGATAAGAAACTTTGCGCAATTTCTTCCCCATTTTAACAGCTAGAAGCCTCAAATTTCACCAAATGCTTACGTGTATAGCATATATTGTTGTCTGAGAAAATCGTAGATACCGGTGGTATATATAGTATATATCCCATACAACCGATTGTTCAGATAAGAAACTTTGCGCAATTTCTTCCCCATTTTAACAGATAGAAGCTTCAAATTTCACCAAATGCTTACGTGTATAGCATATATTGTTGTCTGAAAAAATCATTGAGATCGGTGGTATATATAGTATATATCTCATACAACCGATTGTTCAGATAAGAAACTTTGCGCAATTTCTGCCCCTTTTTAACATCTAGCCGCTTCAAATTTCACCATATGCTTACGTATATAGCATATATTGTTGTCTGAAAAAATCATAGAGATCGGTTGTATATATAGTATATATCCCATACAACCGATTGTTCAGATAAGAAACTTTGCGCAATTTCTTCCCCATTTTAACAGCTAGAAGCCTCAAATTTCACCAAATGCTTACGTGTATAGCATATATTGTTGTCTGAAAAAATCATTGAGATCGGTGGTATATATAGTATATATCTCATACAACCGATTGTTCAGATAAGAAACTTTGCGCAATTTCTGCCTCTTTTTAACAACTAGCCGCTTCAAATTTCACCATATGCTTACGTATATAGCATATATTGTTGTCTGAAAAAATCATTGAGATCGGTGGTATATATAGTATATATCTCATACAACCGATTGTTCAGATAAGAAACTTTGCGCAATTTCTGCCCCTTTTTAACAGCTAGCCGCTTCAAATTTCACCATATGCTTACGTATATAGCATATATTGTTGTCTGAAAAAATCATAGAGATCGGTTGTATATATAGTATATATCCCATACAACCGATTGTTCAGATAAGAAACTTTGCGCAATTTCTGCCCCGTTTTAACAGCTAGAAACTTCAAATTTCACAAAATGCTTGCGTATATAGAATATATTGTTTTCTGAAAAAATCATACAGATCGGTGGTATATATATTATATACTTCATATAAACTGTCATTTTTGCCCCTTTTTTACGGCTAGAATCTTCACAATTCATCAAATTTCATGAAATAGTTACGTTTACGTCATATATTGTTGAAATACGTGATTCGTAGTCATAGTTTTTACACGCAGACCACAAAAAACCTGAAACTTTGCATCCTCACACAAAGTACCTACCTGTTTTTTATTTTATATTTATCTTAAAAATCGTTAAGGTATGTAGATCTGTTCACTATATATTTCTTATCTTATACATCCGATTATTCGGAGATTACGAACGGGATAAGATTATTGTTCAGCCCCATTCATGAAAGGTATGAAGTCTTGGGCACAGCCGAAGACAGTCCCGTTCTTACTTGTTTATTTTATATTTATCTTAAAAATCGTTTAGATATGTTCAAATTTCACCAAATGCTTACGTGTCTAGCATATATTGTTGTCTGAGAAAATCGTAGATACCGGTGGTATATATAGTATATATCCCATACAACCGATTGTTCAGATAAGAAACTTTGCGCAATTTCTTCCCCATTTTAACAGATAGAAGCTTCAAATTTCACCAAATGCTTACGTGTATAGCATATATTGTTGTCTGAAAAAATCATTGAGATCGGTGGTATATATAGTATATATCTCATACAACCGATTGTTCAGATAAGAAACTTTGCGCAATTTCTGCCCCTTTTTAACAGCTAGCCGCTTCAAATTTCACCATATGCTTACGTATATAGCATATATTGTTGTCTGAAAAAATCATTGAGATCGGTGGTATATATAGTATATATCTCATACAACCGATTGTTCAGATAAGAAACTTTGCGCAATTTCTGCCCCTTTTTAACAGCTAGCCGCTTCAAATTTCACCATATGCTTACGTATGTAGCATATATTGTTGTCTGAAAAAATCATAGAGATCGGTTGTATATATAGTATATATCCCATACAACCAATTGTTCAGATAAGAAACTTTGCGCAATTTCTTCCCCATTTTAACAGCTAGAAGCCTCAAATTTCACCAAATGCTTACGTGTATAGCATATATTGTTGTCTGAAAAAATCATTGAGATCGGTGGTATATATAGTATATATCTCATACAACCGATTGTTCAGATAAGAAACTTTGCGCAATTTCTTCCCCATTTTAACAGCTAGAAGCTTCAAAATTCACCAAATGCTTACGTGTATAGCATATATTGTTGTCTGAAAAAATCATAGAGATCGGTTGTATATATAGTATATATCCCATACAACCGATTGTTCAGATAAGAAACTTTGCGCAATTTCTTCCCCATTTTAACAGCTAGAAGCTTCAAATTTCACCAAATGCTTACGGATATAGCATATATTGATGTCTGAAAAAATCATTGAGATCGGTGGTATACATAGTTGTTAAAAGTTATGTTGAGTTGTTTCCCAAAGATCAATAAGTAAAAACACGAGTGTACTGTTCAACGTTTAATAAGAGACTCAAAGTGTCAAAAACAATAAAAGAGTGAGATTATCTGACATACGCATTGTTACAAATTTAGGGTTGCTATTTTATGTATCATATTTCAACACCCCTCCTCAATGCGAATGTTATTCTTCTAAACTTAACAATTTCATTAAATCTATATGTTTCTTCTTCGACAAATTTTTTGTTAAAATATCAGCTATCATGTTATTAGTTCATACATATTCTAACTTTATTTCACCTTTCTCAACAATCTCTCTAATAAAATGATATCTGATATCAATGTGCTTCGATCTAGCATTATGCACTGGATTCTTTGCCAAATGTTGAGCACTAATGTTATCCCCGTACAATATCGTTGGAGTTTGACCGTTACCACATCCAATCTCAATTATAATACGTCTTAAATGTAGTGCTTCTTTTGCTGCCGATGACATGGCCATGTATTCGGCCTCGGTACTGCTTAAGGCTACACAATCCTGTTTTTCTGACATCCAGGAAATCGCCCCTCCTGCAAGGAAGAACACGTAGCCGGTGTATGATCTTCGATCAATTCTGTTGGCGCCCCAATCGGCATCTGCGTAACCCTTCAACCCTTGACCGCATGCTCTATATCGCAACTTCATATTTTTGGTTGATGCTAGGTATCTTAAAATGTGCTTTATGCCCGCCAAATGTTCGCTATGTGGATCTTTGTTTCGCTGTGCCAACTTGGCTACCGAATGGAATATATCCGGTCTTGTCGAAAGCGCCAGCCACATCAGCGCCCCAATCGTAGATTGGTATAATGTCTGATCAACCCTAGTACAACGTTCATCATCACACGCTACTTGGTAACCAGCATCTAATGGTGTCGATGCTGACCTACATACTTCCATACAATGCTGCGTCAATAAATCTTTGATATATTGGGATTGAACAATGGTGATATCACCTAGTTCACCTTCACGCTCAATCTGCATACCCAAAAACATATGAAGGGGACCCTTGTCAATGCATTCAAAAATATCACATATATTCGCCTTGACCCTAGTCATGATTTCCTTCGATTGGCATGCTAGAAGCAGATCATCAACATAAACAAGGATTAAGCAAAGGTTACCTTCTATATCTTGTTTATACAAACAGCGTTCGCTCTCGCACTGACTGAAACCTAAACTTCTCAACGCTTCATCTAACTTGAAATTCCAAGCTCTTCCAGACTGCTTCAAACCGTATATGGCCTTGTTCAACCTTAAGACTTTTGTTGGTTGACTTTCATCACGATAACCTTGTGGTTGTTTCATGTATTCCACATCATCTAGTTCGCTGTTTAAATATGCTGTGCATACATCCATCTGGTGTACATGTAGTTTCATCTCTGCTGCTAATGCCAATACCAACCGTATGGTCTCAAACCGACATACTGGAGAAAAAGTTTCCGAGTAATTCACTCTATATTTCTGTGAACACCCCTTTGCCACCAACCGTGCCTTATACCGCTCAATGCCACCATGTTCGTTGCGCTTTAGGGTATATACCCACTTGCACCCTACGATTGACTGGCCCTTTGGTAAGTCTACCAAAGACCATGTATTATTTCCAACCAACGAATCGTGTTCTTTTTTCATGGCGGCCTTCCATAAATCAACTTCATCGCTACTAATTGCCTCCTCGTATATTTGAGGAACAAGCACCTCCTTAGTACTCATAGCATTTAAAACATTAAATACTTTTCGTGGACGACCTCGTTTACCATTACGCACGAGCTTAGGTCTACAACGCCCAATGTGCTCAACTTCTTCTTCAGCACTCGCATACATATCTCTTGCATTATCATCGCTACAGATTTCTTTATTATCATCGCTACAGATTTCTTTATCAGAATCTACATCACCAGCAGTACCAGTGTCAGCTTGAACCTGATGATTATCAAAAAAATCGAATGTTATTTGTTCGTCGTTACACGCTTCCACGCTATGGCATTCATCAAATAATACGTCGCGTTTTTCAACCACCTGTCTAACATCAGGATCGTATAATCTATACGCTTTTGAAACCATTGAGTAACCAACCATTTTGTATTGTTTACCCTTCACTTTAAATTTGCTACGCTGCGTTTTATCTAATGCCACTGCCGTAGAGCCAAATACTCGCAAATGTTTTATTGTAGGTTTCTTACCACACCATGCTTCATATGGTGTCATATTATTTAATGCCTTAGTTGGCAATCGATTCCGCAAATACACGGCAGTTGCCACTGCCTCTGCCCATAGCGCCGCACACATACCCGAATGTGCCAATAAACACCTGGCCATTTCAACCAACGTGCGGTTTGCCCTCTCAGCCCCCCATTTTGCTGAGGAGTGTAGGGAACTGTTAATTGCCGCACTATGCCATGCTTATCAAAATATTCATTAAATGATTTGTTGACGTACTCACGTCCATTGTCACTACGAACTGCTTTCACTTTTCTGCCAGTTTGTCGCTCTACCATTGAGCAAAACGATACAAATTTATCAAAAACTTCATCTTTTGATTTTAAGAAGTAAACAAAAACTAGCCTTGACATGTCGTCAATAAATAGTAAAAAATACTTCGCACCACCAAGTGAAGTTGTTTCGAATGGCCCACATACATCCGTATGTATCAATTCTAACAAATTCTTTGATTTGTTTTCTGCTGCACTTGGAAATGGTTGTGTGTGTATTTTGCTAAGCATACACGTTTGACACGATGGCTTCACAGAAAAATCTACATTTTCTAAACCATTTACAATGCACTTGTTTGACATTTCTTTCAAACTCGCATAATTTATGTGGCCAAATCTATTATGCCACATTACTGCGTCACTTTGAATAGCACCAAAACAACCACTTTTCTCATAACTCAGCATAAACAAATGCTTTGTTCTTTTTACACGCAAAATATCGGCGCCGTTTTTCTTAATTGTTGCAAATTCGCTGCCAAAAACTACTGCGCAGCCCATCTCGACTGCACGACCAACTGATATAAAATTGCCTCTCATACCAGGCACGAACAAAACGTCTTTTAGTGTCACAACATACATGTCCGTTTGTATTTTGACATCGCCTTTACCTTCTGCACGAATGCTGTTGTCACCGGCCAATGCGATCCACTCTGTATGATTCACAAAGTTCGAGAACAATTTTCGGTCGCAACACATATGCGCTGTCGCACCGCTATCTAAAACCCACTTTCCTCTGTCGAATGTTTCGCAATCTGTTGCACCCAAAACAGTGAAAGAGCTTTGTTGTTGCTGTTTAGCTGAATCGTTTTCTTTCGTAGATTTGTTTAATTTCGCCGAACAATTGCTTTTTATATGGCCCTTTTTTCCACAACGATAGCAAGTAACATTGTTGTAATTGCCTTTTTTCTTCTCTCTGTTGCCGCTAGACGTCGACTTCGCTGCAAACGCTTGCTGTCCACTAAATTCGTTAGCTGTATGTTCGTGCATGCTGCCACGACGCTCGCCTTCTTCTAGAAGCTTCAATTTTAGCACGTCAACCGCTGGAAGATTGTCCCTCGTTTCCATCGCAATGACAAAATTCTCGAATTCTTTTGGCAAACTAGATAATAATATAATGGCAACCAGCTCTTGATTTAGCTCTATGCCCACTTCAGCTAGTTTGTCCATAATTGTGGTGAACACATTCAAATACGCCGCAACGTTTTCTCCCTCTGACATTTTTAGGCTCAATAACTTTTTATAAAGTGAAACTTTTCTTACCGGACCACTTGGCTGATAAACTCCTTTAAGTTTTTTCCACGCTTCTTCCGACTTTTTGCAATGCCGCAAATAATTCAGTTGCGTTGGCTTCACGCTTAATGTGACCATGGCCAAAGCCTTCTCGTCGCGAGCAATCCACTTTGCCACTTCGTCA
This sequence comes from Eurosta solidaginis, assembly GCF_040869045.1. Classification (NCBI taxonomy): domain Eukaryota; kingdom Metazoa; phylum Arthropoda; class Insecta; order Diptera; family Tephritidae; genus Eurosta; species Eurosta solidaginis. The sequence continues at coordinate 126,381,336 of NC_090321.1, forward strand.
GCATCACCTGTGTCGTCTCTTTTGCACTCCCCTGAAGTTATTTTCCATAGCTCAGAATGCACCAACACACTGCGCATCTGAACGGACCAAGAATCATAATTCTTATCGTCCAGCTTCTCGATCTGGTACATCGAATTCATTTTACGAAAAATATACTTTTTAACTTTCAATTGAACATGCGCTTACTGGGCCCATAACCTGTTAAAAGTTATGTTGAGGTGTTTCCCAAAGATCAATAAGTAAAAACACGAGTGTACTGTTCAACGTTTAATAAGAGACTCAAAGTGTCAAAAACAATAAAAGAGTGAGATTATCTGACATACGCATTGTTACAAATTTAGGGTTGCTATTTTATGTATCATATTTCAACAATAGTATATATCTCATACAACCGATTGTTCAGATAAGAAACTTTGCGCAATTTCTGCCCCGTTTTAACAGCTAGAAGCTTCAAATTTCACAAAATGCTTACATATATAGCATATATTGTTGTCTGAAAAAATCATAGAGATCGGTGGTATATATATTATATACCCCATATTAACTCTAATTTTTCCCCTTTTTACGGCTAGAAGCTTCAAAATTCATCAAATTTCATCAAATAGTTACGTTTACGTCATATATTGTTGAAATACGTGATTCGTAGTCATAGTTTTTACACGCAGACCACAAAAAACCTGAAACTTTGCATCCTCACACAAAGTACCTACCTGTTTTTTATTTTATATTTATCTTAAAAATCGTTAAGGTATGTAGATCTGTTCACTATATATTTCTTATCTTATACATCCGATTATTCGGAGATTACGAACGGGATAAGATTATTGTTCAGCCCCATTCATGAAAGGTATGAAGTCTTGGGCACAGCCGAAGACAGTCCCGTTCTTACTTGTTTATTTTATATTTATCTTAAAAATCGTTTAGATATGTTCAAATTTCACCAAATGCTTACGTGTATAGCACATATTGTTGTCTGAGAAAATCGTAGATACCGGTGGTATATATAGTATATATCCAATACAACCGATTGTTCAGATAAGAAACTTTGCGCAGTTTCTTCCCCATTTTAACAGCTAGAAGCTTCAAATTTCACCAAATGCTTACGTGTATAGCATATATTGTTGTCTGAAAAAATCATAGAGATCGGTTGTATATATAGTATATATCTCATACAACCGATTGTTCAGATAAGAAACTTTGCGCAATTTCTGCCCCTTTTTAACAGCTAGACGCTTCAAATTTCACCATATACTTACGTATATAGCATATATTGTTGTCTGAAAAAATCATAGAGATCGGTTGTATATATAGTATATATCCCATACAACCGATTGTTCAGATAAGAAACTTGGCGCAATTTCTTCCCCATGTTAACAGCTAGAAGCTTCAAAGTTCACCAAATGCTTACGTGTATAGCATATATTGTTGTCTGAAAAAATCATTGAGATCGGTGGTATATATAGTATATATCTCATACAACCGATTGTTCAGATAAGAAACTTTTCGCAATTTCTACCCCATTTTAACAGCTATAAGCTTCAAATTTCACCGATTGCTTACGTATATAGCATATATTGTTGTCTGAAAAAATCATAGAGATCGGTTGTATATATAGTATATATCTCATACAACCGATTGTTCAGATAAGAAACTTTTCGCAATTTCTACCCCATTTTAACAGCTATAAGCTTCAAATTTCACCGATTGCTTACGTATATAGTATGTATTGTTGTGTCAAAAAATCATAGAGATCGGTGATATATATAATATATATATGATGGTATATATAGTATATATATATATTTTTTTTGCGATTTCGGCCCCATTTTAACAGCTAGAAACTTCAAATTTCACCAAATGCTTACGTGTATAGCATATATTGATGTCTGAAAAACTCATTGAGATCGGTGGTATACATAGTATATATCTCATACAACCGATTGTTCAGATAAGAAACTTTGCGCAATTTCTGCCCCGTTTTAACAGCTAGAAGCTTCAAATTTCACAAAATGCTTACATATATAGCATATATTGTTGTCTGAAAAAAATCATAGAGATCGGTGGTATATATATTATATACTTCATATAAACTGTCATTTTTCCCCTTTTTTACGGCTAGAAGCTTCAAAATTCATCAAATTTCATCAAATAGTTACGTTTACGTCATATATTTTTGAAATACGTGATTCGTAGTCATAGTTTTTACATGCAGACCACAAAAAACGTGAAGCTTTGCATCCTCACACAGATTACCTACCTATTTTTTATTTTATATTTATCTTAAAAATCGTTTAGATATGTTCAAATTTCACCAAATGCTTACGTGTATAGCATATATTGTTGTCTGAGAAAATCGTAGATACCGGTGGTATATATAGTATATATCCCATACAACCGATAGTTCAGATAAGAAACTTTGCGCAGTTTCTTCCCCATTTTAACAGCTAGAAGCTTCAAATTTCACCAAATGCTTACGTGTATAGCATATATTGTTGTCTGAGAAAATCATTGAGATCGGTGGTATATATAGTATATATCTCATACAACCGATTGTTCAGATAAGAAACTTTGCGCAATTTCTGCCCATTTTTAACAGCTAGACACTTCAAATTTCACCATATGCTTACGTATATTGCATACATTGTTGTCTGAAAAAATCATAGAGATCGGTTGTATATATAATATATATCCCATACAACCGATTGTTCAGATAAGAAACTTTGCGCAATTTCTTCCCCATTTTAACAGCTAGAAGCCTCAAATTTCACCAAATGCTTACGTGTATAGTATATATTGTTGTCTGAAAAAATCATTGAGATCGGTGGTATATATAGTATATATCTCATACAACCGATTGTTCAGATAAGAAACTTTGCGCAATTTCTGCCCTTTTTAACAGCTATCCGCTTCAAATTTCACCATATGCTTACGTATATAGCATATATTGTTGTCTGAAAAAATCATTGAGATCGGTGGTATATATAGTATATATCTCATACAACCGATTGTTCAGATAAGAAACTTTGCGCAATTTCTGCCCCTTTTTAACAGCTAGCCGCTTCAAATTTCACCATATGCTTACGTATATAGCATATATTGTTGTCTGAAAAAATCATAGAGATCGGTTGTATATATAGTATATATCCCATACAACCGATTGTTCAGATAAGAAACTTTGCGCAATTTCTGCCCCGTTTTAACAGCTAGAAGCTTCAAAGTACACCAAATGCTTACGTGTATAGCATATATTGTTGTCTGAAAAAATCATTGAGATCAGTGGTATATATAGTATATATCTCATACAACCGATTGTTCAGATAAGAAACTTTGCGCAATTTCTGCCCCTTTTTAACAGCTAGCCGCTTCAAATTTCACCATATGCTTACGTATATAGCATATATTGTTGTCTGAAAAAATCATAGAGATCGGTTGTATATATAGTATATATCCCATACAACCGATTGTTCAGATAAGAAACTTTGCGCAATTTCTGCCCCGTTTTAACAGCTAGAAGCTTCAAATTTCACAAAATGCTTGCGTATATAGCATATATTGGTTTCTGAAAAAATCATACAGATCGGTGGTATATATATTATATACTTCATATAAACTGTCATTTTTGCCCCTTTTTTACGGCCAGAATCTACAAAATTCATCAAATTTCATGAAATAGTTACGTTTACGTCATATATTGTTGAAATACGTGATTCGTAGTCATAGTTTTTACACGCAGACCACAAAAAACCTGAAACTTTGCATCCTCACACAAAGTACCTACCTGTTTTTTATTCTATATTTATCTTAAAAAGCGTTAAGGTATGTAGATCTGTTCACTATATATTTCTTATCTTATACATCCGATTATTCGGAGATTACGAACGGGATAAGATTATTGTTCAGCCCCATTCATGAAAGGTATGAAGTCTTGGGCACAGCCGAAGACAGTCCCGTTCTTACTTGTTTATTTTATATTTATCTTAAAAATCGTTTAGATATGTTCAAATTTCACCAAATGCTTACGTGTCTAGCATATATTGTTGTCTGAGAAAATCGTAGATACCGGTGGTATATATAGTATATATCCCATACAACCGATTGTTCAGATAAGAAACTTTGCGCAATTTCTTCCCCATTTTAACAGCTAGAAGCTTCAAAGTTCACCAAATGCTTACGTGTATAGCATATATTGTTGTCTGAAAAAATCATAGAGATCGGTTGTATAGATAGTATATATCCCATACAACCGATTGTTCAGATAAGAAACTTAGCGCAATTTCTTCCCCATTTTAACAGCTAGAAGCTTCAAATTTCACCAAATGCTTACGTGTATAGCATATATTGTTGTCTGAAAAAATTATAGAGATCGGTTGTATATATAGTATATATCCCATACAACGATTATTCAGATAAGAAACTTTGCGCAATTTCTGCCCCTTTTTAACAGCTAGACGCTTCAAATTTCACCATATGCTTACGTATATAGCATATATTGTTGTCTGAAAAAATCATAGAGATCGGTGGTATATATATTATATACCCCATATAAACTCTAATTTTGCCCCCTTTTTACGGCTAGAAGCTTCAAAATTCATCAAATTTCATCAAATAGTTACGTTTACGTCATATATTGTTGAAATACGTGATTCGTAGTCATAGTTTTTACACGCAGACCACAAAAAACCTGAAACTTTGAATCCTCACACAAAGTACCTACCTGTTTTTTATTTGATATTTATCTTAAAAATCGTTAAGGTATGTAGATCTGTTCACTATATATTTCTTATCTTATACATCCGATTATTCGAAGATTACGAACGGGATAAGATTATTGTTCAGCCCCATTCATGAAAGGTATGAAGTCTTGGGCACAGCCGAAGACAGTCCCGTTCTTACTTGTTTTTTTATATTTATCCTAAAAATCGTTTAGATATGTTCAAATTTCACCAAATGCTTACGTGTATAGCACATATTGTTGTCTGAGAAAATCGTAGATACCGGTGGTATATATAGTATATATCCAATACAACCGATTGTTCAGATAAGAAACTTTGCGCAGTTTCTTCCCCATTTTAACAGCTAGAAGCTTCAAATTTCACCAAATGCTTACGTGTATAGCATATATTGTTGTCTGAAAAAATCATTGAGATCGGTGGTATATATAGTATATATCTCATACAACCGATTGTTCAGATAAGAAACTTTGCGCAATTTCTGCCCCTTTTTAACAGCTTGACGCTTCAAATTTCACCATATACTTACGTATATAGCATATATTGTTGTCTGAAAAAATCATAGAGATCGGTTGTATATATAGTATATATCCCATACAACAGATTGTTCAGATAAGAAACTTTGCGCCATTTCTTCCCCATTTTAACAGCTAGAAGCTTCAAATTTCACCAAATGCTTACGTGTATAGCATATATTGTTGTCTGAAAAAATCATTGAGATCGGTGGTATATATAGTATATATCTCATACAACCGATTGTTCAGATAAGAAACTTTTCGCAATTTCTACCCCATTTTAACAGCTATAAGCTTCAAATTTCACCGATTGCTAACGTATATAGTATGTATTGTTGTGTCGAAAAATCATAGAGATCGGTGATATATATAATATATATATGATGGTATATATAGTATATATATATATTTTTTTGCGATTTCGGCTCCATTTTAACAGCTAGAAGCTTCAAATTTCACCAAATGCTTACGTGTATAGCATATATTGATGTCTGAAAAAATCATTGAGATCGGTGGTATACATAGTATATATCTCATACAACCGATTGTTCAGATAAGAAACTTTGCGCAATTTCTGCCCCATTTTAACAGCAAGAAGCTTCAAATTTCACAAAATGCTTACATATATAGCATATATTGTTGTCTGAAAAATCATAGAGATCGGTGTATATATATTATATACTTCATATAAACTGTCATTTTTCCCCTTTTTTACGGCTAGAAGCTTCAAAATTCATCAAATTTCATCAAATAGTTACGTTTACGTCATATATTTTTGAAATACGTGATTCGTAGTCATAGTTTTTACATGCAGACCACAAAAAATGTGAAGCTTTGCATCCTTACACAGATTACCTACCTATTTTTTATTTTATATTTATCTTAAAAATCGTTTAGATATGTTCAAATTTCACCAAATGCTTACGTGTATAGCATATATTGTTGTCTGAGAAAATCGTAGATACCGGTGGTATATATAGTATATATCCCATACAACCGATAGTTCAGATAAGAAACTTTGCGCAGTTTCTTCCCCATTTTAACAGCTAGAAGCTTCAAATTTCACCAAATGCTTACGTGTATAGCATATATTGTTGTCTGAAAAAATCATTGAGATCGGTGGTATATATCGTATATATCTCATACAACCGATTGTTCAGATAAGAAACTTTGCGCAATTTCTGCCCCTTTTTAACAGCTAGACGCTTAAAATTTCACCATATGCCTTACGTATATAGCATACATTGTTGTCTGAAAAAATCATAGAGATCGGTTGTATATATAGTATATATCCCATACAACCGATTGTTCAGATAAGAAACTTTGCGCAATTTCTTCCCCATTTTAACAGCTAGAAGCTTCAAATTTCACCAAATGGTTACGTGTATAGCACATATTGTTGTCTGAAAAAATCATTGAGATCGGTGGTATATATAGTATATATCTCATACAACCGATTGTTCAGATAAGAAACTTTGCGCAATTTCTTCCCCATTTTAACAGCTAGAAGCTTCAAATTTCACCAAATGCTTACGTGTATAGCATATATTGTTTTCTGAAAAAATCAGAGATATCGGTTGTATATATAGTATATATCCCATACAACCGATTGTTCAGATAAGAAACTTTGCGCAATTTCTTCCTCATTTTAACAGCTAGAAGCTTCAAATTTCACCAAATGCTTACGTGTATAGCATATATTGTTGTCTGAAAAAATTATAGAGATCGGTTGTATATATAGTATATATCCCATACAACTGATTATTCAGATAAGAAACTTTGCGCAATTTCTGCCCCTTTTTAACAGCTAGACGCTTCAAATTTCACCATATGCTTACGTATATAGCATATATTGTTGTCTGAAAAAATCATAGAGATCGGTGGTATATATATTATATACTCCATATAAACTCTAATTTTTGCCCCCTTTTTACGGCTAGAAGCTTCAAAGTTCATCAAATTTCATCAAATAGTTACGTTTACGTCATATATTGTTGAAATACGTGATTCGTAGTCATAGTTTTTACACGCAGACCACAAAAAACTTGCATCCTCACACAAAGTACCTACCTGTTTTTATTTTATATTTATCTTAAAAATCGTTAAGGTATGTAGATCTGTTCACTATATATTTCTTATCTTATACATCCGATTATTCGGAGATTACGAACGGGATAAGATTATTGTTCAGCCCCATTCATGAAAGGTATGAAGTCTTCGGCACAGCCGAAGACAGTCCCGTTCTTACTTGTTTATTTTATATTTATCTTAAAAATCGTTTAGATATGTTCAAATTTCACCAAATGCTTACGTGTCTAGCATATATTGTTGTCTGAGAAAATCGTAGATACCGGTGGTATATATAGTATATATCCCATACAACCGATTATTCAGATAAGAAACTTTGCGCAATTTCTGCCCCTTTTTAACAGCTAGACGCTTCAAATTTCACCATATGCTTACGTATATAGCATATATTGTTGTCTGAAAAAATCATAGAGATCGGTTGTATATATAGTATATATCCCATACAACCGATTGTTCAGATAAGAAACTTTGCGCAATTTCTTCCCCATTTTAACAGCTAGAAGCCTCAAATTTCACCAAATGCTTACGTGTATAGCATATATTGTTGTCTGAAAAAATCATTGAGATCGGTGGTATATATAGTATATATCTCATACAACCGATTGTTCAGATAAGAAACTTTGCCCAATTTCTTCCCCATTTTAACAGCTAGAAGCTTCAAAGTTCACCAAACGCTTACGTGTATAGCATATATTGTTGTCTGAAAAAATTATAGAGATCGGTTGTATATATAGTATATATCCCATACAACCGATTATTCAGATAAGAAACTTTGCGCAATTTCTGCCCCTTTTTAACAGCTAGACGCTTCAAATTTCACCATATGCTTACGTACATAGCATATATTGTTGTCTGAAAAAATCATAGAGATCGGTGGTATATATATTATATACCCCATATAAACTCTAATTTTTGCCCCCTTTTTACGGCTAGAAGCTTCAAAATTCATCAAATTTCATCAAATAGTTACGTTTACGTCATATATTGTTGAAATACGTGATTCGTAGTCATAGTTTTTACACGCAGACCACAAAAAACCTGAAACTTTGCATCTTCACACAAAGTACCTACCTGTTTTTTATTTTATATTTATCTTAAAAATCGTTAAGGTATGTAGATCTGTTCACTATATATTTCTTATCTTATACATCCGATTATTCGGAGATTACGAACGGGATAAGATTATTGTTCAGCCCCATTCATGAGAGGTATGAAGTCTTGGGCACAGCCGAAGACAGTCCCGTTCTTACTTGTTTATTTTATATTTATCTTAAAAATCGTTTAGATATGTTCAAATTTCACCAAATGCTTACGTGTATAGCATATATTGTTGTCTGAGAAAATCGTAGATACCGGTGGTATATATAGTATATATCCAATACAACCGATTGTTCAGATAAGAAACTTTGCGCAGTTTCTTCCCCATTTTAACAGCTAGAAGCTTCAAATTTCGCCAAATGCTTACGTGTATAGCATATATTGTTGTCTGAAAAAATCATTGAGATCGGTGGTATATATAGTATATATCTCATACAACCGATTGTTCAGATAAGAAACTTTGCGCAATTTCTGCCCCTTTTTAACAGCTAGATGCTTCAAATTTCACCATATACTTACGTATATAGCATATATTGATGTCTGAAAAAATCATAGAGATCGGTTGTATATATAGTATATATCCCATACAACCGATTGTTCAGATAAGAAACTTTGCGCAATTTCTTCCCCATTTTAACAGCTAGAAGCTTCAAATTTCACCAAATGCTTACGTGTATAGCATATATTGTTGTCTGAAAAAACCATTGAGATCGGTGGTATATATAGTATATATCTCATACAACCGATTGTTCAGATAAGAAACTTTGCGCAATTTCTTCCCCATTTTAACAGCTAGAAGCTTCAAATTTCACCAAATGGTTACGTGTATAGCATATATTGTTGTCTGAAAAAATCATAGAGATCGGTTTTATATATAGTATATATCCCATACAACCGATTGTTCAGATAAGAAACTTTGCGCAATTTCTTCCCCATTTTAACAGCTAGAAGCTTCAAATTTCACCAAATGCTTACGTGTATAGCATATATTGTTGTCTGAAAAAATTATAGAGATCGGTTGTATATATAGTATATATCCCATACAACCGATTATTCAGATAAGAAACTTTGCGCAATTTCTGCCCCTTTTTAACAGCTAGGCGCTTCAAATTTCACCATATGCTTACGTATATAGCATATATTGTTGTCTGAAAAAATCATAGAGATCGGTGCTATATATATTATATACCCCATATAAACTCTAATTTTTGCCCCCTTTTTACAGCTAGAAGCTTCAAATTCATCAAATTTCATCAAATAGTTACGTTTACGTCATATATTGTTGAAATACGTGATTCGTAGTCATAGTTTTTACACGCAGACCACAAAAAACCTCAAATTTTGCATCCTCACACAAAGTACCTACCTGTTTTTTACTTTATATTTATCTTAAAAATCGTTAAGGTATGTAGATCTGTTCACTATATATTTCTTATCTTATACATCCGATTATTCGGAGATTACGAACGGGATAAGATTATTGTTCAGCCACATTCATGAAAGGTATGAAGTCTTCGGCACAGCCGAAGACAGTCCCGTTCTTACTTGTTTATTTTATATTTATCTTAAAAATCATTTAGATATGTTCAAATTTCACCAAATGCTTACGTGTATAGCATATATTGTTGTCTGAGAAAATCGTAGATACCGGTGGTATATATAGTATATATCCAATACAACCGATTGTTCAGATAAGAAACTTTGCGCAGTTTCTTCCCCATTTTAACAGCTAGAAGCTTCAAATTTCACCAAATGCTTACGTGTATAGCATATATTGTTGTCTGAAAAAATCATTGAGATTGGTGATATATATAGTATATATCTCATACAACCGATTGTTCAGATAAGAAACTTTGCGCAATTTCTGCCCCTTTTTAACAGCTAGACGCTTCAAATTTCACCATGTGGTTACGTATATAGCATATATTGTTGTCTGAAATAATCATAGAGATCGGTTGTATATATAGTATATATCCAATACAACCGATTGTTCAGATAAGAAACTTTGCGCAGTTTCTTCCCCATTTTAACAGCTAGAAGCTTCAAATTTCACCAAATGCTTACGTGTATAGCATATATTGTTGTCTGAAAAAATCATTGAGATCGGTGGTATATATAGTATATATCCAATACAACCGATTGTTCAGATAAGAAACTTTGCGCAGTTTCTTCCCCATTTTAACAGCTAGAAGCTTCAAATTTCACCAAATGCTTACGTGTATAGCATATATTGTTGTCTGAAAAAATCATTGAGATTGGTGATATATATAGTATATATCTCATATAACCGATTGTTCAGATAAGAAACTTTGCGCAATTTCTGCCCCATTTTAACAGCTAGACGCTTCAAATTTCACCATGTGGTTACGTATATAGCATATATTGTTGTCTAAAATAATCATAGAGATCGGTTGTATATATAGTATATATCCCATACAACCGATTGTTCAGATAAGAAACTTTGCGCAATTTCTTTCCCATTTTAACAGCTAGAAGCTTCAAATTTCACCAAATGCTTACGTGTATAGCATATATTGTTGTCTGAAAAAATCATTGAGATCGGTGGTATATATAGTATATATCTCATACAACCGATTGTTCAGATAAGAAACTTTGCGCAATTTCTGCCCCTTTTTAACAGCTATCCGCTTCAAATTTCACCATATGCTTACGTATATAGCATATATTGTTGTCTGCAAAAATCATTGAGATCGGTGGTATATATAGTATATATCTCATACAACCGATTGTTCAGATAAGAAACTTTGCGCAATTTCTGCCCCTTTTTAACAGCTAGCCGCTTCAAATTTCACCATATGCCTTACGTATATAGCATATATTGTTGTCTGAAAAAATCATAGAGATCGGTTGTATATATAGTATATATCCCATACAACCGATTGTTCAGATAAGAAACTTTTCGCAATTTCTGCCCCGTTTTAACAGCTAGAAACTTCAAATTTCACAAAATGCTTGCGTATATAGCATATATTGTTTTCTGAAAAAATCATACAGATCGGTGGTAATATATATTATATACTTCATATAAACTGTAATTTTTGCCCCTTTTTTACGGCCTAGAAGCTTCAAAATTCATCAAATTTCATCAAATAGTTACGTTTACGTCATATATTTTTGAAATACGTGATTCGTAGTCATAGTTTTTACATGCAGACCACAAAAAACGTGAAGCTTTGCATCCTCACACAGATTACCTACCTATTTTTTATTTTATATTTATCTTAAAATCGTTTAGATATGTTCAAATTTCACCAAATGCTTCCGTGTATAGCATATATTGTTGTCTGAGAAACTCGTAGATACCGGTGGTATATATAGTATATATCCCATACAACCGATTGTTCAGATAAGAAACTTTGCGCAGTTTCTTCCCCATTTTAACAGCTAGAAGCTTCAAATTTCACCAAAAGCTTACGTGTATAGCATATATTGTTGTCTGAAAAAATCATTGAGATCGGTGGTATATATAGTATATATCTCATACAACCGATTGTTCAGATAAGAAACTTTGCGCAATTTCTGCCCCCTTTTTAACAGCTAGCCGCTTCAAATTTCACCATATGCTTACGTATATAGCATATATTGTTGTCTGAAAAAATCATAGAGATCGGTTGTATATATAGTATATATCTCATACAACCGATTGTTCAGATAAGAAACTTTGCGCAATTTCTGCCCCTTTTTAACAGCTAGCCGCTTCAAATTTCACCATATGCTTAAGTATATAGCATATATTGTTGTCTGAAAAAATCATAGAGATCGGTTGTATATATAGTATATATCCCATACAACCGATTGTTCAGATAAGAAACTTTGCGCAATTTCTTCCCCATTTTAACAGCTAGAGGCTTCAAATTTCACCAAATGCTTACGTGTATAGCATATATTGATGTCTGAAAAAATCATTGAGATCGGTGGTATACATAGTTGTTAAAAGTTATGTTGAGGTGTTTCCCAAAGATCAATAAGTAAAAACACGAGTGTACTGTTCAACGTTTAATAAGAGACTCAAAGTGTCAAAAACAATAAAAGAGTGAGATTATCTGACATACGCATTGTTACAAATTTAGGGTTGCTATTTTATGTATCATATTTCAACACCCCTCCTCAATGCGAATGTTATTCTTCTAAACTTAACAATTTCATTAAATCTGTATGTTTCTTCTTCGACAAATTTTTTGTTAAAATATCAGCTATCATGTTATTAGTTGATACATATTCTAACTTTATTTCACCTTTCTCAACAATCTCTCTAATAAAATGATATCTGATATCAATGTGCTTCGATCTAGCATGATGCACTGGATTCTTTGCCAAATGTTGAGCACTAATGTTATCCCCGTACAATATCGTTGGAGTTTGACCGTTACCACATCCAATCTCAATTATAATACGTCTTAAATGTAGTGCTTCTTTTGCTGCCGATGACATGGACAATCCTGTTTTTCTGACTTCCAGGAAATCGCCCCTCCTGCAAGGAAGAACACGTAGCCGGTGTATGATCTTCGATCAATTCTGTTGGCGCCCCAATCGGCATCTGCGTAACCCTTCAACCCTTGACCGCATGCTCTATATCGCAACTTCATATTTTTGGTTGATGCTAGGTATTTTAAAATGTGCTTTATGCCCGCCAAATGTTCGCTATGTGGATCTTTGTTTCGCTGTGCCAACTTGGCTACCGAATGGAATATATCCGGTCTTGTCGAAAGCGCCAGCCACATCAGCGCCCCAATCGTAGATTGGTATAATGTCTGATCAACCCTAGTACAACGTTCATCATCACACGCTACTTGGTAACCAGCATCTAATGGTGTCGATGCTGACCTACATACTTCCATACAATGCTGCGTCAATAAATCTTTGATATATTGGGATTGAACAATGGTGATATCACCTAGTTCACCTTCACGCTCAAACTGCATACCCAAAAACATATGAAGGGGACCCTTGTCAATGCATTCAAAAATATCACATATATTCGCCTTGACCCTAGTCATGATTTCCTTCGATTGGCATGCTAGAAGCAGATCATCAACATAAACAAGGATTAAGCAAAGGTTACCTTCTATATCTTGTTTATACAAACAGCGTTCGCTCTCGCACTGACTGAAACCTAAACTTCTCAACGCTTCATCTAACTTGAAATTCCAAGCTCTTCCAGACTGCTTCAAACCGTATATGGCCTTGTTCAACCTTAAGACTTTTGTTGGTTGACTTTCATCACGGTAACCTTGTGGTTGTTTCATGTATTCCACATCATCTAGTTCGCTGTTTAAATATGCTGTGCATACATCCATCTGGTGTACATGTAGTTTCATCTCTGCTGCTAATGCCAATACCAACCGTATGGTCTCAAACCGACATACTGGAGAAAAAGTTTCCGAGTAATTCACTCTATATTTCTGTGAACACCCCTTTGCCACCAACCGTGCCTTATACCGCTCAATGCCACCATGTTCGTTGCGCTTTAGGGTATATACCCACTTGCACCCTACGATTGACTGGCCCTTTGGTAAGTCTACCAAAGACCATGTATTATTTCCAACCAACGAATCGTGTTCTTTTTTCATGGCGGCCTTCCATAAATCAACTTCATCGCTACTAATTGCCTCCTCGTATATTTGAGGAACAAGCACCTCCTTAGTACTCATAGCATTTAAAACATTAAATACTTTTCGTGGACGACCTCGTTTACCATTACGCACGAGCTTAGGTCTACCACGCCCAATGTGCTCAACTTCTTCTTCAGCACTCGCATACATATCTCTTGCATTATCATCGCTACAGATTTCTTTATTATCATCGCTACAGATTTCTTTATCAGAATCTACATCACCAGCAGTACCAGTGTCAGCTTGAACCTGATGGTTATCAAAAAAATCGAATGTTATTTGTTCGCCGTTACACGCTTCCACGCTATGGCATTCATCAAATAATACGTCGCGTTTTTCAACCACCTGTCTAACATCAGGATCGTATAATCTATACGCTTTTGAAACCATTGAGTAACCAACCATTTTGTATTGTTTACCCTTCACTTTAAATTTGCTACGCTGCGTTTTATCTAATGCCACTGCCGTAGAGCCAAATACTCGCAAATGTTTTATTGTAGGTTTCTTACCACACCATGCTTCATATGGTGTCATATTATTTAATGCCTTAGTTGGCAATCGATTCCGCAAATACACGGCAGTTGCCACTGCCTCTGCCCATAGCGCCGCACACAAACCCGAATGTGCCAATAAACACCTGGCCATTTCAACCAACGTGCGGTTTGCCCTCTCAGCCACCCCATTTTGCTGAGGAGTGTAGGGAACTGTTAATTGCCGCACTATGCCATGCTTATCAAAATATTCATTAAATGATTTGTTGACGTACTCACGTCCATTGTCACTACGAACTGCTTTCACTTTTCTGCCAGTTTGTCGCTCTACCATTGAGCAAAACGATACAAATTTATCAAAAACTTCATCTTTGTCATCAATAAATAGTAAAAAATACTTCGCACCACCAAGTGAAGTTGTTTCAAATGGCCCACATACATCCGTATGTATCAATTCTAACAAATTCTTTGATTTGTTTTCTGCTGCACTTGGAAATGGTTGTGTGTGTATTTTGCTAAGCATACACGTTTGACACGATGGCTTCACAGAAAAATCTACATTTTCTAAACCATACAATGCACTTGTTTGACATTTCTTTCAAACTCGCATAATTTATGTGGCCAAATCTATTATGCCACATTACTGCGTCACTTTGAATAGCACCAAAACAACCACTTTTCTCATAACTCAGCATAAACAAATGCTTTGTTCTTTTTACACGCAAAATATCGGCGCCGTTTTTCTTAATTGTTGCAAATTCGCTGCCAAAAACTACTGCGCAGCCCATCTCGACTGCACGACCAACTGATATAAAATTGCCTCTCATACCAGGCACGAACAAAAAGTCTTTTAGTGTCACAACATACATGTCCGTTTGTATTTTGACATCGCCTTTACCTTCTGCACGAATGCTGTTGTCACCGGCCAATGCGATCCACTCTGTATGATTCACAAAGTTCGAGAACAATTTTCGGTCGCAACACATATGCGCTGTCGCACCGCTATCTAAAACCCACTTTCCTCTGTCGAATGTTTCGCAATCTGTTGCACCCAAAGCAGTGAAGGAGCTTTGTTGTTGCTGTTTAGCTGAATCGTTTTCTTTCGTAGATTTGTTTAATTTCGCCGAACAATTGCTTTTTATATGGCCCTTTTTTCCACAACGATAGCAAGTAACATTGTTGTAATTGCCTTTTTTCTTCTCTCTGTTGCCGCTAGACGTCGACTTCGCTGCAAACGCTTGCTGTCCACTAAATTCGTTAGCTGTATGTTCATGCATGCTGCCACGACGCTCGCCTTCTTCTAGAAGCTTCAATTTTAGCACGTCAACCGCTTGAAGATTGTCCCTCGTTTCCATCGCAATGACAAAATTCTCGAATTCTTTTGGCAAACTAGATAATAATATAATGGCAACCAGCTCTTGATTTAGCTCTATGCCCACTTCAGCTAGTTTGTCCATAATTGTGGTGAACACATTCAAATACGCCGCAACGTTTTCACCCTCTGACATTTTTAGGCTCAATAACTTTTTATAAAGTGAAACTTTTCTTACCGGACCACTTGGCTGATAAACTACTTTAAGTTTTTCCACGCTTCTTCCGACTTTTTGCAATGCCGCAAATAATTCAGTTGCGTTGGCTTCACGCTTAATGTGACCATGGCCAAAGCCTTCTCGTCGCGAGCAATCCACTTTGCCACTTCGTCAGCATCACCTGTGTCGTCTCTTTTGCACTCCCCTGAAGTTATTTTCCATAGCTCAGAATGCACCAACACACTGCGCATCTGAACGGACCAAGAATCATAATTCTTATCGTCCAGCTTCTCGATCTGGTACATCGAATTCATTTTACGAAAAATATACTTTTTAACTTTCAATTGAACATGCGCTTACTGGGCCCATAACCTGTTAAAAGTTATGTTGAGGTGTTTCCCAAAGATCAATAAGTAAAAACACGAGTGTACTGTTCAACGTTTAATAAGAGACTCAAAGTGTCAAAAACAATAAAAGAGTGAGATTATCTGACATACGCATTGTTACAAATTTAGGGTTGCTATTTTATGTATCATATTTCAACAATAGTATATATCTCATACAACCGATTGTTCAGATAAGAAACTTTGCGCAATTTCTGCCCCGTTTTAACAGCTAGAAGCTTCAAATTTCACAAAATGCTTACATATATAGCATATATTGTTGTCTGAAAAAATCATAGAGATCGGTGGTATATATATTATATACCCCATATAAACTCTAATTTTTCCCCTTTTTACGGCTAGAAGCTTCAAAATTCATCAAATTTCATCAAATAGTTACGTTTACGTCATATATTGTTGAAATACGTGATTCGTAGTCATAGTTTTTACACGCAGACCACAAAAAACCTGAAACTTTGCATCCTCACACAAAGTACCTACCTGTTTTTTATTTTATATTTATCTTAAAAATCGTTAAGGTATGTAGATCTGTTCACTATATATTTCTTATCTTATACATCCGATTATTCGGAGATTACGAACGGGATAAGATTATTGTTCAGCCCCATTCATGAAAGGTATGAAGTCTTCGGCACAGCCGAAGACAGTCCAGTTCTTACTTGTTTATTTTATATTTATCTTAAAAATCGTTTAGATATGTTCAAATTTCACCAAATGCTTACGTGTCTAGCATATATTGTTGTCTGAGAAAATCGTAGATACCGGTGGTATATATAGTATATATCCCATACAACCGATTGTTCAGATAAGAAACTTTGCGCAATTTCTTCCCCATTTTAACAGGTAGAAGCTTCAAATTTCACCAAATGCTTACGTGTATAGCATATATTGTTGTCTGAAAAAATCATTGAGATCGGTGGTATATATAGTATATATCTCATGCAACCGATTGTTCAGATAAGAAACTTTGCGCAATTTCTGCCCCTTTTTAACAGGTAGACGCTTCAAATTTCACCATATGCTTACGTATCTAGCATATATTGTTGTCTGAAAAAATCATAGAGATCGGTTGTATATATAGTATATATCCCATACAACCGATTGTTCAGATAAGAAACTTTGCGCAATTTCTTCCCCATTTTAACAGCTAGAAGCCTCAAATTTCACAAAATGCTTACGTGTATAGCATATATTGTTGTCTGAAAAAATCATTGAGATCGGTGGTATATATAGTATATATCTCATACAACCGATTGTTCAGATAAGAAACTTTGCGCAATTTCTTCCCCATTTTAACAGCTAGAAGCTTCAAAGTTCACCAAATGCTTACGTGTATAGCATATATTGTTGTCTGAAAAAATCATAGAGATCGGTTGTATATATAGTATATATCCCATACAACCGCTTGTTCATATAAGAAACTTTGCGCAATTTCTTCCCCATTTTAACAGCTAGAAGCTTCAAATTTCACCAAATGCTTACGCGTATAGCATATATTGTTGTCTGAAAAAATTATAGAGATCGGTTCTATATATAGTATATATCCCATACAACCGATTATTCAGATAAGAAACTTTGCGCAATTTCTTCCCCATTTTAACAGCTAGAAGCTTCAAAGTTCACCAAATGCTTACGTGTATAGCATATATTGTTGTCTGAAAAAATCATAGAGATCGGTTGTATATATAGTATATATCCCATACAACCGATTGTTCAGATAAGAAACTTTGCGCAATTTCTTCCCCATTTTAACAGCTAGAAGCTTCAAATTTCACCAAATGCTTACGTGTATAGCATATATTGTTGTCTGAAAAAATTATAGAGATCGGTTGTATATATAGTATATATGCCATACAACCGATTATTCAGATAAGAAACTTCGCATATATTGTTGTCTGAAAAAATCATAGAGATCGGTGGTATATATATTATATACCCCATATAAACTCTAATTTTTGCCCCCTTTTTACGGCTAGAAGCTTCAAAATTCATCAAATTTCATCAAATAGTTACGTTTACGTCATATATTGTTGAAATACGTGATTCGTAGTCATAGTTTTTACACGCAGACCACAAAAAACCTGAAACTTTGCATCTTCACACAAAGTACCTACCTGTTTTTTATTTTATATTTATCTTAAAAATCGTTAAGGTATGTAGATCTGTTCACTATATATTTCTTATCTTATACATCCGATTATTCGGAGATTACGAACGGGATAAGATTATTGTTCAGCCCCATTCATGAAAGGTATGAAGTCTTGGGCACAGCCGAAGACAGTCCCGTTCTTACTTGTTTATTTTATATTTATCTTAAAAATCGTTTAGATATGTTCAAATTTCACCAAATGCTTACGTGTATAGCATATATTGTTGTCTGAGAAAATCGTAGATACCGGTGGTATATATAGTATATATCCAATACAACCGATTGTTCAGATAAGAAACTTTGCGCAGTTTCTTCCCCATTTTAACAGCTAGAAGCTTCAAATTTCACCAAATGCTTACGTGTATAGCATATATTGTTGTCTGAAAAAATCATTGAGATCGGTGGTATATATAGTATATATCTCATACAACCGATTGTTCAGATAAGAAACTTTGCGCAATTTCTGCCCCTTTCTAACAGCTAGATGCTTCAAATTTCACCATATACTTACGTATATAGCATATATTGTTGTCTGAAAAAAATCATAGAGATCGGTTGTATATATAGTATATATCCCATACAACCGATTGTTCAGATAAGAAACTTTGCGCAATTTCTTCCCCATTTTAACAGCTAGAAGCTTCAAATTTCACCAAATGCTTACGTGTATAGCATATATTGTTGTCTGAAAAAAGCATTGAGATCGGTGGTATATATAGTATATATCTCATACAACCGATTGTTCAGATAAAAACTTTGCGCAATTTCTTCCCCATTTTAACAGCTAGAAGCTTCAAATTTGACCAAATGCTTACGTGTATAGCATATATTGTTGTCTGAAAAAATCATAGAGATCGGTTGTATATATAGTATATATCCCATACAACCGATTGTTCAGATAAGAAACTTTGCGCAATTTCTTCCCCATTTTAACAGCTAGAAGCTTCAAATTTCACCAAATGCTTACGTGTATAGCATATATTGTTGTCTGAAAAAATTACAGAGATCGGTTGTATATATAGTATATATCACATACAACCGATTATTCAGATAAGAAACTTTGCGCAATTTCTGCCCCTTTTTAACAGCTAGACGCTTCAAATTTCACCATATGCTTACGTGTATAGCATATATTGTTTTCTGAAAAAATTATAGAGATCGGTTGTATATATAGTATATATCCCATACAACCGATTGTTCAGATAAGAAACTTTGCGCAATTTCTTCCCCATTTTAACAGCTAGAAGCTTCAAATTTCACCAAATGCTTACGTGTATAGCATATATTGTTGTCTGAAAAAATCATTGAGATCGGTGGTATATATATATTTATCTTAAAAATCGTTTAGATATGTTCAAATTTCACCAAATGCTTACGTGTATAGCATATATTGTTGTCTGAGACAATCGTAGATACCGGTGGTATATATAGTATATGTATATCCCATAAAACCGATTGTTCAGATAAGAAACTTTGCGCAATTTCTTCCCCATTTTAACAGTTAGAAGTTTCAAATTTCACCAAATGCTTACGTGTATAGCATATATTCTTGTTTGAAAAAATCATTGAGATCGGTGGTATATATAGTATATATCTCATACAACCGATTGTTCAGATAAGAAACTTTGCGCAATTTCTGCACCTTTTTAACAGCTAGACGCTTCAAATTTCACCATATGCTTACGTATATAGCATATATTGTTGTCTGAAAAAATCATAGAGATCGGTTGTATATATAGTATATATCCCATACAACCGATTGTTCAGATAAGAAACTTTGCGCAATATCTTCCCCATTTTAACAGCTAGAAGCTTCAAATTTCACCAAATGCTTACGTGTATAGCATATATTGTTGTCTGAAAAAATTATTGAGATCGGTGTTATATATAGTATATATCTCATACAACCGATTGTTCAGATAAGAAAGTTTGCGCAATTTCTTCCCCATTTTAACAGCTAGAAGCTTCAAAATTCACCAAATGCTTACGTGTATAGCATATATTGTTGTCTGAAAAAATCATAGAGATCGGTTGTATATATAGTATATATCCCATACAACCGATTGTTCAGATAAGAAACTTTGCGCAATTTCTTCCCCATTTAACAGCTAGAAGCTTCAAATTTCACCAAATGCTTACGTGTATAGCATATATTGTTTTGTGAAAAAATTATAGAGATCGGTTGTATATATAGTAGATATCCCATACAACCGATTATTCAGATAAGAAACTTTGCGCAATTTCTGCCCCTTTTTAACAGCTAGACGCTTGAAAATTTCACCATATGCTTACGTATATAGCATATATTGTTGTCTGAAAAAATCATACAGATAGGTGGTATATATATTATATACCCCATATAAACTCTAATTTTTGCCCCCTTTTTACGGCTAGAAGCTTCAAAATTCATCAAATTTCATCAAATAGTTACGTTTACGTCATATATTGTTGAAATACGTGATTCGTAGTCATAGTTTTTACACGCAGACCACAAAAAACCTGAAACTTTGCATCCTCACACAAAGTACCTACCTGTTTTTTATTTTATATTTATCTTAAAAATCGTTAAGGTATGTAGATCTGTTCACTATATATTTCTTATCTTATACATCCGATTATTCGGAGATTACGAACGGGATAAGATTATTGTTCAGCCCCATTCATGAAAGGTATGAAGTCTTGGGCACAGCCGAAGACAGTCCCGTTCTTACTTGTTTATTTTATATTTATCTTAAAAATCGTTTAGATATGTTCAAATTTCACCAAATGCTTACGTGTATAGCATATATTGTTGTCTGAGAAAATCGTAGATACCGGTGGTATATATAGTATATATCCAATACAACCGATTGTTCAGATAAGAAACTTTGCGCAGTTTCTTCCCCATTTTAACAGCTAGAAGCTTCAAATTTCACCAAATGCTTACGTGTATAGCATATATTGTTGTCTGAAAAAATCATTGAGATCGGTGGTATATATAGTATATATCTCATACAACCGATTGTTCAGATAAGAAACTTTGCGCAATTTCTGCCCCTTTTTAACAGCTAGATGCTTCAAATTTCACCATATACTTACGTATATAGCATATATTGTTGTCTGAAAAAAATCATAGAGATCGGTTGTATATATAGTATATATCCCATACAACCGATTGTTCAGATAAGAAACTTTGCGCAATTTCTTCCCCATTTTAACAGCTAGAAGCTTCAAATTTCACCAAATGCTTAAGTGTATAACATATATTGTTGTCTGAAAAAATCATTGAGATCGGTGGTATATATAGTATATATCTCATACAACCGATTGTTCAGATAAGAAACTTTGCGCAATTTCTTCCCCATTTTAACAGCTAGAAGCTTCAAATTTGACCAAATGCTTACGTGTATAGCATATATTGTTGTCTGAAAAAATCATAGAGATCGGTTGTATATATAGTATATATCCCATACAACCGATTGTTCAGATAAGAAACTTTGCGCAATTTCTTCCCCATTTTAACAGCTAGAAGCTTCAAATTTCACCAAATGCTTACGTGTATAGCATATATTGTTGTCTGAAAAAATTATAGAGATCGGTTGTATATATAGTATATATCACATACAACCGATTATTCAGATAAGAAACTTTGCGCAATTTCTGCCCCTTTTTAACAGCTAGACGCTTCAAATTTCACCATATGCTTACGTGTATAGCATATATTGTTTTCTGAAAAAATTATAGAGATCGGTTGTATATATAGTATATATCCCATACAACCGATTGTTCAGATAAGAAACTTTGCGCAATTTCTTCCCCATTTTAACAGCTAGAAGCTTCAAATTTCACCAAATGCTTACGTGTATAGCATATATTGTTGTCTGAAAAAATCATTGAGATCGGTGGTATATATATATTTATCTTAAAAATCGTTTAGATATGTTCAAATTTCACCAAATGCTTACGTGTATAGCATATATTGTTGTCTGAGAAAATCGTAGATACCGGTGGTATATATAGTATATGTATATCCCATAAAACCGATTGTTCAGATAAGAAACTTTGCGCAATTTCTTCCCCATTTTAACAGTTAGAAGCTTCAACTTTCACCAAATGCTTACGTGTATAGCATATATTGTTGTTTGAAAAAATCATTGAGATCGGTGGTATATATAGTATATATCTCATACAACCGATTGTTCAGATAAGAAACTTTGCGCAATTTCTGCCCCTTTTTAACAGCTAGACGCTTCAAATTTCACCATATGCTTACGTATATAGCATATATTGTTGTCTGAAAAAATCATAGAAATCGGTTGTATATATAGTATATATCCCATACAACCGATTGTTCAGATAAGAAACTTTGCGCAATTTCTTCCCCATTTTAACAGCTAGAAGCTTCAAATTTCACCAAATGCTTACGTGTATAGCATATATTGTTGTCTGAAAAAATTATTGAGATCGGTGTTATATATAGTATATATCTCATACAACCGATTGTTCAGATAAGAAACTTTGCGCAATTTCTTCCCCATTTTAACAGCTAGAAGCTTCAAAATTCACCAAATGCTTACGTGTATAGCATATATTGTTGTCTGAAAAAATCATAGAGATCGGTTGTATATATAGTATATATCCCATACAACCGATTGTTCAGATAAGAAACTTTTCGCAATTTCTTCCCCATTTAACAGCTAGAAGCTTCAAATTTCACCAAATGCTTACGTGTATAGCATATATTGTTTTCTGAAAAAATTATAGAGATCGGTTGTATATATAGTAGATATCCCATACAACCGATTATTCAGATAAGAAACTTTGCGCAATTTCTGCCCCTTTTTAACAGCTAGACGCTTGAAAATTTCACCATATGCTTACGTATATAGCATATATTGTTGTCTGAAAAAATCATAAAGATCGGTGGTATATATATTATATACCCCATATAAACTCTAATTTTTGCCCCCTTTTTACGGCTAGAAGCTTCAAAATTCATCAAATTTCATCAAATAGTTACGTTTACGTCATATATTGTTGAAATACGTGATTCGTAGTCATAGTTTTTACACGCAGACCACAAAAAACCTGAAACTTTGCATCCTCACACAAAGTACCTACCTGTTTTTTATTTTATATTTATCTTAAAAATCGTTAAGGTATGTAGATCTGTTCACTATATATTTCTAATCTTATACATCCGATTATTCGGAGACAGCCGAAGACAGTCCCGTTCTTACTTGTTTATTTTATATTTATCTTAAAAATCGTTAAGGTATGTAGATCTCTTCACTATATATTTCTTATCTTAAACATCCGATTATTCGGAGATTACGAACGGGATAAAATTATTGTTCAGCCCCATTCATGAAAGGTATGAAGTCTTCGGCACAGCCGAAGACAGTCCCGTTCTTACTTGTTAGGTTTAAGATTAAAAAGATATGTTGGTGTGGCAATAATTCAACGAAGTGCTTTATCATGTTTGAAGCAACTTCTAAGTTATCTTCATAAGTTTCCTTGACAGAATACAGGAGCAATGAAGCAAACAAAAAGATAGTAGTATTCCTCGGGGACAACATCTTTTAATGCGACAATTCCAGCATATAGTATAAACTTGGGGAAATCAGTTGCCTTCCACCTCCTTAACTCTTCAAGGCTTCTTGGTTTACATGCGAATTCATCTGGAATATACGGAACGAAAGAAAGAAGTCGCGAAGAGATAATATTTTTACTCTCCGATCTTAGTTAGTTAGTTCTTAGTTTGGCCCTCTAATAGAGATTTCAACATTTTTTCTTAAAATTCCTAGTGCAATTTAGTTTACAATTCCAGGTGCATTGGCTCCAATGGAAATTGTGTAACCATTTTAATACCTATTTTTTCCAAAGACAAGCAGCTGCCTGGTATTGGCTTGTGGTAGTTTCCATTTCTACGAAGTTTAAAATCTTCATCAGACCTAGGTTGATCTACAGCAGTACTGAAAATGGTGGTATTGTTAATTCTCGTCCCAGTTTCTATACACTTGCTGCAGCCATTCCCTGCATTCAAACCACTCGTACCGCAAACATAAGCCCGGGTCCGCGCATCTCAAATAAAACATCTGATTGAAACAAAAAACTGTTTACTGCCAACTCCTTTTTCTAATATGGGCCACAATGATGCGTTGCTGCCTTTAAATAGAGGAGCACCGTCAATGTTTATATCGAGGACCAACTTGCACTATTTCGATTTATAAACAGTTCCAACATCTTCATCAACTGTTTTTGAATAACAATGTGTATACAAAAACCCGGTGAAACTGTGCGTAATGAGGCTTTCTCGATTCTCATTAATGTTTTAGGAGATTTTGGTAAATTTCTTCAGCCACTGTTCCACGAATTTCTTCGGTCACTGTTTCTTCACCCACGCGCAAAACAAATTACTTTCTTTTTCTTGTTTTATTAAGCGGCGCCAATGGCGTTTGGAATACATTTTGAATTTAGATTTGGTTTAAATTTTTAGTAATAAATGCACAATAGAAATGTTTCCAGGTATAAATATTCACAGTTTTGTTTATTCTTTTCGCACGTCTAAGCAACCACTAAATATTAATATCCATATCGATTGCATCAGAAAATTCATAAAAAAGAGAATAATGGGAAACACAATCCTAAGTTCACAGGTTGATGGGAGAGCGAGGAAAATAAATATAATGAGCGCCAAGAGCATAAAGTAAAACAAGAACACCTTACCTCTTCGCTTACATTGGCATGTATATATGTATGCATTGGAATTCACTGTTTTATTCATACTTGAAAAAAGTAATGCAAGGCGCGTTTTCCCACTGGGCGTACTCGATTCGACGCCATAAATATTTTCAATGAACAAAAAGTGTTACAATCCATATCTATGCAAAATGAAAAGAAACATAACTTGCAATCAGAAGGTATTTTACGGATTCGTAAACTCTAAGCGCAGTCTGAAATTCCATAAAATTTATGAAATTCTAAAATAATATTTCCAGCGACGATCAAGAGATTGCAGGATTTTTGCAGAATTTTTCTAGTAAAACTACTTTATTAAAAGCAAGGTTTCGTCTACCGAATACCTATACCACATTGATTCATGTAATAAAATTAGCACTCCATTTATATCTTCAGAAGATGTATTATCTTATTTAAAAACTATTAAAGTATCATATACATACGGCCCTGACGGGATCCCGACACAATTTCCTAAAAATGTGCTGCAAACGTCTATCAGCCGCTTACAGATTTATTTAATTTACATTTAATATATGAAGTTTTCCCAACAATTTGGAAGGAATATTTTCTTAATTCTTTTCATAGAAATGGAAGCCGCTCTTCAATGCCGATCCCAAAGTTGACGTCTAACGTTCTCTATTTCTTCTATAATTGCAAGCTCGCAACATGTGTTCTGTAAGGGTAAGCCAACTGTCACCAAATTACTGGAATTTACCACTCATGTTTCTAATGGGTTAAGGAAAAGTTTTTGTGTTCCTCGGGGCAGCCATCTTGCTGCTATAGTCTGGAAATTGTAAATAGTTTTGTTGATTTGGGAATCATGAAGGATTCAAAACTTAGTTTCAATCTTCATATTAATGCTACAGTTAAGAAATGGAAAGGTATTTTTGCGTTTGTTAAACGGTGGTCAAAAGGATTTAACGACCCTTACGAAACTAAGGCTCTTTTTATAGCTCAATATTAGAATAGGGCTCAGTAATCTCGAATCTTTACAAAAGCAATTTTTACTATATGCCTTCAGAAATTTACGATTTGACTCCTTATATAATTTTCCACCTTATTCTAATCGAATAAAGTTTATCAATCTTTCAACTCTTGGTACTCGAAGGGAAACGCCTGGCCTAATCTTTATTACAAAAACACTAAATAGATAAATTTGAAGCCCATTCCTTCTGAACGAAGTGAACTCTTGTGCTCTCTCTCGGACTTCGAGACACTTGAAACCTCTTTTGCTTGAACAATGTAGAATGAATCTCGAACTAAACGAACCCTTCCGGAGTTTGTGTCACGATTATAACCCCCACTCAAATATATTTAATAGATCGGATTCCCTTTTTTCAATAAAAAGATTGTTGTCGCCTCTCTTAATAATTAATGTATCCGTTATATTGTTTTGAGTATTATGCTTAGCTGATGATATCTCTTCCGTATCTGAGCAGTGTAAGATCTCGACGCTTGACAAACCGCTTCCCATCAAAAATTCGGCAAAAAAATTATTAAACATATTGTGACGAATTTTGGAAATTTCCGCTTATTTGCAACCTTCTACTAACTTTCGAATAACTAAACTTTCTAATAACTAAATAACTGCACTATTTAATAATGCAAAATGGCCTTTATTATAGTACTTCACAATAACACTTCTATTGATCAACATATAGCGTGCTTAGTTTAGGTTAGGTTGAACTAGCCGGTCCATGAGGACTTCGCATAGACTGATTGAGTAAGTAGTGTTATCAGAAGTTTGTTTTAACGACCAAACTGAAAAACCCTATCAAAAACCAGGACCTATGTTATAAAATAACTCCGTCCCCTGGGCAAATACTAGAAGCTTCCTAGACTTAAGCCACTTGCTGCTTCTAGATCTGACAGCTGTACCACTCCTATAGCTAGAGTCTTAGCCTGGCAAGTGCAGGGCACGAGCACAGAACGTGCTCGATCGTTTCCTCCTCCAACCCACACTTCCTATATCTGCTATCACTGACCAATCCTAATTTAAAGGCATGTGACGCCAGAAGGCAGTGTCCAGTCAGAAGTCATGAGTCTACAGTCCTCTCTTTTTAATGATACAAGCAACTGTGTTAGTCTAAGGTTGTAAGACCTACACATAATCTTCGACACTTTCCAGCCGCGCGCTTCAACCCACGCCTTTCCCGCTTGGTCGATCATGTGCACCTCTTGCCTTTGCTTAATCTCGCCCAATCTAATTGGGACGTCTACGTAGCAAGCTTCAAGGGATGCGCAATTTTTAGCCAGTTCGTCCGCTTTTTCATACCCATTTATTCCCATATGCCCTGGGACACAATATAGGTGTATGCTTCTCCCTGTCCCGATTCTCTCCAGAGACTGCTTACACTCCAACACCCATTTAGATGCTGTGCTATGCCAGATTATTACGTTAATTGCTGCTTGAATGTCAATATAAAAGTTAGCACGGTTGCAGCTTAAGCTATTCTCTTCCAGGGTTTATACTGGTTTGGATACGGCTAATATTTCCGCTTGGAAAACGCTACAGTAGTCCGGCAGCCTGCAGGATCTGCTTATTTACGGATCAGCGCAGTATACCGCAGACCCTACTCCTTCCACTACTTTGGAACCATCGGTGTATACATGTATCGCCTCGTCCGCCATTTGCGCAACCTTGCGCCAATTGTGGCCTTAAGATCTCCCTGGAAGCGCAGTTAGGGAATCAGGTAGTCTGTTCGTCTTGTGATTGATGAGGCTATACTACTATGGCCATATGGTCGGCGCTCAAGCTGGCCCGAGGCACCGAGCCTGGTTGCGGTCGTTAATGCTTTGTTCTTTTCTACCAAGTCTACAGGTGGAATGTGCAGAATGGGATACAGTGCAGCCGTCGGGGTTGTGTTTAAGGCTCCCGTAATGCTAAGCATCGATAGTCTGCATAACCCCTCTAATTTTTGGAGGTATGTTGTTTTTTGTGTGGCTTTCCACCAAACAAGAATTCCATAGTATAGAAAAGAGCATACAATCGCTTTAAAAACCCAATGAGAAAGAGAGGGCGATAGGCCCCACGTACACCCCAGCATTCTTTTACATGCATAGAGTGCCGTTGAGGCCGTCTTGACCCCTCCTCCACGTTGAGCTTCCATGACAGCTTACTGTCTAGGATGATTCCTAGTTATTTTGGGCAAGGTTTCTCCTGTAAGGTCACCCCTCCTAACTTAGGCCTGGTCCAATTTGGGACCTTGTACCTCTTTGTAAACAAGACCATAACCGTCTTCTCCGCATTGACTTTCAACCCGACATTAGATGCCCAGGTATGAATATCCCGAAGCGCCCGATCCATCCAAGAACTAATCGTTGGAAGGCACTTTACACTTATGACAATTGCAACGTCATCTGCGTAATCCGTAAGTTTTACGGGTCCCTCGTCGAATTGCCTGAGCAGTTGGTTGATGACCAGCGTCCACAGCAGAGGTGATAGCACCCCTCCCTGCGGCGTGCCCCGGTCCACTGATTTCGTGGCCTCGTACAATCCCCATTGTGATGTAATCTTTCTGCCATTTAACATGCAGGCGATTCATCTGATTAAGGCAGGATGTACTTTAATGTATTTAAGACCATCCATAATCGCCCATTTTGCAACATTATTGAAAGCCCCGGCAATGTCCAAGAAGGCTCCTAGAGCATACTCCTTATATTCCAGGGATTTCTATATGCTTATTACCACCCTATGTAATGCGGTGTCTACCGATTTGCCTTTGGTGTACCCATGCTGTGTTGCGGAGAGCAGCTTTTCATCCACGTTGGACTTTATGTACACATCTATCAGCCTCTCAAAGGTTTTGAGCAGAAATGATGTTAAACTAATGGGTCTGTAGTCTTTGGGATACACGTGACCGATCTTCCCCGCCTTTGGTAGAAAAGCTACATGAGCAGTTCTCCAAGAGTGCGGTAATTGATGCAGTCTTATGCAGCCATCGAATATAATTTTAAGCCATTCCACGACCGCCATACTTGAGATTTGTAGCATGGCCGGGAATATACCATCTGGGCACGGTGACTTAAACTTAGAAAACTTCTTCACTGCCCACTCGATCTTGGTATCGGCCACCAAGCCCGGCACTACTAGCTCCGTGATCGAAGTGTGAGTGATGTCTGCTGGCTCTTCTAAACCGTCTCCCGATGGGAAATGTGTATCGAGAAGCACCTCAAGGGATTCCTCATTATTACGTGACCATACCCCGTTCTCTTTCTTTATTAGTCCCTGGACTATGTTTCCCTTTGCTAGGACTATTTTCAACCGTGCTGTTTCGCTGGAGCACTCTATTCTCGTACAGAAATTGTCCATGAGTTTCTCTTCGCCCTGGTAATTTCACGCTTGTAGATCCTCAGTAGATCCCTGTATTCATCCCGACACGATTCGCTTTCCGCGGTCTTTGCGAGCTTAAATATTTCTTTCAACTATCTTCTTAGAAGGCTCAGCTCACTGCTTTACCATGGCGGCTTTGCTTTTCCTCTGAATCTACTTAGAGGGCAAGCTTTGTTATACGCAGTCATAAGCGTCCTTGTTAGGAATTCATTCGACTCCTCCAGTTCCTCTACATTAGCATCCTCTTTGGGTTGTCCCAATTTTGTTTCTACATGTTTCTCGAATTTGGTCCAGTTCGTTGACCTAGGGTTTCTAAAGGATCCTCCCTTCTCTATCCTCTTTGGGGGATGCTGAAGCTGATATACGCATGGTCGGAGGAGGATGGTCTATCAAGAACCATCCAATCATACCTTAATATATATCGCTCGGAGCTCAACGTAATATACAGAACATTGGTGCATGTTTGACCAATGTATGTAGGAACATTTCCCATGTTGGCTATCTGCAAATTGGTTTGCAGGATGTAACAAATAGAGATTCGCCTCTCTTGTTCGTATCTGCTCCTCCCACGTATTGCGGTGCGCATTTGCATCTGCGCCTATGACCAACCGCCCTTTGCGCCCTTCCTCCTGCACTAGCTTTTGCACTCTGTCTGTGAAACCTCTGCAGCATGGGCCATGTAGCAGGACGCCAGGATAAATGCCGGCTTATTCTTTTGCACAACGGCCACCGCTATGAGATCCTCAGTGGTGTAATTAGGCAGCATATATGAATGCAGCTATTTCCTTACCATTACTACAGCTCGCACCCGTACTTCAGTTTGCGCGTAGTAAACGCCAAACCCGCGCGCGCTAAGTCCAGAAACCTTTCCTCAAGGTTTAGGAGGAGTTCGCTCGACGCCACTTTACTGTGTTGGAGGTTTATCTGTAGGACTCGCAGCACCATTGGGCTGTTTGTCCTCCTCCAGTACCTTCGTCTTGACGTCGTTGTCCTCCCCTTGCCCTTTTGGTTTAGAGTATTCGAGGCCCCCTTCAGCCTCTCGCGACTGTTTTGCCGGGTGTTCCTCTGTGCAAGTCACAACACCATTTAGCTGTTGGTCCTCTTCCAGCGCGTTCGTGGTGACGTCGGAGACCTCCACCTTTCTATTTTCCCTTAGGCTTTTGAGATCCTTTTCGACTTCGCCACACCTCTATCGTGTTAGGGTTTTTCTCCTCGGGGCTTCTTATACTGAGTCGTATGTAAATTTTGCCAGTGCCAAAGGACATTTTGCCAATCTGCGTGTACAAAATATCCTTCGCCTGCTTGTTTATTTGGAAGATGTAGAATTGACCATCCTCGGTAGGAAGAGATACAGTAAGTATCCTGTGTCGGTATGTTCGGATTCTGAATCTGCAGAAGTCGCAGTGTATCCTCCGACTTCATCACGCATGGTATCCATACTTTAACTTTTGGTACCGTGGGGATTTGCGCTTTATCCACCACCTCAAACCGCGCGTTTGTGCCTTGCCTTTGGAGGTTTGGAACCACTTCCTCCAGCCACCGCAAGTTCGCGATGTTGTCGCACGCTATAATCTTCAAATCATTATACCATCCCCCAATCAAAGGTTGGAAGGGGCTTATTTGGTTGTTCCCGCATCATCTTAAGCATTAAGCTAATAATTTCCCTTTCCACAGATCTCCACCTTTCAGTAGTCATTTGTCCGAAAGGACTGCTGCGATCAACCAGCGCCACAGTCAGTGACTGCTTTGCCGCATCACTCATTTTCTCGGGAAAAGCAGGAGTCTTAGTGTTAGATCCCTTTGGCACCTCCGAGAAAGCCGGAGTCTTAGCGTTAACTCCATTTAGCGCCTCCGAGAAAGCCGGAGTCTTAGCGTTATCCCCCTTTGGCTTATCTCCTACTTCCGTAGTTGGAACTTCCCTCTGACTCGCAGCTTTCGAGGTAGTTGCTACCTCGCTAGTGGAGCATATCTATCTTACAGCTTTGGGCCTACTTGTCTTGTCTATGCGACTTCCCTGCCTCCCGGCTCTAGGACTGGGTCCTTTCTGCCTCTTGAAAGCAGGCTTGTCGCCTTCCGCCGAACGTTGCCTCTTCATTCTGCCATTCAACGATTCTTCCTCCTCGCACCGGTTGCATAACCGAGGGTTTCTCGCAGCAAACCTTTTGATCTGACTTCGACCTACTTCTACCGCTTCGTGGGCCCATTCCAAGCGCTCGATTTCCACTTCTCTTGGGTTGACCACTGCTCCCAAGTGTTGTACAATTCTTAGTGCTGCACGGTACTGCGAGAAAGCTCTTTTACTTTCTCTGCTCCGTACCCTTCTCTACTCTTCTACTCCGTTTTCATTTATGTGCTTCTCCAACACGGAGTTCGTTGAATCAGCACTACTCTCGCTCCGCGAGTCCCACGCATCGCTTAATTTGTATTTGTCGTCCTTGGATTGCGACTCAGTCCTCCTCTTTACATCGTCCTTATTACAATCAGGTAATGAGTCGTTCATCTTGGTCGTACGACCACCTGCCCAACAAGGCGGGCTCAGCTGTCCAGTATTATATACGGGGAAAGAACCGTCCGCCAAAGCAGCGCCCCTTACTGTGGTAAGGCCATAAATACTTCCCGAGGTGGCCCGGTATCGGGAAGGTTCCATTCGAATACAGCCGAATTTATCCCCTGGCTGCAAATCGTCCAATAGGCACGGTCCGCATAACACCCTGGAATAGGGGGTTGGCAGTTCTTGGTCACCGACATCCCGCCACCCTCCTATGAGGCGAAACGGCGTAGATGTCAGTCATAAATAGCTCCGTCTCATAGTCGGGCGCTATGGAGTTCGGCTAAGCCCTCACACCAACGAAAAGGTGCCTACCCTAGTGAGGGTATATAGCGTGTTTAAATAAAGTAATTCGTCGTGCCTGAGCTGGTGCTGTTTTTATACTTTTTTTTTGGTTTCCTCGTTGACATATTTTTGGCTTTTCTATTTCTAGAATTTACTACCAGCTATAAATTTCTCAGCTATAACTACAGATGCATGATTGTTATAGCTTCTCGCATAGCCCATGCGCGTGTATATGTGAGTGATACTTCCACAGATAATTGCCTACATTTGGGAGCATCTCAAATTAGATATATGCATGTCTTTGTGCGTCTCTCTCCGCTGCGTGTATGTACATATGTGTACACATAATGATTGATTCGTTTATGTAGATACATGTGACTGCCTGCTTTATTATTGTTGTGGCTTCATTTATTTGGCATCAGACTAGTGATGTGAGTATCACTTAGTGTCATTAATATTCGTCACACTGCCCTCCACCTAAGTCTGATCGTCCCGATCAGACAAATCTTTCGATCTAACCGCTGCTAGCCGCTCCAAATGAACCACCCTTCTATTTTTCTAGTGAAACTACTCTATTAAAAGCAAGGTTTCGCCTACCGAATACCCATACCATATTGATTCATGTAATACATTTAGCACTCCATTTATATTTTCAGAAGATATATTATCTAGGAGGGTGGAACCGTGTGTAGAAATCTACGAAAGTGGGGAAAGCCTCTGACCGCCATTCACCTGGGAATGGCCAGAGCGATATTTTTGCATGCGGTTAAAGCAGCTCACTACTGCCGATCGCTTGCGGCCAAGTATCCTCTGGGTAGCCGCTAAACGGATGTTGAAAGCGACAACCTGGCTAGCAGGGGGAGATCTCATCGGCAGCGTCTGTACACCTCTAGATGCGGCTGCAAGCGGGCGTCTGTCTTGGAGAAAGCGGCTCGATATATAAACGTGCAAGTAATATTTTCACCCCCGCTGAGCGGGTTGTGCGCTGGGCTTGGGACCCTCCACGTAAAACCATACTCCAATGAAATATAACAACAAGCCTCGGATAAATAAACTCTCTATTGATGACGACCATGGCAAACGTTTGAAGGACAATGAATTGAGGGAATGCACCTGGAACGTCCGCTCTCTGAATGGGATTGGTGCAGATGCCCGGCTGGTTGATGTCCTCGTCAAAGCAAAATCTGACATCACCGCTATCCAAGAAATGCGTTGGACGAAGCAACGAAGAAAGAAGATCAAAATTTGTGATATTTATTGGAGTGGCCATACGAATAACCGCAGCTTCGGCGTCGGGTTGGTGGTGGGAGAGAGACTTTGTCGCCAAGTGCTGGCGTTCACGCCTGTGGACGAGCGTCTCGCCGCTATCCGAATAAAAGAAAAATTTTTTAATATATCATTCATCTGCGCCCATGCGCCGACAGAGGAGAAGGACGATGAGGTGAAAGACACTTTTTATGAACAATTAGAACGCACATACGAGCGCTGCCCCCGTCATGATATAAAAGTCGTGCTTGGCGATGGTGGGCAAAGAAGGTGTTTTTGGCACTGTAGTCGGAAAGTTCAGCCTACACAATGAAACTTCTCCTAACGGACTGAGGCTGATTGAATTTGCCGATGCTCGAAACATGGTCATATCCAGCACGAGGTTCATGCATAAAAAGATACATCAAGTTACATGGCTGTCTACTGATCGAAATACTCGCAATCAGGTCGATCACGTTGTGATAGACGGACGGCATGCCTCCAGTGTTTTAGATGTGCGCACGATCCGAGGACCTAACATCGACTCGGACCATTATCTCGTTGCAGCCAAAATAACCGCCTCAAAGCGGCTAAAACCAAGGTACAAAAAACACTAGGAAAGCTAGACGTCGAAAAGCTTCAATCACAACAGACTGCCAATGATTTCGCAACTCGACTCTCACACCTGCTCTCTGAGAGCACAACTCGTCCTGAAGGAATACAGGAGCAGTGGGAGCATATATCCAAAGCACTTCGTACTGCCGCCGAGAAAAAAATTGGTTACCGGCAGCCAAGAAAAAACAACTGGTACGATGAAGAATGCCGCGTTGCAACCGAAAGAAAAGACGCTGCCTACAGGGCTACGTCAAAAGCGAGCGCGACAAGAGGAGTGTGTGAACGCTATCGTGAGTGGAAAAGGGAAGCGCGACGCCTTTTCAGGAAGAAAAAGCAGAAGCAGAAAGGCGTGAGTGCGAGGAGCTTGAGCTGCTAGCCACCAGGAATAACGCCCGAAAATTTTACCAAAAAATATGGCGACAGACGGAAGGTTTTAAGACCGGGGCAAACTACTGTAGGAACGAAAACGGCGACCATGTAACTGATGTCCAGAGAGTGCTTAGATTATGGAGGGAATACTTCTCTGCTCTCCTAAATGGAGGCAGCAATTCACCGCGCAGAGATGAAGAACCCGATCCCGCAATCGATGATGATGGAATATATGTCCCCCCGCCCGATTATGACGAAGTTAGAATAGCAATAACCAGATTGAAAAACAACAAAGCCGCGGGCGCTGATGGATTGCCTGCGGAGCTATTCAAGTACGGCGGCGAGGAGTTGGTAAGGCGCATGCAGCAACTTTTTAGCAAAATTTGGGCGGACGAGTGCATGCCCGACGGTTGGAATCTAAATGTTCTTTGTCCAGTCCACAAGATGGGGGATACTGCAAAATGCAGCAACTATCGTGGAATCAGCCTTCTTAATATCGCACGTAAGGTCCTTTCAAGTGTATTGTGCGAAAGATTGAAGCCCACCGTGAACCGGCTGATTGGACCTTATCAGTGCGGCTTCAGACCTGGTAAATCTACCATCGACCAGATTTTCACAATGCGCAAAATCTTGGAAAAAAACCGTGAAAAGGGAATCGACACACATCACCTCTTCGTCGACTTTACAGCCGCCTTCAACAGCACGAAAAGGAGCTGCCTATATGCCGCTATGTCTGAATTTGTTTTCCCCGCAAAACTTATACGGCTGTGCAAAATGACGTTGAGCAACACCATGAGCTTCAGTCAGAATTGGGAAGGACCTCTCCGAGCCGTTCGAAACTAAACGAGGTTTCAGACAGGGTGACCCCCTATCGTGCGATTTCTTTAATTTGATGCTGGAGAAAATTATACTAGCTGCAGAACTTAACCGCACTGGAACAATATACTATAAAAGCGTGCAATTACTGGCATATTCTGATGACATTGATATGTTCGGCCTAAACACCCGCGCTGTTAGTTCTGCTTACTCCAAACTGAAAAAAGAAGCGGTAAAGATGGGTTTGATGGTGAATGAGGACAAAATGAAGTACCTGCTGTCATTCAGCAAAGAATCAGCGCATACGCGCCTTCGCAACCACGCTACTGTTGGCAGCCCTAATTTCAAAATAGTAAAAGACTTCGTTTATTTGGGAACCAGCATCAACACTAGCAACAACATCAGCACTGAAATCCAGCGAAGAATCAATCTTGCCAATAAATGCTGTTTTGGAATAGGTAGGCAATTGAAAAGTAAAGTCCTCTCTCGGCGAACGAAAATCATACTATACAAGTCACTTATCGTACCGGTCCTGCTATATGGGGCAGAAGC
Organism: Eurosta solidaginis; assembly: GCF_040869045.1. NCBI lineage: Eukaryota > Metazoa > Arthropoda > Insecta > Diptera > Tephritidae > Eurosta > Eurosta solidaginis. The sequence continues at coordinate 126,417,456 of NC_090321.1, forward strand.
ATATACCATGATAACAGCAGATGAAGCGGCTTTGCGAGTGTTCGAGAGAAAAGTTCTTCGAAAGATTTATGGACCTCTACGCGTTGGCGATGGCGAGTACCGAAGAAGATTTAACGATGAGCTGTACGAGCTATACGCAGATATCAACATAGTCCAGCGAATTAAAACGCAGTGGCTGCGCTGGCTAGGCCATGTTATGCGAATGAATGATGATGCTCCGGCCAAGAAAGTGTTTCTATCGGAAACAGCCTATGGAAGCAGGGGTAGAGGGCGGCTCCCACTCCGTTGGAAGGACCAGGTGGAAAACGATTTAAACTCCCTTGATGTGACCAATTGGCGCCTGTTGGTGGAGCTAAGGAGTGACTGGCACGCCTTGTTGGACGGCCATAACCGTTTAGACGGTTAAGCGCCAATTAAGTAAGTATTATCTTATTTAAAAACTCTTAAAGTATCATATACATACGGCCCTGACAGGATCTCGACACACTTTCTTAAATATGTGCTGCAAACATCTATCAGCCGCTTGCAGATTTATTTAATTTACATTTAATATATGAAGTTTTTCCAACAATTTGGAAGGAATATTTTCTTAATCCGCTTCATAAAAATGGAAGCAGCTCTTTAATACCAATCCCAAAGTTAACGTCTAACGTTCTCTTTTCTTCTACAATTACAAGCTCGCAACATGGGTTCTGTAAGGGCAAGTCAACTGTCACCAAATTACTGGAATTTACCACTCATGTTTCTAATGTGTTAAGAAAAAGTTTTCACACCGATATATAATACACCGATTTCATTAAAGCATTCGCCAAATTATCACACTCATTACTTATTTATAAGCTCGGTCAACTTGGTTTTCAACCTGGTCTTACATGTGGGATTTCTTCGTATCTTCGTACGCAAAAAGTAGTCTTTAAAAATGCACTTTCTGATGTCATCAATGTTTCTATTTGTGTCCCTCAGGGCAGCCACTTTGTGATATAGTCTGGAAATTGCAAATAGTTTTGTTGATTTGGGAATCATGAATGATTCAAAACTTAGTTTCAATCTTCATATTAATGCTACAGTTAATAAAGGCAACGGTATTTTTGCGTTTGTTAAACGGTGGTCAAAAGGATTTAACGACCCTTACGAAACTAAGGCTCTTTTTATAGCTCAATATTAGAATAGGGCTCAGTAATCTCGAATCTTTACAAAAGCAATTTTTACTATTTGCCTTCAGAAATTTACGATTTGACTCCTTATATAATTTTCCAATTTATTCTAATCGAATAAAATTTATCAATCTTTCAATTCCTGGTAGTCGAAGGGAAATGCTTGGCCTAATATTTATTACAAAAACACCAAACGGATAAATTTCAAGCCCATTCCTTCTGAACGAAGTGAACTTTTGTGCTCTCTCTCGTGCTACGAGACACTTGAAACCTCTTCTGCTGGAACAATGTAGAATGAATCTCGAACTAAACGAACCCTTCCGGAGTTTGTGCCACGATTATAACCACCACTTAAATATATTTAATAGATCGGACTCCCTTTTTTCTATAAATAAACTGTTCTCGCCCCTCTTAATAATTAATGTATCCTTCGGTAGCTGATCAGTGTAAGATCTCGACGCTTGAAAAACAGCTGCCCACCAAAAACTCGGCAAAAAAACACAAAAAATTATTAAACATATTGTAACGAATTTTTGGGAAATTCCGCTTATTTGCAACTTCTTACTAACTTTCGAATCACTAAGCTGTTGAATAAATAACTCCACCATTCAATAATGCAAAATGGCCTTTATTAAAGTACTTCACAATAACACTTCTACTGCTCAACGTATAGCGTGCTTAAATCAAATTGATTCGTCGTGCCTCAGCTGGTGCTGGTTTTATACTTTTTTTGGTTTCCTCGTTGACATATTTCTAGGCGTTTCTATTTCTAGAATTTATTACCAGCTATAAATTTCTCAGCTAAACCACAGATGCACGATTGTTACAGCTTCTCGCATAGCCCATGCGCGTGTATATGTGAGTGATACTTCCAGAGATAATTGCCTACTTTTGGGAGCATCTCAGATAAGATATATGCATCTGTTTGTGCGTCCCTCTCCGCTGCGTGTACGTACATATGTGTAGACGTAATGATTGATTCGTTTATGTAGATACAAGTGACTGCCTGCTTTATTGTTGTTGTGGCTTCATTTACCTAGCATCAGGCTAGTGATGTGAGTATCACTTAGTGCCACTAATATTCGTCACACTGCCCTCCACCTAACTCTGATCATCCCGATCAGACGTATCTCTTGGTTTCACCGCTGCTAGCCTCTCCAAATTAACCACCCTTCTATTTTTATATTCATACTACTCTATTAAAAGCAAGGCTTGGCCTATCGAATACCCATACCATATTGATTCTTGTGATACAATTAGCACTCCATTTATATTTTCAGAACATGTATTATCTTATTTAAAAACTCTTAAAGTATCATATACATACGACCCTGACAGGTTCCCGCCACACTTCCTTAAAAATGGGCTGCAAACATCTATCAGCCGTTTACAGATTTATTTAATTTACATTTAATATATGAAGGAATATTTTCTTAATCCGCTTCATAAAAATGGAAGCAGCACTTTAATACCAATCTCAAAGTTAACGTCTAACATTCTCTTTTCTTCTATAATTGCAAGCTCGCAACACGGCTTCTGTAAGGGCAAGTCAACTGTCACCAAATTACTGGAATTTACCACTCATGTTTCTAATGGGTTAAGAAAAGGTTTTCACCTCGATATTTAATACACCGATTTCAGTAAAGCATTCGACAAAGTATCACACTAATTACTTATTTATAAGTTAGGTCATCTTGGTTTTCAACCTGGTCTTACATTTTGGATTTCTTCGTATCTTCGTACGCAAAAAGTAGTCTTTAAAACTACACTTTCTGGGGTCATAAATTTTTTTTTTTTTTTGTTCCTCAGGGCAGACATATTGCTGCTTTAGTCTGGAAATTGTAAAAGGTTTTGTTGACTTGGGAATCGTGAAGGATTCCAAACTAAGTTTCAACCTTCATATTAATGCTACAGTTAATAAAGGCAACGGTGTTTTTGCGTTTGTTAAACGGTGGTCAAAAGGATTTAACGACCCTTACGAAACTAAGGTTCTTTTTATAGCTCAATAGTAGAATACGGCTCAGTAATCTCGAGTCTTTACAAATGCAATGTTTACTACTTGCCTTCAGAAATTTACGATTTGACTCCTTATATAATTTTCCAATTTATTCTAATCGAATAAAGTTTATCAATCTTTCAACTCTTGGTACTCGAAGGGAAATGCTTGGCCTAATATTTATTACAAAAACACTAAATAGATAAATTTGAAGCCCATTCCTTCTGAACGAAGTGAACTTTTGTGCTCTCTCTCGGACTACAAGACGCTTCAAACCTTTTCTGCTGGAACAATGTAGAATGAATCTCGAACTAAACGAACCCTTCCGGAGTTTGTGCCACGGTTATAACCCCCACTCAAATATATTTAATATATCGGATTCCCTTTTTTCTATAAAAAGACTGTTCTTGCCTCTCTTAATAATTAATGTATCCGCTATATTCCTTTGAGTATTATGCTTAGTTGATGATATTTCTTCCGTAGCTAAGCAGTGTAAAATCTCGACGCTTGACAAACCGCTTCCCATCAAAAACTCGGCAAAAAAAAACACACAAAAAATTATTAAACATATTGGAACGAATTATGGGAAATTCCGCTTTTTTTGCAACGTTCTACTTACTTCCGAATCACCAAACTGTTGAATAAATAATTGCACTATTCAATAATGCAAAATGGCCTTTATTAAAATACTTCACAATAACACTTCTACTGCTCAACATATAGCGTGCTTAGGTTAGGTTAGGCTGAACTGGCCTGTCCATGAGGACCTCACATAGACTGATTGAGTCCGTAGTTTTACCAGAAGTGTGTTTTAACGACCAAACTGAAAACCCCTATCAAAAACCAGGACTTATGTTATAAAATAACTCCGTCCTCTTGGCAAATACTAGAAGCTTCCTAGGACTTAAGCCACTTCCTGCTTCTAGATCTGACAGCTGTGTCATTTCTAATAGCTAAAGTCTTAGCCTGGCAAGTGCAGGACACGAGCACAGAATGTGCTCGATCGCTTCCTCCTCCAACCCGCACTTCCTACATCTGCTATCACTGACCAAGCTTAATTTAAAAGCATGTGACGCCAGAAGGCAGTGTCCAGTCAGAATACCCGTCGTGAGTCTACAGTCCTCTCTTTTTAATGATAGAAACAACTATGTTAGTCTAAGGTTGTAAGACCTACACATAATCTTCGACAGTTTACAGCCCCGCGCTTGAACCCGCGCCTTTCCCGATTGGTCGATCATGTGCACCTCTCGCTTCGCTTAATCTCGCCCAATCTAATTGGGACGTCTGCGTAGCAAGCTCCAGGGGATGCGCCGCTTTTTCATTCCGCTTTTTCATTCCCATCTATTCCCATATGCCCTGGGACACAATATAGATGTATGCTTCTCCCTGTCCCGATTCTCTCCTTACACTCTAACATGCTTACACTCTAACATGCATTTAGATGCTGTGCTATGCCAGATTATTGCCTTAATTGGTGCTTGAATGTCAATATAAAAGATAACACGGTTGCATCTTAAGCTATTCTCTTCCAGGGTTTCTACTGCTTTGGTTACGGCTAATATTTCAGCTTGGAAAACGCTACAGTAGTCCGGCAGCCTGCAGGATATGCTTATTTCCGGACCAGCGCAGTATACCGCAGACCCTGCTCCTTCCACTACTTTGGAACCACCGGTGTACACATGTATCGCCTCGTCCGCCATTTGCGCAACCTTGCGCCAACCGTCCACCTCTTTTGTGGCCTTAAGATCTCCCTGGAAGCGCAGCTAGGGAATCAGGTAGTCTGTTCGTCTTGTGATTGATGACGCTATACTACTATGGCCATATGGTCGGCGCTCAAGCTGGCCCGAGGCACCGAGCCTGGTTGCGGTCGTTAATGCTTTGTTCTTTTCTACCAAGTCTACAGGTGGAATGTGCAGAATGGCATAAAGTGCAGCCTCGATAGTCTGCATAACCCCTCTAATTTTTGGAGGTATGTTGTTTTTTGTGTGGCTTTCCACCAAACAAGAATTCCATAGTATAGAAAAGGGCAAACAATCGCTTTAAAAACCCAATGAGAAAGAGAGGGCGATAGGCCCCACGTACACTTCAGCATCCTTTTACATGCATAGAGTGCCGTTGAGGCCTTCTTGACCCTCTCCTCCACGTTGAGCTTCCATGACAGCTTACTGTCTAGGATGATTCCTAGTTATTTTGGGCAAGGTTTCTCCTGTAAGGTCACCCCTCCTAACTTAGCCCTGGTCCAATTTGGGACCTTGTACCTCTTTGTAAACAAGACCATAACCGTCTTCTCCGCATTGACGCCCGATCCATCCAAGAACTAATCGTTGGAAGGCACTTTCCACTTATGACAATTGCAACGTCATGTGCGTAAGCTGTAAATTTTACGGGTCCCTCATCGAATCCTAAGCAGTTGGTTGATGTCCAGCGCCCACAGCAGAGGTGATATCACCCCTCCCTGCGGCGTTCCCCTGTCCACTGATTTCGTGGCCTCGTACAATCCCCATTGTGATGTAATCCTTCTGCCATTTAACAAGCAGGCGATCCATCTGATTAAGGCAGGATGTACTTTAATGTATTTAAGACCATCCATAATCGCCCACTTTACAACATTATTGAAAGCCCCGGCAATGTCCAAGAAGACTCCTAGAGCATACTCCTTATATTCCAGGGATTTCTCTATGCTTATTACCACCCTATGCAATGCGGTGTCTACCGACTTGCCTTGGGTGTACGCATGCTGTGTTGCGGAGAGCAGCTTTTCATCCACGTTGGACTTTATGTACACATCTATCAGCCTCTCAAAGGTTTTGAGCAGAAATGATGTTAAACTAATGGGTCTATAGTCCTTGGGATACACGTGACCGATCTTCCCCGCCTTTGGTAGAAAAGCTACATGAGCAGTTCTCCAAGAGTGCGGTAATTGATGCAGTCTTATGCAGCCATCGAATATAATTTTAAGCCATTCTACGACCGCCATACTTGAGATTTGTAGCATGGCCGGGAATATACCATCTGGGCCCGGTGACTTAAACTTAGAAAACTTCTTCACTGCCCACTCGATCTTGGTATCGGCCACCAAGCCCGGCACTACTAGCTCCGTGATCGAAGTGTGAGTGATGTCTGCTGGCTCTTCTAAACAATCTCCCGATGGGAAATGTGTATCGAGAAGCACCTCAAGGGATTCCTCACTATTACGTGACCATACCCCGTTCTCTTTCTTTATTAGTCCCTGGACTATGTTTCCCTTTGCTAGGACTATTTTCAACCGTGCTGTTTCGCTGGAGGACTCTATGCTCGTACAGAAATTGTCCATGAGTTTCTCTTCTCCCTGGTAATTTCACGCTTGTAGATCCTAAGTAGATCCCTGTACTCATCCCGACACGATTCGCTTTCCGCGGTCTTTGCGAGCTTAAACATTTCTTTCAACTATCTTCTTACAAGGCAGTGAGCTGCACTGCTTCACCATGGCGGCTTTGCTTTTCCTCTGAATCTACTTAGAGGGCAAGCTTTGTTATACGCAGTCATAAGGAGGAATTGTAAGGAATTCCTTCGACTCCTCCAGTTCCTCTACATTAGCATCCTCTTTGGGTTGTCCCAATTTTGTTTCTACATGTTTCTCGAATTTGGTCCAGTTCGTTGACCTAGGGTTTCTAAAGGATCCTCCCTTCTCTATCCTCTTTGGGGGATGCTGAAGCCGATATACGCATGGTTGGAGAAGGATGGTCTATCAAGAACCATCCAATCATACCTTAATATATATCGCTCGGAGCTCAACGTAATATACAGAACATTGGTGCATGTTTGACCAATGTATGTAGGGACATTTCCCCTGTTGGCTATCTACAAATTGGTTTGCAGGATGTAACAAAATAGAGATTCGCCTCTCTTGTTCGTATCTGCTCTTCCCCACGCATTGTGGTGCGCATTTGCATCTGCGCCTATGACCAACCGCCCTTTGCGCCCTTCCTCCTGCACTAGCTTTTGCAACCCTATCTGTGGAACGTCCGCAGCATGGGCCATGTATCAGGACGCCAGGATAAATGCCGGCTTATTCTTTTGCTCAACGGCCACCGCTATGAGATCCTCAGTGGTGTAATTAGGCAGCATATATGAATGCAGCTATTTCCTTACCATTACTACAGCTCGCACCCGTCCTTCAGTTTGCGCGTAGTAAACGCCAAACCCGCGCGCGCTAAGTCCAGAAACCTTTCCTCAAGGTTTAGGTGGAGTTCGCTCGACACCACTTTACTGTGTTGGAGGTTTATCTGTAGGACTCGCAGCTCCATTGAGCTGTTTGTCCTCCTCCAGCAACTTCGTCTTGACGTCGTCGTCCTTCCCTTGCCCTTTTGGTTTAGAGTATTCGAGGCCCATTTCAGCCTCTCGTGACTGTTGTGCCGGGTGTTCCTCTATGCGAGTCACAGCACCAGTTAGCGGTTGTTCCTTTCCTGACGTCGGGGACCTCCACCTGTCTTTTTTCCTTAGGCTTTTGAGATCCTTTTCGACTTCGCCACACCTCTATCGTGTTAGGGTTTTTATCTTCGGGACTTCTTTTCCTAAGTCGCATGTAAATTTTGCCAGTGCCAAAGGACATTTTGCGAATCTGCGTGTACAAAATATCCTTCGCCTGCTTGTTTATTTCGAAGATGTAGAACTGACCATCCTCTGTAGGCCGAGATACAGTAAGTACCTTCCAATCCTGTGTCGGTATATCCAGATTCTGATTCTGCAGAAGTCGCAGTGTATCCTCCGACTTCATCACGCATGGTATCCATACCTTAACTTTGGCTACAGTTGGGATTTTCGCTTGATCCACCACGTCAAACCGCGCGTTTGTGCCTTGCCTTTGGAGGTTTGGAACCACTTCCTCCAGCCACCGCAAGTTCGCGATGTTATCGCAGGCTATCATCTTCACATCATTATAGCATCCCCCCGAATCAAAGGTTGGAAGGGTCTTATTTGGTTGTTCCCGCATCATCTTAAGCATTAAGCTAATAAGCTCTCTTTCAGATCTCCACCTTTCAGTAGTCATTTGTCCGAAAGGACTGCTACGATCAACCAGCGCCACAGTCAGTGACTGCTTTGCCACATCACTCATCTTCTCGGGAAATGCAGGAGTTTTAGTGTTACCTCCCTTTGGCACCTCCCAGAAAGTCGGAGTCTTAGTGTTAACTCCCTTTAGCGTCTCCGAGAAAGCCGGAGTCTTAGCGTTATCTCCCTTTGGTTTATCTCCTAATTCCGTAGTTGGAACTTCCGTCTGACTCGCAGCTTTCGAGGTAGTTGCTACCTCGCTATTGGAGCCCATCTGTCTTACATCTTTGGGCCTACTTGTCTTGTCCATGCGACTGCCCTGCCTCGCGGCTCTAGGACTGAGCCCCATCTGCCTCTTGAAAGCAGGCTTGTCGCCTTCCGCCAAACGTTGCCTCCTCATTCTGCCATTCGACGCTTCTTCCTCCTCGTACCGGTTGCATAACCGGGGGTTCCTCGCAGCAAACCTTTTGAACTGCCTTCGACCTATTTCTACCGCTTCCTGGGCCCATTCCAAGCGCTCGATTTTTACTTCCGTTGGGTCGACCACTGCTCCCAAGCGTTGTACAATTCTTAGTGCTGCACGGTACTGCGAGAGAGCTATTTTACTTCCTCTGCTCCGTACCCTTCTCCACTTTTCTACTCCGTTTTCATTTGTGTGCTTCTCCAACACGGAGTTCATTGAATCAGCACTACTCTCGCTCCCCGAATCCGACGCATTGCTTAATTCGTATTTGTCGTCCTTGGATTGCGACTCAGTCCTCCTCTTTATATCGTCCTTATTGCAATCAGGTAATGAGTCGTTCCTACTGGTCGTACGACCACCTGTCCGACAAGGGGGGCTCAGCGGTCCAGTATTATATACGGGTAAAGAACCGTCCCTCACTGCAGCGCCCCTTACTGTGGTAAGGCCATAAATACTTCCCGATGTGGCCCGGTATCGGGAAGGCTCCGTTCGAATACAGCCGAATTTATCCCCTAGCTGCAAGTCGTTCAATAGGCACGGTCCGCATAACTCCCTGGATTAGGGGGTTGGCGGTTCTTGGTCACCGACATCCCGCCGCCCTCCTATGAGGCGAAAAGGCGTAGATGTCAGTCCTAAACAGCTGCGGCTCATAGTCGGGCGCTATGGAGTTCGGCTAAGCCCTCACACCAACGACAAGGTGCCTACCCTAGTGAGGGTATATAGCGTGTTTAAATCAATCTGATTCGTCGTGCCTCAGCTGGTGCTGCTTTTATACTTTTTTTTTGTTTCCTCGTTGACATATTTCTAAGCGTTTCTATTTCTAGAATTTACTACCAGCTATAAATTTCTCAGCTATAACTAGAGATGAACGATTGTTATAGCTTCTCGCATAGCCCATGTGCGTGAATATGTGAGTCATATTTCCAAAGATAATTGCCTACTTTTGGGAGCATCTCAGATAAGATATATGCATGTGTTTGTGCGTCCCTCTGCGTGCACGTACATATGTGTAGACATAATGATTGATTCGTTTATGTATATACAAGTGACTGCCTGCTTTATTGTTTTTGTGGCTTCATTTACTTAGCATCAGACTAGTGATGTATCATTTAAAAAAAAAATAATAATAAAAATAAATGTAAGGCGCGATAACCTCCGAAGAGATCTATGGCCGACCTTCTCGTGCAATTTGCGTCGTGTTCCTCTTGATTTTCCCTACAAATTGGCCGGACGGGACCTAACATGTTTTATGCCGACTTCGAAAGGCATCTGCTAGGCAGATGAGTTTTCACTGAGAGCTTTTCATGGCAGAAATACACCCGGAGCGCTTGCCAAACGCTGCCGAGGGGCGACCCTGCTTAGACAAATTTTCTTCTAATTAAAAAACCTTATTTCTAAAATTTTGATGTTGCTTTGCCCGGGGTGCGAACCCAGGGCATACGGTGTGGTAGGCGGAGCGCGCTACCATCACACCACGGTGAGTATCACTTAGTGTCATTAATATTCGTAACACTGCCTTCCACCTAAGTCTGATCCTCCCTATCAGACAAATCTCTCGATTTAACCCCTGCTAGCCTCTTCAAACTACTATATTAAAAGCAAGGTATCGCCTACCGAATACCCATACCATATTGATTCATGTAATAAAATTAGCACTCCATTTATATTTTCAGAAGATATATTATCTTATTTAAAAACTCTTAAAGTATCATATACATACGGCCCTGACAGGATCCTGACACACTTTCTTAAAAATGTGCTGCAAATATCTATCAGCCGCTTACAGATTTATTTAATTTACTTTTAATATATGAAGTTTTCCCAACAATTTGGTAGGAATATTTTCTTAATCCGATTCATAAAAATGGAAGCAGCTCTTCAATGCCAATCCCAAAGTTAACGTCTAACGTTCTCTATTTCTTCTATAATTGCAAGCTCGCAACATGTGTTTTGTAAGGGCAAGTCAACTGTCACCCAATTACTGGAATTTACCACTCATGTTTCTAATGGGTTAAGAAAAAGTTTTCACACCGATATATAATACACCGATTTCAGTAAAGCATTCTACAAAGTATCACACTCATTACTTATTTATAAGCTCGGTCGTCTTTGTTTTCAACCTGGCCCTACATGTTGGATTTCTTCGTATCTTCGTACGCAAAAAGTACTCTTTAAAGATACACTTTCTGGGTCATCAATGTTTCTTCTTGTGTTCCTCAGGGCACCTATCTTGCTGCTATAGTCTGGAAATTGTAAATAGATTTGTTGACTTGGGAATCATGAAGGATTCCAAACTTAGTTTCAACCTTCATATTAGTGCTACAGTTAAGAAAGGCAACGGTGTTTTTGCGTTTGTTAAACGGTGGTCAAAAGGATATAAAGACCCCTACGAAACTAGGGCTCTTTTTATAGCTCAATATTAGAATACGGCTCAGTAATCTCGAATCTTTACAAACCAATTTTTACTACTTGCCTTCAGAAATTTACGATTTGACTCCTTATATAATTTTCCACCTTATTCTACTCGAATAAAGTTTATCAATCCTTCAACTCTTGGTACTCGAAGGGAAACTCTTGGCCTAATATTTATTACAAAAACACTAAATAGATAAATTTGAAGCCCATGCTTTCTGAACGAAGTGAACTCTCGTGCTCTCTCTCGGACTACGAGACACTTGAAACCTCTTCTGCTTGAACGATGTAGAATGAATCTCGAACTAAACGAACTCTTCCGGAGTTTGTGTCACGATTATAACCCCCACTCAAATATATTTATTAGATCGGATTCCCTTTTTTCTATAAAAAGACTGTTCTCGGCTATCTTCCATTATCCGTTATATTCCTTTGAGTATTATGCTGAGCAGTGTAAGATCTCGACGCTTGACAAACCGCTGCCCATCAAAAACTCGCAAAAAAAAAAACGCCAAATTTTTTTTAACATATTGTACTGAATTTTGGGAAATTCCGCTTATTTGCAACTTTCTACTAACGTTCGAATCACTAAACTCTTGAATAAATAACTCTACTATTCAATAATGCAGAATGGCCTTTATTAAAGTACTTCACAATTACACTTCTACTGCTCAACAGATAGCGTGCTAAATCAAACTGATTCATCGTGCCTCAGCTGGTGCTGCTTTTATACTTTTTTTGGTTTGCTCTTTGACATATTTCTAGGCGTTTCTATTTCCAGAATTTACTATCAGCTATAAATTTCTCAGATATAACTACAGACGCACGATTGTAATAGCTTCTCGCATAGCCCATGAGCGTGTATATGTGAGTGATACTTCCAAAAATAATTGCCTACTTTTGAGAGCATCTCAAATAAGATATATGCATGTGTTTGCGCGTCTCTCTTTGCTGCATGTACGTACATATGTGTAATGATTGGTTCGTTTATGTAGATAGAAGTGACTACCTGCTTTATTGTTGTTGTCGTTTCATTTACTTAGCATCAGACTAGTGATGTGAGTATCACTTAGTGTCATTAATATTCGCCACACTGCCCTCCACCTAAGTCTGATCGTCCCGATCAGACGTATCTCTTGCTCTAACCGCTGTTAGCCTCTCCAAATGAACCACTATTCTATTTCGTAGTTTCCCAATTGTTTGTATGTGGCAGGTGACATCACTAATCCTCTTCGCAACTCTGTACGGGCCTTTCCAACTGCACCAAAATTTAAATGAAACACATTTCCGCCAGTAAGTGCTGTATAACAGTACCAAATCTCCCTCCAAGAAACCTTCCGAATTATTGTTCTCATCGCATCTACGTTTCATCTTTCTACTCACAATCCTGGATCGTTCCCTCGCACTCTGTTTTTTGGCCAATGAACTATTTTGTAGAGCTTGCTCTTGACGTATTGGCTTCACATAATCAGCATCGTTCCGACGTTTCCCAAGGGTAGTGCGGCCTGGCTTCAAACCACCCTTGCATTCTTTCTGGGAAATTCTTTCGTTCGTTTTAGTGCGTTCATTAGGGTTTTTCAATGTCAGTGTTTCTCTCTCAGGTACCTTCGGTTTTGATTTGTTTGGCCCATTCGTTCCATCAACCTTTGCCTTTGCTGAGCCCTTTTTCCAAACTGAAGTTAAGTGGCGCATTCTCGTTCTCATAGCGCATAATCCTTCTCCGCATATCGATCCTGATGTCATGGTCAACTAAGAAGTCCACTCCCAATATGACTTCATCAACGATGTCCGCCACAACGAATTTGTGTAGAACCATGACCTTACCAATTAAGACTTTACAGATCACTTCTCCCCAGACTTGGTCATACTCGCCAGTGACCGTACGAAACCTTGCTCCAGGTAATGGCTTTACTCTCCTGTTGACCAAATCAGATCGAATCAAGGAATGAGATGCGCCCGTATCTACAGTCAGTACACGTTCTTTGCCATCCACATTCCCTCTGACGGTAAGACTGCTTGATTTCCTTCCAATTTGCGACACAGATATCACAGGACATTCAGTAGCTGGAGCGAGTGTTCGATCTTTACATCTGACTCACTCTTGCTTATCTCCTCTAGCTTTGCGTTTACAGCCACCCAAGTTGGAACTACCAGGACCGGTGCTGCAATGACGTGCAATGTGACCTGGATTGCCGCACTTGAAACGTTTGATAACTCTTTCACTCCGCTTTTGCAATCCTTTCAGCGCCTCCAATATTGCGTCTACCCACTCTGACCTTTGTACTTCCACATGGCGTGATTTGAAAACTGGCTTACACAGAAGGGAATCTGTATCCTGAATCAGAGCATGTGATACCGTTTCTGCGAATGTAGGTTTCGGGTTTGCGTATGTCGCTCGCTTCGTTTCGACATCCCGTATTCCATTAACAAAGCTCTGAATTTTTCCCATTCGGTGTATTCCACGGGTGCGTCGGCATTCGCCAAATGTGCAAGCCTTTCGACATCTGACGCAAACTCTTGCAAAGTCTCTTTAGCTTTTTGGTAGCGGTTTTGCAACTATATTTGGTATACCTGATTCCTGTGTTTGCTTCCGTATCGCCTCTCTAGAGCACTCATAAATGTTTCGTGTTGTTCCGCTCTCCCTCGAAAATCGTCTGTAGGATTTCGACTGCTGGCCCCTTCAATGCTACGAATACAGCTGCAACTTTATCTTCAGCATTCCAGTTGCTCTCTGTTGCGGTCTTCTCAAACTGTAGGTAAAAGACCTGGAAAGGAACAGAACCGTCAAAGGATGATGTTTTTACCTTTGGATTACTCGCTGAAACTGCCGGGCGATTTAGTTTCAACTCCTGTATACGACCTCTCAACGTTTCAATCTCGGCATCAGTGTTGTCTTCGAGTTGTAAAATTGTTGTATCTTGCGCCTCCAACTTCGAGGAAATACGTCCTTCTTGCTCTTCCAGTTGAGCAGAGATCTGCAATGATATCTGTGCTGAAATATGCGCCGACATTTCGAATATTCGTGCCTCTTGTGCTTCAATCTTAGATGTAATCTGTGTCGACAATTTTGAAATACGCGTTTCTTGTGCTTCAATCTTTGATGTTATACGTGTCCCTTGTGACTGCAGTTGGGATGCTATACTTGTCTTTTGTTCTTACAGTTGAGATGGCATTTCCGACGACATTTCTGAAATGCGAGCCTCCTGTGCTTCCATCTTGGATGATAAACGTGTCTCCTGCGATTCCCACTGCCACTGTCGATGTTTGAGCAGTTATTGTAGCCAATATCATGTTCAAGTCTGTGTTGGAAACTGCCTGCGACGTTTCGTTTTTCTCTTAAATTTTTGTTGTTGTCTCGTCCCCGTCAGGATGAAAGACATCATCATTCACATTCATTCCTTCCAACTCCATAGCGTCTCGTAGTCGCGCCTGAAGTTCGAGTTTAATGCCGGTTGTATTCAATCGATGGCTCTCCAACTCCTTCTTCAGTTGCTGGATCCTCAATTCATCCAACTTTGCCATGTCCAAATTGTATTCGCAATCTTCGGAATTTATTCAACAATTCCTTTTCTGACACCAATTGTAACGAATTTAGTGCAATTCCTCTTATCTGCAACTTTCTACTAACGTTCAAATCACTAAACTGTTAAACAAATAACTCCACTATTCAATAATGCAAAATGGCGTTTATTAAAGTACTTCACAATAACACTTCTACTGCTCAACAGATAGCGTGCTTAAATCAAACTGATTCGTCTTGCCTCAGCTGGTGCTGCTTTTATACTTTTTTTGGTTTCCTCGTTGACATATTTCTAGGCGTTTCTATTTCTAGAATTTACTACCAGCTATAAATTTCTCGATTGTTGTAGCTTCTTGCATAGCCCATGCGCGTGTATATGAAAGTGATACTTCCAAAGATAATTGGCTACTTTTGGGAGCATCTGAGATAAGATATATGCATGTGCTTGTGCGTGTCTCTCCGCTGCGAATACGTGCATGTGTGTAGACATAATGATTGATTCGTTTATGTAGATACAAGTGACTGCCTGCTTTATTGTTGTTGTAACTTCATTTACTTAGCATCAGACTAGTGATGTGAGTATCACTTAGTGTCACTAATATTCGTCACAATATATATTGTGGCGAATTTTAGCATCACTAAGCTGTAAGTAAATAAAGGCACAACAACAAAAACATAAAAGCAAGCTACACTTGTGTACATGAACACATCAATCAACATTTTTACACATTACAAGGCAACGGAGAGATATCTCACACACGCACATGTAGTCATCAGCCGAAGTAGTTACTCCCACATACACACGCATATACATAAACTACAAATATACATGTTATAGCTCTTAACCAAGCATGTGGTACAATTAAGGGGATGTCTGGAATAATGGTATAAGTCCAGATACACCGTTTTTTCATAAATCAACTAAATAAAAAGAGCACGATTACATACACATACCATATTAATCGTAGAAAATAATAGTGGTATTTAAACAAAGATATTAGCCTTATTTATGGAAAAACGGTATAACTCTCTAGTAAAATCTGCAGTAGTAAAGCACCGAAGTGGTATGAAACTATATTCAATATCGTAGACCAGAAAGAACTGAAATATAAAAGAACTGAAGTGGTTTCAAAAACGACTAAGAAGACAGAGAACTCCATTGTTAAAAATAGAAAAAAGCTTAAACATGATAAAAGTAGTAAAAACAAGTAAGGAAGGTTAAGTTCGGGTGTAGCCGAACATTACATACTCAGTTGAGAGCTATGGTGACAACATAAGGGAAAAAAACCATGAAGGAAAATTAACCGAGGGAAACCCTGGAATGTGTTTGTATGACATGCGTATCAAATGAAAGGCATTAATGAGTATTTTATGAAGGAGTGGGCCATAGTTCTATAGGTGGACGCCATTTAGGGATATAGCCATAAAGGTGGATCAGGGTTGACTCTAGAATGCGTTTGTACGATATGGGTATCAAATGAAAGGTGTTAATGAGTATTTTAAAAGCGAGTAATCCTTAGTTCCATATGTGGACGCCGTTTCGAGATATCGCTATAAAGGTGGACCAGGGGTGACCCTAGAATGTGTTTGTACGATATGGGTATCAAATTAAAGGTATTAATGAGGGTTTTAAAAGGGAGTGGTGGTTGTTGTATAGGTGGTCGCCTTTTCGAGATATCGCCATAAAGGTGGACCAGGGGTGACTCTAGAATGCGTTTGTACGATATGGGTATCAAAAGAAAGGTGTTAATGAGTATTTTAAAAGGGAGTAATCCTTAGTTCCATAAGTGGACGCCGTTTCGAGATATCGCCATAAAGGTGGAGCAGGGGTGACCCTAGAATTTGTTTGTACAATATGGGCATCAAACGAATGGTGTTAATGAGTATTTCAAAAGGGAGTGGTGGTTGTTGTATAGGTGGTCGCCTTTTCGAGATATCGCCATAAAGGTGGACCAGGGGTGACTCTAGAATGCGTTTGTACGATATGGGTATCAAAAGAAAGGTGTTAATGAGTATTTTAATAGGGAGTAATCCTTAGTTCCATAGGTGGACGCCGTTTCGAGATATCGCCATAAAGGTGGAGCAGGGGTGACCCTAGAATTTGTTTGTACAATATGGGCATCAAACGAATGGTGTTAATGAGTATTTTAAAAGGGAGTTGGCCTTAGTTCTATAGGTGGATGCCGTTTTGAAATATCGCCATAAAAGTGGACCAGGGGCGACTCTAGAATGTGTTTGTACGATATGGGTATCAAATTAAAGGTATTAATGAGGGTTTTAAAAGGGAGTGGTGGTTGTTGTATAGGTGGTCGCCTTTTCGAGATATCGCCATAAAGGTGGACCAGGGGTGACTCTAGAATGCGTTTGTACGATATGGGTATCAAAAGAAAGGTGTTAATGAGTATTTTAAAATGGAGTAATCCTTAGTTCCATAGGTGGACGCCGTTTCGAGATATCGCCATAAAGGTGGGGCAGGGGTGACCCTAGAATTTGTTTGTACAATATGGGTATCAAAAGAAAGGTGTTAATGAGTTTTTTAAAAGGGAGTAATCCTTAGTTCCATAGGTGGACGCCGTTTCGAGATATCACCATAAAGGTGGGCCAGGGGTGACTCTAGAATTCGTTTGTGCAATATGGGTATCAAACGAAAGGAGTTGATGAGTATTTTTTCGAGGTATCGCAATAAAGGTGGACCAGGGCTGACTCTAGACTTTGTTTGTGCGATATGGGTATCAAATGAAAGGTGTTAATGAGTATTTTTAAAAGGGAGTAATCCTTCGTTCTATAGGTGTTCGCCTTTTCGAGATATCGCCATAAAGGTGAACCAGGGGTGACTTTAGAATATGTTTGTACGATATGGGTATCAAATGAAAGGTGTTAATGAGTATTTTAAAAGGGCGTGGTGCTTAGTTCTATAGGTGGACGCCTTTTCGAGATATCGCCATAAAGGTGGACCAGGGGTGACTCTAGAATGAGTTTGTACGATATGGGTATCAAATTAAAGGCATTAATGAGAGTTTTAAAAGGGAGTGGTGGTAGTTGTATATGTGAAGGCGTTTTCCAGATATCGACCAAAATGTGGACCAGGGTGACCCAGAACATTATCTGTTGGATACCGCTAATTTATTTAGATATGTAATACCTGCCAAGATTTTAAGGGTTTTTTATTTCGCCCTGCAGAACAGTTTCATTTTCTTCTACATAATATGGTAGGTGTCACAACCATTTTATAAAGTTTTTTCTAAAGTTATATTTCGCGTCAATAAAACAATCCAATTACCTTACCATGTTTCATCGCTTTTTTCGTATTTGGTATAGAATTATGGTATTTTTTTCATTTTTCGTAATTTTCGATATCGAAAAAGTGGGCGTGGTCAAAGTCGTATTTCGTTCATTTTTCATACCAAGATAAAGTGAGTTCAAGTAAGCACGTGAACTAAGTTCATTAAAGAAATGTCGATTTTTGCTCAAGTTATCGTGTTAACGGCCATGCGGAAGGACAGACGGACGACTGTGTATAAAAACTGGGCGTGGCATCAACCGATTCCGCCCATTTTCACAGAAAACAGTTAACGTCATTAAATCTATGCTCCTACCAAATTTCAAAAGGATTAGTTAATTTTTGTTCGACTTATGGCGTTAAAAGTATCCTAGACAAATTAAATGAAAAAGGGCGGAGCCACGCCCATTTTGAAATTTTCTTTTATTCTTGTATTTTGCTGCACCTCATCATTACTGGAGTTGAATGTTGACATAATTTACTTATATACTGTAAAGATATTAAATTTTTTGTTAAAATATTACTTTAAAAAATTTTTTTTTTTTTAAGTGGGCGTGGTCCTTCTCCGATTTTGCTAATTTTTATTAAGCGTACATATAGTAATAGGAGTAACGTTCCTGCCAAATTTCATCATGATATCTTCAACGACTGCCAAATTACAGCTTGCAAAAGTTTTAAATTACCTTCTTTTAAAAGTGGGCGGTGCCACGCCCATTGTCCAAAGTTTAACTAATTTTCTATTCTGTGTCATAAGTTCAACTCATCTACCAAGTGTCGTCGCTTTATCTGTCTTTTGTAATGAATTATCGCACTTTTCCGGCTTTTCGAAATTTTCGATATCGAAAAAGTGGGCGTGGTTATAGTCCGATATCGTTCATTTTAAATAGCGATCTGAGATGAGTGCTCGTGAACCTACATACCAAATTTCATCAAGATACCTCAAAATTTACTCAAGTTATCGTGTTAACGGACGGACGGACGGACGGACGGACATGGCTCAATCAAATTTTTTTTCGATCCTGATTATTTTGATATATGGAAGTCTATATCTATCTCGATTTCTTTTATATATGTACAACCAACCGTAATCCAATCAAACTTAATATACTCTGTGAGCTCTGCTCAACTGAGTATAAAAATATTGCTAAAAATAACTGTCTAAGCTTTAGTGATTCGACGGGCGAATAGCTTTTGCTTTTTTATATAATTATATTATTTGTTATTTTTGTGGACTGTATGTTATGTTATTATTTTTAGAGAGAGGTCGCTATGCGCCTGTTACACCTTGTATGTATACATTGGGGCGAGTACTGGGGGCTCCAAGGTATTGGCTGCGGGTTGAGCCACCTTGTTTTGCTTTGAAAAACCCCCCTTTGGGATAAAAAATTTAAACTATGTCTTTAGAATATTTCACTAACCAGTTGAGAATTACAAGCACACTCAATGGCTATTGAAACAAACGAACGAAAATGTTCATAGTTCAAGTCACTTAAACATATGGTCACTTAAACATACTCGCCCGCCTAGACGGCTTAGTCGTCTAGTGAAATTTCCATACGAGCCAGTTATCCGGCTCGAAGGACCAATAACAAAAAGAAATAACAAATAGTTATAAGCATTTCTAAATTCATAAATCTTATAAAATAAAGTCGCTAAATGCCACACTTCACACAGAATACTCCGATTTTAAAACGGTTTTTTGCATTTGAAAGCTTAGCTACGTGAGATGGTACAGTTAATATAATTTGAAGGTATATATTATAGGGGCGTGGCAAATTGCCAAAATGTAGTAAAAAATCATAAAATTTTTGTTTACACAGCTATAACTCATAAACGGATGGATGGATTTAAAAAATTCTACTTTTCAGTAAAACTTTGAAATATTTACTTTCGATCTGCATCAAAAAAAATACTTGATTCCTTTCTTATATCAGCCAAATAGTTTAAACAAAAGTAAAATTTTTATCAAAAAATGCGTATGTGTGTTTGTTCGCTGTGAACTGTCCTCGCTAATTGCTTTTGAGTGAGTTTTGATGCGACACATACATACGTAGGTACATATATAGCATTCGTTGCGTTATTTAACTTCGGGCGTAGGTTTATAGGTATGTATGGATGTACATCACTACATAGTATAAAACAAAGTCGCTTTTTCTGTCCCTATGTCCATTTGAAAGCTTAAACCTTTAACAATACGCAACGGATTTTGATGCGCTTGTTTTAATAGATAAAGAGTGATTGAAGAGGAAGTAACGGATGAACATATTTGGATGAAAATTGGTGGAGGGGTAGCTTAGAACCAGGAGACAGACATAGGCTAATTTTATCCCGTTCTGGATAGGGTATTGAGATCAAAACGTGGCCTGGGTAATCCTAGGATATATTTGTACAATATGGGTATCGAATGTAAACTGTTTATGCGTGCTTTAGTACAGTGTAGTTTTCATACCTATTTGTGAAGGGTCTCGAGATATAGGCCAAAACGTGCATCAGGGTAACACTAGGATGTGTTTTTACATTATGGGTATCAAATTGAAGCTGTTGATGAGTGCTTTAGTACAGAGTAATTTTTATACCGCTGGGTGACTAGGGTCTCAAGATATGGGTAAAACCTGGACCCGGATACCCCTAGAATGTGTGTGTAATATGGATATCAAATGAAAGTTGTTGCCGAGAGCTTTAAAGTAATTTTCATTGTGATATTCGATTTAGTTGCATTAACCCGGCAAAACTGATAAATGTGCATGCGAAGTCGAAATAAAGACATGAATTAATAATACCCACATAACTATTTCCATACGTCCTATTCGATTTGCCTGGTAATAAGGGATGAAGAAGAATGGGAAAAACTTTAGAGAAGAGAAAAGACGGAAGGAGAAGGAGACTGAGAAAGGGATAGAGAGGAGACGAAAATAGAGATAGATGAAGCGAGAAGACGGAGGGAAGAGTGAATAAAAGGATTAAGAAAAAGTGAGGAGTGGGTGGGGGCAGAGTTAGACGGAAAAAGTTTATTAAAATGTATGGAGATAGACCAAATTTATGGCAGAACAACGTCTGACGGGTCTGCTAGTAATAGAATATAATGTATTTAACAATGTTTATTAGTGTATCTACTATTTTGTTTAATAAAGTATCTCAATCAAAATATTTGATATTCGAACTATGGAATAAAGGTGTAACTCAAAAAAAAAAAAAAAGAAATCCACCATTTTCTCATAAAATTGTGAATATATAAAATTTATTACTTTTTCTTATCAAAGAATCTAAAATCTTACCAAGTAGGATTATTATAAATTTATTTTTACCTGTATTGTTAAGTTTTTTCCACTTTTCTCAAAAGGTTGATTTTTGAGTTATACCGTTATTCCACACATCCCCTCAATTGTTCTCGAACTCTTCGCGAAATGACTACACCTTAAGAGAAATGGGTGACCAAGAAAACCAAGAGTATAAAAGCGACGAAAGCTGTGGAATTACTACTCAGTTTGATTTAAATACGCTATCAGTTGCGAAGTGAAGTATAATTGTCCTACGCCGAAAGTAATCTAATAAAGACCATTTTGCAATACAGAATATTGGAGTGATTTATTGAACAGTTCAGCGCCTCGAACGTTAGCAGAAGGTTTCAAATAAGAGGAATTTCCCAAAATTTGTTACGGTGGGTGTCAGAAGAAGAATTGTTGAATAGATTCCAAAAGACAACAAGGACATGGCCAAATTGAATGATTTGAAGATTCAGCAACTGAAAAAGGAGTTGAAGCCCTTGGATTGAATACTACTGGCAAATAAATCCGAGCTGCAAACACGACTAAAGGAAGCTATGGAATTGGAACGAATCTTCGTTGATGAACACACTTTTCATCCTTATGTGGAAGTGACAACAACAAAAATAGTAAAACGAGACATCGCAGACAGTTACGACCACAAGCTTGAACATGATATTGGCTGCAATATCTGCACAAACATCGACAGTAACATCCAAGGTGGAAGCGCATGAGGCACGCATTTCAGAAATGTCGTCGCAAATGTCATCCCAACTGGAATCGCAGAGACACGCATAACATCAAAGATTGGAGCACAAGAAACGCGTATTTCAGAAATGTCGACACAGATTACATCCAAGATGGGAACACAACTGAAAGAACAAGAGACACGCATAACAATATAACTCGAAGCACAAGAGGCGCGTATATCATCAAAACTCGAAGCGCGTATGGACGAGAAAATAATGCAGTTTGAGGAAAAAATAGAGAACGATGTGGATGCTTTCAGAGTACGTATCCAGGAGTTGCAACTTAATCGCACGGCTGCTTCAGCGGGTAATACGAAGGTAAAAACTCCATATTTTGACGTTTCTGTTCCTTTCCAAGTCTTTAAGGTACAGTTCGAGAAGACCGTAGCAGCGAACAACTGGCTGAAGATAAAATTGCTGCATTGTTCATGGCATTGAAAGAGCCTGCAGCAGAAATCTTAAAGACAATTCCAGAGTACGAACGGAACAGTTATGAAACCTTGATGAGCGCTCTATACAGGCGATACGAAAGCGAGCACAGAAAACTTATATACCAAATAGAGTAGCAAAACCGCTACCAAATAAAGCTTATGAGACTTTGCAGGAGTTTGCGCGTGATGTTGAAAGATTGGCCCATCTCGCAAGTGCGAACGTACCCGTGGAGGTTAAAAATCCAGAGCTTTATAAATGGCATACGGGACGTGGAAACGAAGCGAGCTACATACGCTAACCCAAAGCGGACGTTTGCTGAAACGGTATCATGCACTGACTCAGTAAACAGCGTCACTTTTGAGTAAGCCCGGATACAAAGCTCATCGCTTTAAGTGTGGTAAGCCAGTGCACATTGCACGTTATTGCGGTACCAACCCTACTAATTTCAACAATGAGCAAATCTCCAAGTCCACTCAATCGCTAAATTAAAGCGAGTCAGCCGCAAGGGGCGACAGCAAGCTCCCGCAATTGAATGCCCCATAATCTCTATCTCACAGATTGGAAGAAGATCAAGCAATCTTAATGTCGGAGGACATGTGGATGGAAAGGAACGTTTACTGACTGTAGACATTGGTGCATCAGATTCCATCATTCGACCAGATTTAGTCAACAAGAAGATAAGAGTATTGGTTGGAGCAAGTTTACGTACAGCTCCTGGAGAAGACACCCAGTGTACGAGCAAGGAGGTTTTTCATTTGATATTGAATTGAAAAAATGGTACGAGAACTTTGTGGGGGTGTACACGCGAAACTATTGTTATTCCATATATGTAAATGACAACGACCGAACCGCTTAATGTGAGCGACAAGTTACAATGATTTATTTAGGCAACTTCAATATGTACAAAGCATGAAAGGTAAAGAAGAGAGTGAGTGCAAAATTAAGTATGATTGCGAATATGTATGTGTGTGTAAGTATATTAAGCTGGGTCGATTTATTAACCTATATCGCGCCATCGATTTTTCGATAGGCTTTGGGCTCAGGAAAAAAAGTTCCAATAAGCATACCCAAAAAAATAATTTTCGAGCCTCCAAATTTTGAGTTTTTTGACTTTTTTCTTTGATTTTTAAGGTTTTTTTCATGACCTACTTATAAAATTTGCATTTGATTTTAAAATTTTCCTGTATACCCTGTCTGGCTCAGAATTGTCCGCTAAAAACTTTGGCGGTAACAGCTTTTTGAAAAACAAACACTTTTTGAGTTTTGAGGAGTGCTTTGTTGAAAAAATTTATTTTTTCGCCATTTTTTTTAAGTGTTTCTTCAGAAACTTGCAAAAGTGTTGCCGATGAAAACGAATTTGTCTCATAGTTCCTATCCCACTGAAAATTATGCGCTAAAAAAGTTGGCATTAACAGCTTAAAAACCATTTTTTTTTTTTTTGGACTTGTTTTGGTCGAAATCGATTTTTTTTCATTTTCAAGGCTCCAAATAATTTTTTATGTATATGTTTCCGTTAGACCCACCAATAAGTATACCAAAATAATCAGGGGACGAGCGAAGTTGATTTAGCCATGTCCGTCCGTCCGTCTGTCCGTTTGTTTGAACGCAAACTAGTCCCTCAATTTTTAAGATATCTTGATGAAATTTGGTAAGCAGGCATATTTTGATGTGGGATTTGACGTTTGTCAGAATCGACGGGATAGGACCACTATAGCATATACCTCCCATACAATCGATTGTTCAATAAGAGGGTTTTCGCCATTTCTGCCCAATTTCTGCCTCATTTTAACAGCTAGCAATATCAAATTTTATCAAAAGATGACGTATTGAGCATAGATGGTTTTCTGCGAAAATCGTCAAGATCGAACATATTTATAATAAAAATCGATTTCGCAAAAAATTATAAAAATCCTCTTACCTGAACAGTCGGTTGTATGGGGTATGCTTAGTTGAACTTTTTTTCCTGAGCCCAAAACCTATCGAAAAATTGATGGCGCGATATGGGTTAACTTTCGTCCATGCAAATCAACCCAGCTTAATGTATATTCATGTTTAAAATTAGTAGATAGTGTTCTGTTGTACGTATGTAACTAAGTATGTTGTGAATATTATTTGAGAAGTAGAAGTGTGTCGCAGGTTTGATCAAACATTCCCACCTCGTTGGAAGTATCCACTTTCAAGAAACCGACAGTATAGAAATTTTATGTTTAGGACGGCAGCAGGTACCATTGGCAGTGCGAAGGTGCACCACTCGAATGTGACTGTCACGTCCTTGGACAGTGAACTCTAGACGGCCAAGTCTCCAACGCTGTGGTGGTAGGTTGTCGTCATGTATGATTACTAGAGTGCTTTCTTTGACATTGGGTACGGAAGTTGTCCACTTTACACGTGAGGGTAGTTCATTAATATAATCTGATGACCAGCAGCGCCAAAGGCGTTGCTTAATAGAAGTGATTATATCGTACTGATCTAAATTTGGAAAATGTCTATATTCGAGAGATCGCTCGGGTAAGGCGCGTAGAGAAGAATCATTTCATTTCATTTCATTTTTATTGAGCATTTTTCTTATACCTATATATTTACATATGTAGCAAAGTTACAATAGCAAAATAAAAATAAAAAAGTTTAACAATATAAAGTATAAACTAACGAATGTATAATATGTGTATGAGATCGTGTAGGTATAGGAAAAAGGTGAGAAGTTTTTTATGTTAAGCTTAACTTAGTGACAAATGTCATATCTATCAAAAATATTGAAACATTAGTCCATTAGTTCAGTGGGGTGACTGCTATATATTGAAATTAAGTTACAATTTTTTTTTAAAACCTACATATGATTTTTAGCCTAATTACGAGATGCAACTATTGGAAAAGCTAAAAGTAAGTGAAAGAAGAAATAATTGTGTAGGTATATAAAATAAAGTAAAGAAAGTTACTACTATAATTTTCTTTTGGTCTCTGTTATTGAGCTGCTTATTAAATAGGTCGTAGCAAAACCTCGATTTAATTATTTGAGATACTCAGAAGAAAGGATTTCACGCATTGTGTAAACTGTAGAATATTCCTCATGGCGCGAATTTTGGAGGGTAGTATGTTGAAGAGTTTCCTGGATACAATTGTATAAAATTTGTTGAGTGTGTTGTTCTGGGAGGAGGTACGATAACTGTAGGATGAAAGTTTATCCGAAGGTTATAAGTTTCCGACCTCATACTCTGCAGATAACCACACCTAATGAAATAGATTTTTAAAACTTTAAAATAATAAAGGTCTCATATTGGAAGGATCTCTAGGCCTCTAAAAATCTCTCTTGAGGGATGCGAACGATTTACATTAGATATTTTACGAATAACAATTTTTTGTAAAACTAGGATAAACTGAATTTTGTTGAAGGATGCCCGCCCCCAACAGCTGATACCACATAACAATTTAGAATGAAAAAGCGCATAATAAACAGTTTTAAAGGTAGAGTTAGAGCAGCAAGCTGTGAGCTGATAGAAACAAAGTAAAGAATATTGAAGATAATGCTTTAGGCGGGATATGTGGATGCCCCAGTTCATATTTTGATCTACAGTTAAGTTACACCTAGATACCAAGAGTCTTCAACAACATCAATTATAAAGCACTCGTTATTACAAGTAGCGAGCGGATTAAAAATACCATACTGAGCCATGTGGCACAAATTATCGTAGAGAGCGAGACGCTCACAGCTCGAAAAGTGGAAAACAATGTCTACATCTGGTCAGATCAACAGTATCAACGAAAAGACTCGCGCATTTTTATACTGTCCAATAGAGCATCCTCGGTTGACCGGCTGGCTCTAAATCCGAATATCCTTGGGCTGAAAAAGCTCTTGCTTTCAAGAAATAGTAAAATACGGCTTTTAAGGGCTTCTCGAAAACCTTAGAAATGGAAGGTACTAATGAAATAGGCCTATAATTCTTTTTTATCTTCCCTGTTACCCTTTTTGAATAGAGGAATGATAATCGCGCATTTCAAGTCTTCTGGAAAATTTCCTGAGTAAACACTAGCATTGAAGAGATGTTTCAGAATGTCTAGTAGGTTAAGGGCTATATTTTTAAGCAATTGTTTGGAAATAGCATCATGACCACAAGAACCGGAGTTTTTAAGTTGTTTTATTATGATTAGGATCTCAGAACCAGAGAAAGGTTCAAACAAAAAACTATTGCCTGATCTAGTTCCTTCCCTACCTGACATCACACAATCGCAGGAAGAGGCATTAGATTGACCGACTGAAACAAAAAAATCATTAAATATATTAGATACAGCAGGGGAGTCGTCAATGATGTTGCCGTGATCACTTAGAGCAATAGTCTTCTCACCACCGATGAAGTATGCTGGAGTGAGTGCGCCAAAGTCATTTGGATTTGATGACATCGGGCAAAGTGGGCGAGAGTTGAGAATAGCTTCCACTTCCACGGCAACCGTGCTCAGTTCTTCAAAGGTCAATCTTGTGTTTGCTAAAGTTCAATTTAGATGTCCCTTTGCGCCTTTCACCGCAGCTTCCCAAAGACCGCGAAAGTGAGATGGGAGGAATAAAATGAAAATTAATAAATTCGGACGAGTAAAATTAATAAATTTCTTGTTATTTAATTGGTTGGACGCCCCGACAAAATTTGTAGCGTTATCGTAAAATATATCGCATGATAGTTTTCTGCGACCACCCATGAGCTTCAGAGCGTTATCGTAAAATATGTCGCATGGTAGTTTTCTGCGACCACCCATGAGCTTCAGAGCTTTTAGAAATTCATTCGTTGAGAGATCCGATACAACTTAGATATGTACTGACTTTGTGACGAGGCAAACAAAAACGGCCGAGTAAGATTTTATAGGAGCCTTGCCTCAAACCCGAAGTAAGTATTTATTGGTCCGCAGAAATTAACTCCACATCCAGAACTGGTTTATAGCGCATGCGGTGTACGCAAGACCGAACGATACAACGAGCCAAGTCTCTGACATTGATGATCCAATATTCTAGACGTATCAGGGAAACCAATGCTTTAGGGCCGGAGTGATAATTTCGATTATGTAAATGGTGTATGTAGTTATGTACAAATTGCGAATTACTGGGTAGCAAAATAGGATGTTTCTGAGAATATGGTAAATTTGCATAGTCCAATCGGCCACCAACTTTGACGAGTTCGAACACAGTGGTGTTATTTATAAAGGATGAGATGTTTTAAATTTCGTTTTAAAGGCTGATTTTTATTGAGTAATTATAAATCAACAAAAAAGTGCTGTTGTTGTAAATTCCAAATTATGCAGTGTAGTTAGCGTCGTAATTCTGCAGCCAAGGGAGTAGCAGTGGGTGTTGATTTCATTCTGAGCGAATCGCAGAATCGGAATAATCATCCAACGAGGCAGTAACAATGGGAAGAAGAACTTATGCCGTTAATGATTTCGATGATGTAATTTGTTTCCTTGACTATTGTAAAAGCCGTCTTCCGTTTCTCAGTACTGATAACGTCCTTGTCGAGTTCGACTGCAGTTTTACTGTTCGGCCACTTGGCTTGGCTTTTCATCGGGAAAGCCGGACCGGATAACCAAATGGACGCCTTCAGTTCCGCTGTGGGGCAACAACATGAGGCTAGGTCTGCTGGGTTTTCCTTCGTTGGAACATGAATAAAACGAAAATTAATAAATTCGGACGAGTAAAATTAATAAATTTCTTGTTATTTAATTGGTTGAACACCCCGACAAAATTTGTAGCGTTATCGTAAATATGTCGCATGGTAGTTTTCTGTGACCACCCATAAGCTTCAGAGCGTTATCGTAAAATATGTCGCATGGTAGTTTTCTGCGACCACCCATGAGCTTCAGAGCTTTTAGAAATTAATTCGTTGAGAGATCCGATACAACTTAGATATGTACTGATTTTGTGACGAGGCAAACAAAAACGGCCGAGTAAGATTTTATAGGACCTTGCCTCAAACCCGAAGTAAGTATTTATTAGTCCTCAGAATTAACTCCACATCCAGAACTGGTTTATAGCGCATGCAGTGTACGCAAGGCCGAACGATACAACGAGCCAAGTTTTTGGCATTGATGATCCAATATTCTAGACGTATCAGGGCAACCAATGCTTTAGGGCCGGAGTGATAATTTCGATTATGTAAATGGCCTATGTAGTTATGTACAAATTGCGAATTACTGGGTAGCAAAATAGGATGTTTCTGAGAATATGGTAAATCTGCATATTCCAATCGGCCACCAACTTTGACGAGTTCGAACACAGTGGTGTTATCTATAAAGGGAGTGAGATGTTTTAAATTGCGTTTTAAAGGCTGATTTTTATTGAGTCATTGAAAATCAACAAAAAAGTGCTGTTGTTGTAAATTCCAAATTATGCAGTGTAGTTCGCGTCGTAATTCTGCAGCCAAGGGAGTAGCAGTGGGTGTTGATTTCATTCTGAGCGAATCGCAGAATCGGAATAATCATCCAACGAGACAGTAACAATGGGAAGAAGAACTTATGCCGTTAATGATTTCGATGATGTAATTTGTTTCCTTGACTATTGTTAAAGCCGTCTTTCGTTTCTCAGTACTGATAACGTTCTTGTCGAGTTCGACTGCAGTTTTACTGCTCGGCCACTTGGCTTGGCTTTTCAACAGGAAAGCCGGACCGGATAACCAAATGGACGCCTTCAGTTCCGCTGTGCGGCAACCACATGAGGGAAAGTCTGCTGGGTTTTCCTTCGTTGGAACATGAATAAAATGAAAATTAATAAATTCGGACGACTAAAATTAATAAATTTCTTGTTATTTAATTGGTTGGACGCCCCGACAAAATTTGTAACGTTATCGTAAATATGTCGCATGGTAGATTTCTGCGACCACCCATGAGCTTCAGAGCGTTATCGTAAAATATGTCGCATGGTAGTTTTCTGCGACCACCCATGAGCTTCAGAGCTTTTAGAAATTAATTCTTTGAGAGATCCGATACAACTTAGATATGTACTGATTTTGTGACGAGGCAAACAAAAACGGCCGAGTAAGATTTTATAGGAGCCTTGCCTCAAACCAGATGTAAGTATTTATTGGTCCGCAGAAATTAACTCCACAGCCAGAACTGGTTTAAAGCGCATGCAGTGTACGCAAGACCGAACGATACAACGAGCCAAGTCTCTGGCATTGATGATACAATATTGTAGACGTATCAGGGCAACCAATGTTTTAGGGCCGGAGTGATAATTTCGATTATGTAAATGCCGTATGTAGTTATGTACAAATTGCGAATTACTGGGTAGCAAAATAGGATGTTTCTGAGAATATGGTAAATCTGCATAGTCCAATCGGCCACCATCTTTGACGAGTTCGAACACAGTGGTGTTATCTATAAAGGGAGTGAGATTTTTTAAATTGCGTTTTAAAGGCTGATTTTTATTGAGTAATTGAAAATCAACAAAAAAGTGCTGTTGTTGTAAATTCCAAATTAGGCAGTGTAGTTCGCGTCGTAATTCTGCAGCCAAGGGAGTAGCAGTGGGTGTTGATTTCATTCTGAGCGAATCGCAGAATCGGAATAATTATCCAACGAGGCAGTAACAATGGGAAGAACAACTTATGCCGTTAATGATTTCGATAATGTAATTTGTTTCGTTGACTATTGTTAAAGCCGTCTTTCGTTTCTCAGTACTGATAACGTCCTTGTTGAGTTCGACTGCGGTTTTACTGTTGAGTGGTGTTTACTGAGGCAAGGTCTGCTGGGTTTTCTTTCGTTGGAACATGTTTCCAATGCACGCCTACTGTAGGTTCTTGTATGTCCGAGACTCTATTCCCGACGAACGTTGACAGAGTAAAGGAATGTTGTTGAAGCCAATGTAAGACTAGTTGCGAATCGGTCCAAAAGTAAGTGATTACTGAAAAATAAAAAAATAAAAATAAATCTTAGACGCGATAACCTCCGAAGAGATTTTAGGCCGATCTGCTCTTCCATTTTGCGTCGTGCTCCTTTTTAATTTATCCTACAAATTGGCGGTATAGGACCTACTTGTTTTATGCCGACTCCGAGCGGCATCTGCAAGGCAGATGAGTTTTCACTGAGAGATTTTCGTGGCAGAAATATACTCGGAGTGCTTGCCAAACACTGCCGAGGGGCGACCCCGCTTAGAAAAATTTTCTTTTATTGAAAAATCTTCTTTCTAAAATGTTTGATGTTGCTTTATCCGGGGCGTGAACCCGCTACCATGTTTGAAAATATATCCTTTATTTTAGAGATGATACAAGCGAGAAACTGAGCACCGCATACCTCATGTTTGGAATGGAACTGCTTTTTAACTGGTGCTACACTCGACTTTGATGTCAGTATCTGCACTTATACATGACCGTTAGAATCTTCAGTATGTACATAAACCGAGCAGCCATATGTACGTATTGATGCGTCGCAAAATCCATGAATTTGTGTAATTTTTGTATTGGGTTGCAGGTAGTAGCGAGGAACGGTGAGTGACGAGATTGAGTTTAACGATTCCAAGCAGTTAGTCCAAGCCTGATGGACGTATTGAGGTACAGATTCATCTCAGTATAGCTTTAATAGCCAACGCTCCTGCAAAATTATTTTAGCCCTAATAACCAGCGGTGATTACAAGCCAAGTGGATCAAATAAAGATGATGCGATAGACAATATGGTTCGCTTCATCACAGTATTGTTTTCCTTTTTAGGTTGGATGAAAACGAGAATGTATCTCTTCGCTTATGCCATCTTACTCCTAGTGTACTGGTTACGAAATTTTCGGTTATATTAAGCTCCTTTGGCGCTGAACCTTCCATGAAGTCGGGATGATTTGAATGCCATTTTGATAATGGAAACTGCCCACGTTGTAGTACTGCGATGACTTGAGGTTTCAGTATATGCAAAGCGTCTGCATCGTCTGTGCCACACAAAAATTCGTCGACATAAAATGATGATTTTACTGCCAAAGCGCCGACTGAAAGCTCATCCACGCATTGATCTGCCAAGTAGTGTAGGCTACGTAATGCGAGAAGCGGGGCTGAGGCTTTTCCGCATATGACCGTATTGAGCTGATACGTCTGAATATCTAGGCGAGGAGAAGTTCGCCAAAGAATGTGTTGATACTTACAATCATTTTTGTTCATTCCAACTTGCCTGTACATTTTGGTGACATCTGCAGTGATAGCGTAACGATATAAGCGGAAACGAAGTAATAGAATATGTTGGGTGGTTGGCCCTACCAACAAAATGTCGTTCAATAGTATTTGTGATGATGTGCGACAGGAGGCGTCAAATACGATTTGAAGCTTCCTAGAGGTTCTACTGAGTTTAAGCACGCAATTATGTGGTATGTAGTAATGCGGCTCGTCAACCGTAGGCTGTTCTACGACTGACATGTGACCAAGATTTTCTTATTCTTTCATGAAAGCCAAGTATTGCGAACGAATTTCGGGCGAATGTGGAAGAAGTTTCTCAAGGGCGAGGAATCGTCGACGAGCGATATCGAAGGAATCTCCAAGGCAACTGGGATCTGATTTGAAGGGTAAGGTAACGACTACGCGACCAGTACTATCTTTATATGTCGTTGACGGTACGTCAGCTGTTTCCAACTTCCAAAGACGTTGTGGGGTCTCGTCTATCGAGCCTTCACTTGACATCGTGAAAGATAGTGTCGCCACATCATACTCAACACGGTATCTACCGGAAATATCCCACCCTAATAACGTTTTCTGAAGTGTAGGTAGATTTACACCAAGGCGATTTTGGCCTACAGCGAACACTTCGAAGAATGCCTCTGCTCCAAATAGCAGATCTATTCGACGTGGTTTGAAGAAAGTCTCGTCTGCTAATTTCGTGTTTGCTGGTAAATCGTGTGCGATTTTAAAGTTGTAGTGGTACGAGACTTCGTTATGCTTTTCGCCACAAAGACGTAGTTTTTGTGCAAGGTCGTCGGTAATGAAGTTGACATGCGAACAAGAGTCAAGTAGAGCTCTTCCCAGTTTGTATGCCCCTGTGGCGTCTTTGACTAGGACCATAGCTGTAGCCAGAATAACTTGTCCACAATCCCAGTCCTCCATACGCGAATTGTTTGCAGCTTGTTGATTCTACGATTGGGATTTGTTAGATGAATTCGGTGCGAAAGAAGGGGTTTGCCAAGAAGTTTGGGGAGCTTGCGAAGCATTTGGTGAAGAGACTGGCATTTGTGACGTACCTAAAACCTGCGAAGTTGTAGTCACGGTGTTCCGCGCAGAATTACTATGGAGCGGGTCCCGATTTCGGATGAACCCGGGTTAATTTTTTGGCAACAAGAGATATATCAATATGGGTATCAAACGAAAGATATTTTACTCCTACTCCTTTCTATTGACATTTTTAAGAAGGGTTGCCACTTAGGGTTGCCGCCTCACTTTTTTATATTTCTTTGTATATCCACTACCATCCCGGAAACGGCTTAACCGATTTGAATCAAATTTGGTACATCGATATATTATTATATTTTAAGACTTTTCACCTAGGTGTTGCCAGTGAGGATATTTTCACAAGGTTGCCACTTTTTTAAGTTAAAAAAAATTATATCAGATATGCCATTAGGGGTATCAGTCTCTTTGTTGTCTTTTTGTTATTAAACTTTGAAACAAACACAAGCTTTTGTATTCCCAAAAAATTACTGGCATGATATGCCATGCAAAAAGATATATCTTTTTAGAGATTAAGTTTCCTTTAAGCTATCCTGATCCATTACGTTATAGTGCGAATAAAAACAAAGTTTTTCCACCTTACGGCCCAACGTTTCGCCAAACTTCCTTGGCATCATCAGGGGCGCGATATTCTATTTATATTATTAACCTAACAAGTGAACAAGTATTTAGGTTAGAAGGGTATATTGCATTTTAAACCGAAAATAATCACACACTACTTTTACACAACTTTAGATGTGCGCGGTTAGCTCCGTTGACGTTGTAGATGGGTCTTAGGGTATTTATTTAGTGGAAATATAGGAACGCCAGGGAGTATATTTAAAAAAAAATGGACTATTACGGAAAAAAGACTTTTGGCCAGCTAGATTGATCAAATACCCCACCGTGCAATGGTGTGAAACATCAAATTGACACTGGGGAGACGAGGCTGATCCGTCAAGCTTCTCGTAGTGTTCCACTGTAGAACGGGAACTTGTGGCTCAAATCATACAAGAAATGAGTGATAGCGGTGTCACCGAACCATCAGCCAGTCCATAGAGCTCTCTTTTGGTACTTTTAAAAAATAAGGATTGAAAAATTACGTCTTGCGTGGACTACCGGAAGTTAAACAATGACACGAAAAAGGCTAGCAACGAAGCAAGAATTGACGAAACTCGGGACGCGCTATGTTGTACAAAATGGTTTTCCACACTGGACTTAAAAAGTGGCTACTGGAAAGTAGAGGTGAAGGAGAAAGGCAAGGAGAAAACAGCCTTCAGTGTGGGGATTGCCTTTGGCTGTTTACAGTAATGCCCCTGGGACTGTGTAATGCACCAGCTACATTTGAGGGATTCATGGATTAGCTGCTGAAAGGACTACATTGGAAAACATGCTTAGTATACCTAGACGACATCATCGTATTCGGAAAGAATTTTTTAAAAACAGCTGAGGAATTTGGGGGAGGTTTTCCAAAGAATGTTGTTGTTTTTGGTTTGAAATTCAGTCCCAAAAATGTTCTCTGCTCAAAAAACAAGGAAAAGTAAAGCTCTTGAATGGAAGAAAAAGCAAAAAGTGGCTTTCCAGACATTAAAAGAGCGTTTGCGCACTACCCCAAAGTTGGTATATTCGATTCCAGGAGCAACGTTTATTCTAGAAACAGATGCGAGGGGGTGTGCTATTGTTTTGTCACAACTGGTCGAGTGACAGGAGAAGGTAATTGCCTATTACAGTTGTAGTAGTTGCCTATTGCGTTACAAAGAGAGAGATGTCTACATTGGTAGAGTGCATTAAACATTTTCTACGGTCAGCGGTTCCACGTCAGGACAGATCACGCAGGGTTTAAATGGCTCCTGTATTTCCGTAATCCAGAAGGTCAATTAGCAAGATGGATCGAGCTATTACAGAGCTAAGACTTTTCCATTGAGCATCGAAAAGTTAGTACACATGGGAATGCTGAGCAATGTCACGAAGGCCATGTAGTTTGGAATGAAAATATTGTTCAAAAGCTGAGGCTAAAGAAGACATTATAGATGGATGAATGGAACAAGGGACAACTAATGAAGTGTCAGCTAGAAGATACAGGTCTGCCACATGTTATGCAAGGGCTCGAACGAAACGAAATACCAAATAGAGAAGAGATGTCAGCAGATAGTCCTATCGCGAAGTCATATTGGGCACAGTGGAACAGTTTACAACTGAGATCCTGCATCGAGTATGGGAGAGTGAGAATGGTCAGTGTAAGAGGGAACTGATAGTTGTTCCAAGGAAAAGGATTCCTGAAGTTCTCAGTGATCTACATAGCGGCCCAAGTGCTGGTCATCTTGCAATCACGATGACGCTCAAGAAAATTAAAATTCTATTGTCTTGGGTGCCGTTAGTCGGTCACTGAATGGATTGCCAAATGAAGCAATATATTTCAGTTACACGATTTGAAAGGATGGCCATGGATGTTGTAGGTACGTTTCCTACTAGGAACTGCGGAAACAAGTTCGTACTGGTGGTTATGGATTACTTCAGCAAATGGCCAGAGGTATACACAATTCCAAATATGGAAGCGGAAACAGAAGCAGAAGTGTTTACAAACAATTGGGTTGCAAGGTCTGGTGAACCAATGGAGCTAAATTTTTACCAAGAGAGGAAGTATGAATGAGCTGTGTTCCAAGAAAAGAGTAAGACATTGGGTATTCCAAAAACACGAACAACTGCATTGCGTCCTCAGTTCGATGGTATGGTTGAACGATTCAATAAAACTTTAGAGGAGCAATTCATGAGTGTAGTGGATAAGTTCCATAAAGAGTGGGATACACACATATCCTTATTATTGATGCCTTACCGATAGGCAGTGCATGAGACAATGGGCCAAACTCCCGCACAGTTAATTTTTGGCAATTGCCTTCGACTTCCAGCTAACTTGAGGTTTGGGATAATGCCGATGTGGAAAGAAATGCCAGGAAACTGACTGGTCACTTGGAGGAAGAAATGCGAGGATTACCCTTCCTTGTAAGAAAACGAACCAGGGTTATGAGTGACAAAATGAAAGCCAGATATGATAAAGCAATTAATTCGGAAGGTTTGGAAGATTTGGTGCTGTTATACAACCCACAATGAAAAAAAGGCTTGTCCTCAAAATTTCAGTGTAACTCGGAAGCCCCATACAAACCCTGCAGTCAAAAGCCAAAGTAGTCATCAAACATTCTAGTTCATTGATTAGAATTTTGTGGGGTTATTCATACTAGTCAGTTTTTGAATAGTTCATTGACTATAATTTTGTGGGGTTATCCATACTAGTTAGTTTTTGAATAATTTATTCGACTAGAATTTCGTCTTTCAGACTCGAAGAAATGCGCGAGTGCTTTCTGTAGCCAATTTGCAATACATACTTCAGTTAACAATGCTAGATATCGTCCAAATCAACGGGCACATACACACAAGCATGACGAGTCGCACCTCTCCGTTACCTCAACAGAGGTTAAACAAGTCATTGAAAAGGCCAATCTTTCCATATCAATAGTCCCAGAAGGAATACCTATGCCAATGCCAAAACACATTGGCCATAAGGGCATCAGCAGCCTCGCACATATTTTCTACTTGTCGTTAAAAGCCTTTGTCATTCTTCGTTAAAAGCCTTTGCCATTCCAGAATAACCGAGAAAGACAAGGATAAACCCAGCCAGTATTTACCGATATTATCCCTTTAGTCAGTAACGAAAACGTTTAAACTCGATATGATTCCCCCAATTAAATGTAAATTTTCGGTTATTCAGCCATCAGCATGACTTCCGTAAAGTGCATATCACTACCACCGTTCTGAACTCCATTAACATTCATCATAGGACGGTGTTAGTGCCGTTCGGCCTGTTTTGATACTGTCAACCACGACTGGTTCGTTCCTTCTCCTTTAGATAGATAGATAATTTATTGAGGATTACACTGCGACCAATGGTCTATTTTGCCCCCACCTCCATCACAGCACCTCATCCAAACCGACGTCCTAAATGAACCCTAGCACTTCTTTTGGCTTGAGGTATCACATGTGGGCATGTTCTGGCCATGGTAAGCCCACAATTTTAGCCCTACGTCTTGACATTGCGTCGCATTCTAGGAGGATATGGTCCTCCGTCTCGGCTGATCGGTCACAAAATCGGCATGTGTTATTTTTTGACTTTTAAGTTTTATATATATGTACGTATATTTATTAAAATGTATTCCAAAACATAATGTATTGGAGTGATAAATTTTAAAGTGATATATGTATGTATACATACATGTAAGATTATGGATTTGCTCTTTTAGAAGCGAACAATTGTAATCTATTTTATTGTATATTGTTTAAATGAAATTGAGGTATTATAAAGTTAATTTAAATGAATTACATTGCAATTTAAAACGAATTTGATAAATTAGTTTTCAAGTAATTTTTCAACCCGACTAGGACTAGTATATTAACTAGTAGGATGCTGATGCAAATATCAACTAGTATGTCAACTGATATTACAATATTACATAGACTGAGTAGTACGGCAACTGGTATGTTGATGTTGAATACACTAACTAGTATGCCAATTGGTATGATATTGATGTATATAATAACTAGTATGCCATCTGGCGTAATGCTGGTGCTGACTGGTGTGTTAATTGGTATGACCCTGATGGGTATGCTGACTAATATGGTATCTGGTACGATATTGGTGTATAAAATGACTATTTTGTCAATTGGTATGATGCTGATGCAGATACTGGCAATTGATATTTCGTAGGATTTTAAAAATATCAGTTGCTAATATGGAAAACATACAGAACTCATACTAGTTGGGATTTTTGGGAAACTAGTATTCTTCTAATATATAACTAGTTGGTTTGACTGCAACAAGCAACGAAGCTGTTGGGGTCCTTTTACTAGCCAAGGGCAAGATATGTATCGGCTGGCTGCAATGCAGGCTTAAACAGAGGGTAGACGTGCAGCAATGCTTCAGGTGTCTAAGCTACGGACACCAAAAAGCAGACTGCAAAGGCCCTGATAGAAGCAGTGCTTGCTGGAAGTGAGGACAGAGTGGCCACCAGGCCTCAGCCTGTTCGGAAACTCCAAAGTGCTTTTTATGCCAGTCAGAGAAGGTCGACCACCTTCCTGGGTCTGGAGTATGCATCACCTTTAGGGAGGCACTCGCTGCCGCAAAGGCCAAACAGGCGCGCAAGTGAACAGGTTCATCCAAGGCAACCTGTACCGAAGCAGGTTAGCCGATAGCCTACTGGACCAACTGGTTCTTGAAAGCAGAGCCAGCTATGCCCCCATCAGTTAACCTTATAGTGTCAGGAGTGACTGGCACGTAGACTTAACAGGTGTTTCTGCAATCTGGATCGTGGACGCTGGTACCAACGTACGAAGCCGTGTTGTCGGAAACGGCTACGTACGCGTAACAGTGGCGCACACCAAACTATTGAGCTGCTATTTGTTCCCAAGCGATCCAATTCAAGGGTTTAAGATAAAGTAGATCTACTCGAAGACTACTTGCGTGATGAAACCAGTAACGTGGTCGTCGCTGGATATTTCAATGCTAGGGTTGTTGAGTGGGGAATGCCCCAAACTAACTCCAGAGGAAGGCTAGTGCTAGAAATAGCTGCCTGAATTGGATTGGTCATTCTCAATACCGGCACGCCCCGAAATATCGGCGACCAGGCTTTGGACACTCTATCACTGATTTACATTAGTACCGGAAAACCTGCTGTCAAAGGCGGCTGGATGGAGGGTGATGGAGGATCTTACGGGTAGTGACTATAACTACATCACCTTCCATCTTAATGACTGAGGGCAAAGTCGGACTAGGAGACCGCCCCATATGAAAACGCCCATATGGGACGCCTCTAACGTTGACGCTGCAAAGTTCTCCGCTGTTGTACAAGCGAGCGCATGAAAGATAGTCCACAGTGCCGAAGCGGCGAACGCTACGGTAGAAGCCACCATGCGCTGCCTGAACCACGCATGCAAGACCTCAATGCCATGAAAAGGGCCTAGGAGAGGTATAAAATAAGTGCACTGGTGGAGTAGCGAAATCGCCGAACTACGCAGGGTATGCCATGGAAAGCGAAGGCAGGAACCCGCGCATGCAACAGGCCTGGCCGCTAGAGCATGCGCAGGCATACAAAAGAGCAAAAAAGGTTCTCTGTGCTGCCATAAGGCAAAGCAAACTTGATAGCTGGAAAAGGCTTTGCAAAGAAGTTGATCGTGATCCTTGGGGACAAGGGTATAAAATAGTAATGGGGAAATTTCGCCCACCGAACCAAACGATGGATGAGGGAAGGTGCGAAGTATAGCAGATGCTCTGTTTCTCACTCGTACAAGCAGAGAGGGTGACCACGTCACCCACGAAGACCACGACGTGCAGCCGTTTAGGGAAGGTGAGCTGAAAGCGGCCCTATACAGAATGAAGCTCAGTAAACCGCCATGACCGGATGGGATACCAGCTGAAGCAATAAGACTGGCTGCTAAGAGCAGTCCTGAGTTGCTGCTGCATATGTATATCAAATGCCTGGATGCCCGGATCTTTCCAACAAGGTGGAAGGCATCGCACCTCATGCTAATCCCGAAAGGCAAGGGAGACCAGAACTCCCCGCCGTCTTTTCGACAATTATGCATGCTCGTCGCGGCCGGGAAAATGATGGAAAGCCTCCTTAAACTACGGCCGATAGCAGCCATTGAAGGTGGAGGTGGTCTGTCCCATCGGCAGCATGGATTCCGGAAAGGTCACTCCACAATATATGGCATCTAGCTGAGGTTATAAATGCGGTAAAGAAAACTGAAACCGCGTGCCACCAAGCTAGGCCGGTAGTCTTACTGGTCACGCTGGACGTGAAAAATGCCTTAAATTCCGTCAGGTGGGACGACATGCTCGATGCGGTGAAACACTCTTTCAAGGTACCTTCTTATCTACTAGCCATATTAAGAGACTACCTCAAATATCGCTGGCTCACGTAAGAAACAAATCAAGATCAGAGAAAGGTGACTTCTGGAATACTTCGTATGACGGCCTCCTTCGTTTGAACATGCCAGAAAGTGCTTTTCTTGTCACCTTCGTAGACGACGTGGCTGCCGTAATTACAGCACGGAACTGCGAGCTGGCGCAGCTTAAATTAAACCAAGTAGTGCGCAGTGTAAACAGATGGATGAGTGACCATGAACTTCAGCTCACGACAGCGAAAACTGAGATCGTAATCCTCACGAAGAGACGAATTCCCACCATTATGAATATGATGGTTAGAGAACAACGAGTACAAGCACGCAGCTCCACGAAATACCTTGGGGTGAGCCTAGATAGCAAGCTAACCTTCTCGGAACACTTTCAAGGAACCTGCGAGAAAACTGCACAGACTATAGGATACTTAATTCGATTAATGGCAAACACAGGCGGGCCAAGG
Organism: Eurosta solidaginis; assembly: GCF_040869045.1. NCBI lineage: Eukaryota > Metazoa > Arthropoda > Insecta > Diptera > Tephritidae > Eurosta > Eurosta solidaginis. The sequence goes on from NC_090321.1 coordinate 126,457,304, forward strand.
CCATGTATAAGAAAGCTGCTAGCTTCCGCTTCGGATTATATGCTCTTGTACGGTACAGAAATTTGGGCGGATGCAATGAAGTTCCGAAAGTACCGAGCAGCTATTACTTCTGTCCTACGCAGAGGGGCGCTACGAGTTGCCTCAGCTTACCGCACGGTATCCGCGGACGCAGTTGTTGTTATTGCGGGAATCATACCGATACATCTTCTTGCTGAGGAGAGGTAATCAATTTACCACCTCCGAGGAGAAGTACGTAGAGATTTTGCTGCCGCGCTAGCGCGAATAGATTCTATCCGACGCTGGCAACAGCAATGGAGCTGCAGTACTGCAGGCAAGTGGACCAGGGAACTTTCTTCCCAAGCTGGAGCCATGGTTAAAACGGCCACATGGAGAGGTCGACTTCTACCTGACACAGTTTTTAAGTGGCCACGGATATTTCCGGGAATACCTCCACAGGATGGGCAAGGTTGAATATCCAAATTGCTTATATTGTGGGCTCATAGACGACGTACGCCACACCTTTTTCGAAAGCGATCACTTCGCACAGCAACGAAGAAGATTGGAAGTAACACTACACGACCTCTCCCCGGGCAGTGTCATCCATAAAATGATCTGCGGAAATAACAGATGGGACACGGTCAGCAGATATGCAATGAATATACTCCTCACTTAGCGGCAAGATTGTTGCTTAGCCCAATGAGAGTAACGAAAGGGTTCACGTAGCGCGCTTCCGTACACGAAGTTATGCTAAACGCGGTCCAGGTGCGGAAAATGCGCAGGCCATGGGAGGTTAGGTTTTAGTGGGTCGCCTATGAAGAAAAAAATGGATTCCTACACTCAGCGAGGTTCGCTGCTACAGAGAGTAGCATCGAGGTTTAACAACCCGGTTCGTGCATAAAGCATTCCCTCCTTCCACGAAAAAAAAATTTAATAATAATAATAATGGTGCAAACTGAGCTCAGGGCTCCACCGGGGTCAAAAAGTGGCGGATCCTGAACGGCCTCTAGTATGTTAGCTGGGAATAACCAATAAGAAGTCCCCAACCAAGAGCGACCATAGAGGAGGGCGTGGCGAATAAGGCCACATATACGCAATGAATCGTGGTGGCAGGGCGAGTGGGTGCCGTCCTAAAACTTCAATAATCCTCAGGATCGATCGTTTAAACCTGGCTTACGCCGGACTTTTGTTCTGAACACAGACTGTCATAAGGACCTGTGTCAACCCCCACGCGGCCTCCATGCACATGCAAAGATAACCACAGGAAACTAAAACAGCGACTGCACATCGAGCGGAGATAGCGGCTTGGAGCGGAGACCCGACTGAAAAGAAATGAACCAAATAATTGAAATACGTGAAAATAGCGACGGTAATGAAATCGGAGTAACCGTTTTTCAAAGGAGCAGCAAGGTGCTCCGATCGCCGGTGTTGAAAGCTTCTGCCAATGCGATAATAGCACCAGAAGAGAAACAAGGTGGCGGGTCAGCAACGGCCAGGGACACCCCACTGCGAACGCAAGGGGGGACAAAAGGTAGAGCAAACAGCAGGAAAGTAGATACCACCCCACATACCCTTGGACAGCAAGGTGATGGCAATGACGGGCGGGAAACCTTCGTATGCGGTGCAACACCGGGGAGGACAAGTCAAGTTGACCTCCTCGAGTATTTAAGAATGGTGCTGCGAAGCATGCAGGCTGCTGCGGCAAAACAGAAAAATGCGTCGATGGACATAAAGAACAACATGGCCAACTCGAAGACACACTGAGTCGCATGTCCTCTTTATTCGAGGGTTAAAACGCAGAGTACACCGAACCGAAATCGGCTCGTGGGAACAAAAGGGCACGAACGAACTCTGGCCCACAACCGGTGGCCTCGGAGAAGACAATCTCGCGTGAGGCCTGGACGACCGTACCGAACCGGAAAGCCAAACCACACCCTGAGAAATAACAAAGAACACCACCTGGGCAAGCCAAGAAGGCAAAAAGAAAAGGCAAGCCCAGAAACAGACGGGCCGCAACTTTCGTAGTTAGACCAGCCCAGGAAAAGAACTACGCCGAGGTGGTAGGAGCCATCCAGGGCGAGCTTCCGCCTGAAGATAAAGGGACCGTCATACGCTCCGTCCAAAAAACCAAATTCGGAATCGAAACTGCAGGTTGCGGCGATTAATCAGCGTCTACCCAAGCGATAGGAAGCGCTGTTGGAGAAGCGGGCGAAACCAAGCAGCTTACACGGCGAATGCGGATAGAAGTTCTGGGAATGGACTGCCTAGCAACCGCTGAAGAAGTTGCAGAGGCTGTTGGGAAAGCTGCTGGGGGGAATTGACGGGACAGGTATTTGTGTCTATTTTCTCGGCAAACCAGCTCGAAGAGAATATGGCAGCCATTGAAGTGGGCGAAGCTGTTGGCGTACTATTACTAGCCAAGGACAAGATCTGTATCGGCTGGCTGCAATGCAGGCTTAGACAGAGGGTTGACGTCTAGCGATGCTTCAGGTGTTTAGGCTACGGACACCGGACAGCAGAGTGTAAAGGCCCTTATAGAAGCAGTGCTTGCTGGAAGTGCGGACGGAGTGGCCACCAGGCCTCGGCCTGCACGGAAACTCCAAGGTGCTTTTTATGCCAGTCAGAGAAGGTCGACCACCTTCCCGGGTCTGGAGCATGCAGCACCTTCAGGGAGGCACTCGATGCCGCAAAGCCCAAACAGGTGCTAGTGACCAGTTTCATTCAAGGCAGCCTGATCCGAAGCAGGTTAGCAGATAGCCTACTGGACCAACTGGTTCTCGAAAACAGAGCCAGCTATGCCATCATCAGCGAACCTTATAGGATCAGTAGTGACTGGCACGTAGACTTAACAGGTGCTTCTGCAATCTGGATCGTGGACGCTGGCACCCACTTACGAAGCCGTGTTATCGGAAACGGCTACGTACGCGTAACAATGGGGCACACCACACTAGTGAACTGCTACTGGTCCCGAAATGATCCAATTCAAGGGTTTAAAGATAAGCTAGAACTACTCGAAGACGATTTGCGTGATGAGACCGGTAACGTGGTCGTCACTGGAGATTTCAATGCTAGGGCTGTTGAGTGGGGAGTTCCCAAGTCTAACTCCAGGGGAATGCTAGTGCTAGAATTTGCTGCCCGATTAGGATTGGTCATTCTGAACACCGGCACGACCCCGACATATCGGCGACAAGGCTTTGGACGCTCTATCCCTGATATTACATTAGTATCGGAAAACCTGCTATGCGGCTGGATGGAGGGCGATGGACGGTCTTATGGGTAGTGACCATAACTATATCACCTTCCATCTTAACGACTCTGGGCAAATTCGGACAGGGAGACCGCCCCGTATGAAAACAAAATGGGACGCCTCTAAGGTTGACGCTACAAAGTTCTCCGCTGCTGTATAAGCGAACGCACGAGAGATAGTCGACAGTGCCGAAGCCGCGAACACTACGGTGGAAGCCACCATGCATTGCCTGAACCACGCATGCAAGACCTCAACGCCACGAAAAGGGCCTAGGAGAGGTAGAAAACAAGTGCACTGCTAAAGTAGCGAAATTGCCGAATTACGCAGGGTATGCCACAGAATGCGAAGGCTGGCAACCCGCCCACGCTGCAGGGATGACGCGCTAGAGCATGCGGGCGCATACAAAAGAGCAACAAAAGTTCTCTGTGCCGCCATAAATCAAAGCAAACTTAATAGCTGGCAAAATCTTTGCAAAGAAGTTGATCGTGATCCTTGGGGACAAGGGTATAAAATAGTAATGGGGAATTTCCGCCCACCGAAGCAAACGATGGATGAGGAAAAGATGCGAAGTATAGTAGATACTCTGTTCCTCACTAGCACAAGCAGAGAGGTTGACTGCTTCCAAAGGCATTCGGTTCTCCGGAGCGACTCGGGATTTTTCCGGACCAAGAACTGTCATTTCAGTGTAACCACATTTAATTTGTTGCGTTCCTCCCTCAAATCGTTATCCTCCCAGCAGCTCCTTGCAGTGGGACTGCTCCATATTCTCTTGCTCCGGGAAGGTATCGAACCCAATCGGGGTCCAAATCCTGTCCCTAGTGCTGAGAAATGGGTTTGCTGCGTCTGCCGGAAAATAATCTTCTTAGGATGGTCATACTCTTGTCAGTGTGTCTCGTGAAAGGGATGGCTGCATCGGACAGGTTGTTCTGGGCTAGATCCCATAACCCGACGTCCTCGTAACTTTTATAAATCTTTTGTGGCTCCTTGCTGTTCACGCCCAAGGGCGTCCCGTAGTCCACGCCTTAGTGCCCCCCGCTGCTCAGCAAGCCACAAAAAGTACCCGCTGCTGCTCGCGCCCCACGGCGCCACCAACTCATATGACCGCTCCCACTCATAACTACAATCTCCGTAGTAGAGTAGGTAGCAACGCCGAGCATCTGCCCTGCCCCCGTTTTCTCCCCCTCTTTTCCGGCATCAACCGTTTAGCTCGGGGGAACAGACCCTTGTTCCCTACCCCCTTTCGCACCGTTTTCCAGAACAGAATATATATGTTTGCGACATCCGCCTAATGCAGCTCCTGCGTTTGACGGTGCCACTTTCCTAGATGTTCTGGTCTCCGCGACGGCAACGCCCCGACGGGTTTCATTGAGCCATATTGCCAGGCCGCAAACCCAAATACACCGGGTACCCCAATGATTACCTAAGGACGTCGAGTCCCAGCCCTACAACAGCAGTTGCATCCTAGCCTTTCACGTAGTCACCCGTCACTTACTCCCAGAGTGACGACGTCTCCCCCGGTGCACTTCAGAATTCTGCAGTTAAACTGTAATGGATTAACTGGGAAGTCACGGAAGTAGTAGATTTCATGAAGCTGCACAACATCCGCATTGCTGCGATTCAAGAGACTAAAATCACAGCAAGATCTACTCTGCAAACTTGTTCGGGGTATAGTGTCCACAGAAAAGATCACGAGAGCGGAAATGAAAGCGGCCTCGCGTTTATAATACACCACTCAGTGCAATATCCTATATTTGCTACCGACATCGGCCGCAGGGACAGTGTCTTAGAACGTGACGGCTTATCGGTCTGGTCAGGCGATGCAAACCTAGAAACCATCAACATCTACATCACTCCTGCCACATGTTGTCCCAGTGGATACCGCCCTAATATCAGCGCCTTACTCACAGGCAATAACCGCATTATCTTAGGCGATTTCAATGCCCATCACTATATATGGCATTCAAACTTGCAGGCAGACAGTAGGGGTGAGATGTTGGTGGATCAAATAGAAGAAACGACGTTCTGCACAATAAACGGAAACGCCGCCACATGTATGGTAAGAAGTTGTCACAGTTTTCCGGATATATCAATCGTGAGCGCAGGACTCGTAAACAGTGTCAACTGACAGCCAATGGTAACATTGGCATCCGACCATGCCGAACTAGCCGTTGAAACAAAGAGAAATAAAAATTATCCCAATGGTGATAAGCGCTGAAGGCGTAATCGACAATCATCTCCGAACAAATATGGGCATCCTTGGGTTGCAAGAAAGCGTGATTAACAACATCCAGAAGTCAGTCATCATCGATACCTGCCACATCACCAGATACTTCCTGACCTAAACAAATACATATATATTAGTGCGGGTCAAATTGTATTGGGAAAAAACTTCAGGTGCACATCCAGTTTCTGAATCTATGTGTCATACTGAGTAATATTGTCCATGGGCCATAGGTCTGAAATGAAATTCTAGCCTCCCTAATATTGTTAGAAAATTTTATATCCGAATTTTTTGGGGAAAATCGACGAATTGTTTGCAAAAATCTACGAATATTTTACTTCTCTTCATTGTGTTCGTTACAACTCTTCAATCTGATGATGGCGAAACGATAAATGTGCAGAGTGTATGTATGCATGACAAATCAAAAAATTATGAAAACCATAATTTATGTAAATATGATGTCACTTCATTCAGTTATCTTAATTATAAAACCGTGATATTTCGTGAAAAAAACTAACGTTTTAAAATAATTAAATTACAATTAATTTGATTCAATATCTGCATTTCATAATATTTAGTCAACTATGGATCCAGAACCGTCTACATAGCAAGCCCCAAAAACATAAACAAGGGCCGAAAGTGAAAGCAGTTTCCGACATATGCCCACTCGTGATGTTGCTGCCCTTGGTGTATCTTGTGAGCTGAGTGATCTGAGTCTGCCAATGTTTGAGTCGCTTGTTCCCGTTTCCTTCTATTGAATGTAGGTGGAATAACGATACACCGTTCGATTCTTACTTGTTTTAATTTTAAAGAAAAGCCACGATTGAAACTTCTGATGGACAATTTATTTTATTTGATAATTAGAGATGAACATAGGTAAGTAAGTTTCTAAAGGTATCGAAATCGATACATGCGTGGTAACACTGCACTGCGTTTGCATTATGGCGAATGCATACAAAACATAAAATTCTCCCGCCGATGACGAATGAAATTCGTTATGAACTTAAATATACATTTCAGGTGTATGCAATACAAATACAAATCATTTCAATTAATAAATGTATATGAAAGTAATTACTATAAAGTGAAGAGCTATATTAATGTGAAAATACTTATAGCTGCTATGAGTTCAGGCTGATTAGGTTATGGCGAAGTTTGTCGGCACGTCCGTTATGGAATACGTAAGTGGTTAGTTAAATGATTGACGGCATATTGTTGGCTAAGCATGGTTAGGTGTAGGAACTTTACACAATTTCGTAATCGGTCTGTTGAGCACACTATGGCATGTTCGAACGGTAGCGACGCGAATGAGATCATTGTCGCCTGGATGAAGATCAATTACACGACGCAAAAGCCATTGGTTGACTAGAAATCGGTCGTCCTTAATGATGACTAAATCATTTTTATTGATGCTCGGTTGTTGACTTTGCCACTTGTTACGGATTTGCATACTGGAGAGAATATCGCTTCGAAATCGGGTCCAAAAATGTTGCACAAATTGTTCCATTAGCTGATGCCTCTTGACTGGGTTTTCAAAGGTTGGTGGTTGTGGTCGCGCAAGTAGTGGACTGCCAATAAGGAAATGTCCGGGTGTAAGAGCCGTGAAGTCATTTGGTGAGTCACTGACCGGCGAAATAGGACGCGAGTTAAGAATTGTCTCGATGCGTTTCAGTACTGTTAAAGATTCTTCAAAAGTTAGCTTTATAATGCCAATGATACGTGCGAGATGAAATTTCATTGACTTTACTGCAGCTTCTGCTAGTCCGTTGAAGTGAGGTGCCGCAGGTGGGCTAAAATGCCATTTTATATGGCGGTTAGCTAAATATGGAATGATATGCGCCTTTATTGTTGCCTCGAACTCCTCTTGTGTATGGTTAAGAATATTCGCTGCTCCAATGAAATTAGTTCCACAATCGCTATAAGCGTCGTGGCATAAGCCGCGAGTCGCAATGAATCGATCAAACGCATGTAAAAAGGTTTGTGTCGATAAATCTCCTACCGCTTCCAAGTGAACGGCCTTGGTTGCCATGCATGTAAATATGGCTACATATCCTTTATAGGAGGTTTGACCTCGACCCTTTGACGCACGGATGTTATACGGCCCGGCATAATCAATAATAGTTGCAGAAAATGGTTTTGATTGATAATTAACGCGATGAAACGGCAAAGACCCCATTAATTGATTGGAAGCAATAGGCTTGCTTTTAAAACATCGAACACACTTATGTATGAAATGCCGTGCGAAATTTCGAATATTAGGAATCCAATAACGTTGCCGTATTTGATGAACGGTAACCAAAGGACCTCCGTGCAATGTCTGCTTGTGATAAAAATCCACTATTAAGGAAACTATTCGATGTTTCGTTGGCAAAATGATTGGAAATTTCTCGTCGTATGATATTTGTGCGTTGTGTAGCCGACCGTTTACCCGCAGAGTACCATTTTGATCTATAAACGGATTCAAGCGTATCAACTGGCTTGATTTAGAAAGTGGCTGATTTTGTTGTAATGAATTGATTTCCGAATGAAAATGTTCATTTTGTATACATCTTGTGATGGATACTTCCGCCTTTTCTAATTCTTGGACGGAAGGCGGTGAAATTTCTGAGATTTTTTCTTTGATCAAATCCTTTGAAATTAGCGTCAGTTGCTGGGTTTTCTTAACCGTGTTTCGTAGCCGTTGGACATAGCGAAGAAAATATGCGATACTATACCCAAGACGATTGAAATTTGAAAATCGATTAATAATGGAGTCAATACGATTCACTTTCTTGATTGTACCATGGATCAATTTCAATTTTGGCCGCAGCTCCTGGGGATCGTCATCGAGAACGTTGAATGGCGAATAGGGCCACTGTTCTGAGGGCTGCGAAAGCCACTTCGGGCCTTTCCACCACAAATCGAATGCCAGTAGTTGCTCAACGGATAACCCGGGGCTATTACAATCAGCCGGAATTTCCTTCGAAATGACATGTCTCCACTGATCGATTAGATGGACGAAAGGATTTTATGAATACGATTTGAAACAAATGTTGTCCATCTATTCGGGTCACCACGTATCCATGACAGCACAACTGCAGAATCTGTCCATAGATACTTTTGATTGATATTAAGTCAAAAATTAAATTTTACGGATTCTAACAGTTTACAAGCTAAAACTGCGCCGCACAGTTCCAATATGGAGATGGTAATGGGCTTACGAACGGGCGCCAGTTCACTTTTAGCCACGAGCAAATTAACATGAACCCTTCCCGACGATGTTACTGTACGTAGACACACTGAATTTGAATAAGGCCTCTGAGAGCTGTCGCAGAATACGTGCAATTCATTGCTTGTATTGACACTTGTTGTTTGTACAAAGCGAGGAATTTTGATTTTGTTTAGATACTTTAACTGATGCATAATTTCTTGCCAGGCTGGATTTAATTTTGGTGGAAATATTTCATCCCAATCAATGTTCTGCTCCCACAATGTGGTAAGAAACAATTTCGCTCGAGTTACAAATGGATTTATCCACCCTAATGGATCAAAGAGACGAGGGTTGAGCGAAAGTACCGTTCGTTTGGTATGCGGAGAGTCCCCTAAAGAAAAGTTTATGTTGAATGAAAAACAGTCTTGTTTTGTTGACCAACAAAGACCGAGGGCTTTAACGTTATCGCTCGAATTGAACAAACATGTTGTGTTTTGATTGCGATACTCAAGTGGGATATGACGAAGAATTTCTGGAGAATTGCTGGCGCATTTCCTGAGCTCGAAACCAGCACCCCGAAGCATTTGAATAAGTTGATTAGTTAGTTCGATCGTTAGCTCACTTGTTTCGGTGGCGCTAAGACGTATGAGCTGACCGTGGACATCGGGTATGTCTATTAACGCTGTGACGGAAGCACGGTATGATTCGAATGAACTAAATTTTTGAAGGGAACGAAACATTTGCAGGTTTCGTTATCAACTCAGAGTGAGATGGTTTAAAACTGTTTGCTTGCGGATGCAGAGCAATGGGCGATGGAGTTGATGCATCGTGATGTAGAAGGGTGTGGTGTTTTCCACCACAAGTAAAGCATGTTTTAGTACTAACACATTTTGTCACGGTAGAATGACCTAAGCAATTTGTATACCAGTGAGCCTTTTCTGCAAATGATTTTCGGTTCAGTGGCGTTAGCCCAAGAAAGCGCTGACATCTTCTTAAAGGATGGGACTGTTTGCAAATTGCGCATGAAATATTTTTCGTTGAGATATGAAAATTTCTTACATCTTTACGATTGAAAAGTTTACTTGATGATGAATGATTCGATGGCAAAGGCTTACCTGTTTGTGGATAAAGAGCTTCAAGTGTACGGAAGCGTGTGTCAACGAATTCAATTAATGAGTCGAAAACTGGAATTCTTGTTTCTTTCCCAAGGTGCTTCTCCCATTCTAGACGAGAGGCATGTGGTAATTTTTTAATTAAAATATGAGCGAACAATTCACCGCATTCCTCAGTTTTAATGCCTAACTTACCCAAATTAAATACACATGCCCTAGATAGATCATGCAATTGTCGAATATTTTCCGCACTCTCATTGACTATGCTAGGCTGATTTAAAAATTCCTCCATATATGTGCTAAACAAAACGCGCTTATTATTGAAACGTGCAACCAGAGCTGCCCATGCTGTATCGTAGTTATCAGCTGTAATAGTTAGATGACCGCTCAGGGTTTTTAATTTTCGTTCAGATCCGTCCTTTTTGAAATTTGTAAATTCCTTTTTTAGACGATCATACCTTTCCCGTTGCTGCGTAACAGCTTGATCAATTTTTTCTGTAGACATACTACCTATTCGAATAGCCAAACAAGTGCAAATCAATCACTTATCCTTGATTCCAATAGTCCGGCACGGAGATCGAGATATATTCCAAATCAGATGTTTTTTTAAGTAATTATCCCCACAGGTTATATAAATATGCCCAGTGACTATACAGGTGATGGCTCCAGTCGTGGATGATGTACGATTAAATTCTGTGATGTAAGTTTCGATCGGTGAGCACGTGCAACGATTCAGTGTAATTTGTTTAAGCAAACTTCCAACGAATTTTAAGAGCAATTCGGCTTGTAAGGACCAATGTTTGAGTTGCTTGTTCCCGTTTCCTTCTATTGAATGTAGGTGGAATAACGATACACCGTTCGATTGTTACTTGTTTTAATTTTAAAGAAAAGTCACGATTGAAACTTCTGGTGGACAGTTTATTTTATTTGATATTTAGAGATGAACATAGGTAAGTAAGTTTTTAAAGGTATCGAAATCGATACATGCGTGGTAACACTGCACTGCGTTTGCATTATGGCGAATGCATACAAAACATAACAGCCAACTAAACAGGATATCTTATGATATTATTTTTTCTAGGCCGAACGTGCTCATATCTAAAGTAAAATGTTTTCGTATATAAAATTTACTCCCCACGTGACAGCCGAATTGATTAAAATTTGGTGTAAATTTAATGTTCCATTTGTACCCAAACGGACTATTGTTCGAAAATTGGATGCTTTGCTCCACAAATATCAAACCGAAGATAAATACAAAGGAAACACTAACTCAGCATCCACAGCGTTCGTACAATCTACAAAAGAAATAGTTTTTATTGGAGGATGCAATGCGACGTGAAAACAGCTCAATGCTCATGTGGATTGATTCCAGAACACTTAAAAGAGTTCATGCTGTATCAACATAATGAATGAAAATTTACGATACCGGAATACGGTGCGGAAGTTGAAGAGCAAGTACCAAGGTCTACAATAATAGCAACAAGTAAAGAGACTCGCAATGATACATATGTACCAGAGGAAGTTATGGATATTGGTGATGAACCTAGTTCCAGTTGGTGCTCCAATGAGACCTGGACCATATACTCCCCGATACAATGCTACCAAATTTGCTATGATGTCTGATAGATGTGGTATATCAGCATTAGCTCAGCATTAGCCACATATCTTATGGCAGGCATTGGGACAACAGATGATCGTGGAAATCCTGTCATTATGGATAAATCTAAAGTTCGCAGAGAAAAAGTCAAATGCAGAAGAAGTTCTTCGTAAACGGTGTGATGTTTCCAATTTAATAGCATTTTCATTCAACGGCAGAAAAACCATTCTTTAAAGAGAGAAAAAAGTAATGAGAAGTTTCATCCAAGAATGGTAAAAGAACCTCATCTAGTTGTGTTGAAGGAACTATATTCTGAATTGATAGGCTACACAAAAGTTGAAAATTAAAATCAAAAGAGATACGAGACAAAGCTATAAAGAAAATTATGCAGTACTGTAATAATAAAAAAAAAAAACTTGGTTACTCGTTTGATGACAAAACGATAATTATTTTCAAGGTTCGAAACGAGCTCAAGGACAGAACAATAATTCTTTGTAATGATTATTGTTTTTTTTTTAATTTTTCTATAATTGAAAAATTTTATTTTGTTTTTGAAATAGTAAATAGAAAATTAAAAAAGGACAATAATCATTACAAAAAATTATTGTTCTGGGCTTGAGCTCGTTTCGAACATTGAATACTTTATCAATTGGCCGATAAAACAGAAACAATTATTAATAAACCAATAGCACTTGGGAAATGTCAAACAAAAATAATTGACAATAAACAAACTCAACATTATCAGTGTCTTGCAACAGATCGCGCAACGCTGAATAAACATAGTTGGTAAGAAGAAACAGAAGTAGCAATTTATCAGTAAACCATCGCTGTATAGCTAAATGGTGAGCGCAGCGTTCCTAAAGCATACTGGTTATGTAGGCTTAGCACCCTTCGAATTGGACCTATCTGCGCAGCTTTGGCAGGTTGTCTGAACTTTTTCTATTTACTATTCCAAAAACAAAATACAATTTTTCCATTATAGAAAAATTAAAAAAACAAAAATCATTACAAAAAATTATTATTATGGCCTTGACCTCGTTTCGAACCTTGAATATAAAGTAGGCCGATAAAACAGAAACAATTGATAATTTTTTTTATTGACGAAGTTTTTATACAAAATTATTGTAATTGATTCCTATGAGCTACCTGCATTACATATTTACATTAATACATACTTGCATACTTACTTGCTTACTTAATTGGCGCTTAACTGTCTAAACGGATATGGCTGCCCAACAAGGCGCCAGTCGCACCTTCGCTCCGCCAGCCGGCGCCAATTGGTCACGCCAAGGGAGTTTAAATCGTTTTCTACCTGGTCCTTCCAACGGAGTGGTGGCCGCCCTCTACTTCTGCTTCCATAGGCGGGTTCCGATAGCAACACTTTCTTGGCCGGAGCATCATCTTTCAATGGCATAACATGGCCTAGCCAGCGCAGCCGCTGCGTTTTAATTCGCTGGACTATGTGGATGTCTGCGTAGAGTTCGTACAGCTTACCATTAAGTCTTCTTCGGTACTCGCCATCGCCAACGCGTAGAGTCCATGAATCTTTCGAAAATTGTTTCTCTCGAACACTCCCAAAGCCGCTTCATCTGCTGTTGTCATGGTCCATGCCTCTGCCCCATATAGCAGTACGGGTACGATAAATGACATGTAGAGTCACTACACTATAAATGTACTTGCATACTAAATGTGCAAAATATGAACTGCGGTGATACATATATGCAGCTCGTTGGGAAATGCAAGCTCAGCGCAAATAACATTACTTCTGGGAAACGCTTAGTAAGCAAATAACATTTAGTTGTGGGAAATGCTTAGTAAGCAAAAACAGAATAGAGTAAGTTAAGTGTCAACGCGTCGTGGGAATAAATTGTGTGCAGGTTGGTGCAAAGGTTGGTGGTGAGCAAATCGTCAGCTTTAACTTGTAACAGGATAAGTCTCAAGTTACCAGACAGTAGACTGTCGTGGCGCGTGTCGGAATATATTTATGTGCAATTGACTGAATATGTATGTAAGAGTCAATGCATCTCAAGACATACCAAAACGAGTCAAAATATATGTTTATGCAAATGAATGAATGAATGAGTGACTCAGTGAATGAATGAATGCTACACCATCCGCCTTTGAAAGAGTAGACATATATAATTTTTTGCACGAATTATTTATGGCTACTCAGGTGGTACTCTTAATTTTTGAATCCGTTTGTGCTTACTATGTTTGTTGGGTTTTTTTTTTTTTTTGTTTGATGTGTGCCAGTATTTTATGACCTAATTTTAACTTGATTTCAAAGAATAATTTACATTTGTTTTTCTCTTTTGTTTTGTTTTTGCATGTGTGCATATTGTGTTGCGAGCAATTAATGAAAATTATGAGTAAGGTGGAATGCTTTGTAATTTGGATTTTCTAGTTAACGTATTTTGTTGATGACTAATTCAAATTTATAGTAGTTTATGAATTATTATTTTCTTATTTTCATTTTTATCTATATTTTCTACATTATAGGGAATTAAAATGTAACTATTTTTACCATCTGTTTTCTCTTCTCTATATTTTATTAACGAAAGTTATTTTTCCTATCAATATTACGGAACGCATTAACTAAAATTATGACCTCTCTAAAAGGCAAGGTTTTCTTAGAAGAAAGCGGTTAAAAAAGCTTTTTTTCAGTTAGCCTAACAAATATGTCTATACGAATCATGTCAAACTAATATTTATATTTATTTTTTTAATGTAATATTTCTAATAAGTAATAAAGATAAATGATTTAGATTAACTTACTTTCTACTCCACAGGACCTTATTATATATATCTAACGTATGACCGACTTAATATAGGGTATTTAGTATTCATTACCTTGACTATTTCTATCAAATAAAGCTTTTACATTGTTATTAAAATTAAAACGTTTACAATAGGATGATGGTTACCGTCATCATTGGCTGAAAATGTACACTGTTCTAAAAAGCGGTATTTCTGTGCGTATTATGTACAGTAGATTGGGTAAATTCAGTTGCTGCTAGAGCAAGAAGTAGTTGTATAGTGAAAAGTAGTTAAACCAAAGGGTACAGTGGATGCAAAAATGCTTGATACCATTTTTCATATTTTCCAACAATATTTTTATTATATCTTATGTGTCATGCGATTTCTTCCTGGGTGGCCTTCCCAGATATGATCGTCACGATATTTATGAAGAATTGCTTTAACTTTTCCGGGATTTGTCACAGTCATAACCTCTAGGGTTATTGTTATTAGATCTTTGAGAACTTGGGTACCTATTTTCTTTTCATTTTAAATTTGCCTACTGCAGTATTCATTATTATTTACTAATTTGTCCCCTAAGGGATAACTGTCTTTTCCTTTTACAAGTCCTAGTTTGCCGGCATTTGTACAACATGTGTACCGCCAGGTTCAGATTGTCCTAAGTCAATCTCGTCCTCATAAATCAGGTTGCTTTTATTTATTCTGCTACAAATTTTCCATCCTCTGGGATGACAACGAACGTGACATGTCTAATTGCAAATTTATTTATTAAGCGCTTTATTTATAATAAGGTTCTCTTTGTGACCCTTTATTTCCTCCATTCTTGTTGGTAATATTGTTTTTGGCTGGTTAATGTATGCTTCCACTTTCTTTTCCTGCTAAGTACTTTTTGAAGTATTAATCGTGATATTACTATCGAATGGTATCTGCTCCTGTACTTATCAGGAGAGAAATATTTTGTACATATGTAGCTATTTAACTGAAGGTTGAATACATGAATGTTTCTTTTCTTTAAAATTATTAAAATTCTTGGTTTGCCATTGGACTTAGACAGTGCTGATGAAACTGCCTCTACTGCTGATTGAGGTATTTTGAAGGTTACTGTTTCGAAAGGGATTTTAAATAATAAGGTATTAAAGTTGATATTTACATTTTCTTCAAATGTAGTTGGAGTTTTGGTTGAAACGAGGTTTTATATACGATCTTGAATGCTTTCCAGTTGTCTAAATTTAATTTTGATATAGTTTTTGAGCATCATAGCTATTGCAATGATCAATAGTATGAATGCAAAAAATAACACGATTAACCAAACATCGGGGATATTGTGAATGTTGTTGCTTTCTTCTTCTATTGGTGGTTCATATTTAATCATTCGGTCCTCTGGTAGCTTCTTTTACGAATTTCCTGAGTTTTTTCCCTATTTAATAACCAGCTAAGGCTATCATAATGCCATTTGCTAGCTTTTTCCACCAAGACATAATGAAAAATTAAAAATTTCCTTTAATAACTTTCCTGTTTTGAGAAAGAGGCTAATTGAAGCTTTGATAAATATATTGATTTTATTCTTTATTCTAGGCATTCCAACTTAAAATTTTATTTTAAAACTTTCTTGTTTGTAAAAATTTTTCTTTTTAAAAATATTATTTTTTTTTTTAATATCATAATTTATTTTTGCTTACTTAACAAACCTTACTAAAATATTGGAAATTAATATCTATTTCTTTTTCTAAAATATTTTGGGCTTTAAATTCTTTGTTTTTTATTTTTATATGATCTGCATAAGCATTTTAGTTCTTTCCTTAGCTCTATTTGTTACAAAAATTTCACAAAATTGTATTTGCTTTTGTTTTCATTCTGTTGCTTTAATGTTAAATTCAAAGACGAATTTTCAATATTTATGCTAACAACAAGATTAAATAGAAAAAGCCAACAACAAAATGTTAAACTGTCAAGTGACGAAAGCAGTGAAGAAGAAAATACAGGGAATGGATATTTGGCGCTAATAATCGAGAATTTAAATGAACAATTAAAAGTGCAAAATAAAGCAATGAGAAAAATAAAAGAATCACAACAACATATCAGTGATACTTTTGACAATCTAAGAAAAGAGAGTGACTGATTAGGTGAAGAAAATAAAACTATAAAAAAGAGCTGAAAGAGCTGAAGACATGCAACGAAAATGTTAAAACGAAGATGAGAAAAATTGAAAGAGACATGTTAGCAGTGAAACAAAAACAAAATACAAACAACATTTTAATAACAAATATGCCGAAAATACAAAACATTGATTTAAAAGAAGTCGTAATTAAAATAGCTGCACAAGTAAATGCAAATATAACAAAATATAATTGACATATATCAAAACGAAAACAAAAAATTCAAAACTTAATGAATAGACCAAATGTTTTGAGTTTAGAAAGAGAAAAGAAATAATTGACATTCATAAAATAATTCCAAACGCAAATATGCGTGGGAAAAATATTAATATACATCAAATTATGGAGAAAGAAATCAGCAGGCTTTTCAAAAGGGTAAAACAGGAAGCAAAAACAAAAAGCTGTAAATATGTCTGGATGAAAGATGCAAAAATACTAGTGCGAAAGGATGATAACAGTGTTACCATACCAATCGAAGATATGGAAGATCTAAAAAATTTAAACGAATAAATTTCTATTAATAATGCGTTTGATTATATTAGTTCTTTTTAAAGGTTGATGACCAATTTTAATCTATGTAATAATGAAATAATGCAAGTTAACATAAAGCATAGTGTAAATGAACTTATATTATCTAATAGCGATGAAAACATCAATATACTCTACCTTAACATTCAAGGTCTTAGAAATAAGTTAAATAACTTAGAAATCTTTATTAAGGAAAATAGTAAAAATAAAGTAATTCATGTTATAGCTCTCAGTGAAATTTGGATATATGAGAACGAGAATCCTTATTATAATTTAAAAGAATATAACTCCTATTTTTCTAACCGTAGCTTAAATAGAGCTGGCGGATGTTTCATTTATGTGCATAAAAGTATTGTTTCAACTTTAGTAGCATCAACTGAGTTTGAAGCAAGTAACTAGTACTAGTCTAGTAGTCAAACTAATAAAATTAAACATTAATATCCCGTGCATCTATCGATTTTGCTCTTCTCGTGTTGGGAATTTAGTAAATTACCTGGAAAATGAAATCCTACGATTAAAAAACGCAGTAATATTAGCAGACTTAAACATTAATATTTTAAAAATGAGCAACGATGCGACAAATTATATTCGATCTGTTTATACTAACGGATATATTTGTTTAAATAGTTTGACGAATGATATGTATACTAGAAAAAGCGAGTCCGGTGGAACAATTATTGGCCATATACTTTCGGATAAAATAGATAAAAACTTTGTAATGTCTTTAGATGAAAACCCTATTTCACACCACAAACTTATTTCCCTAGTTGTATGTAAAAGTAAGGAAAAAAATACTATGCTGGATAAATCTGTCATTGAAATCTTTGACTACAATAAATTTGAAGAAACTGATTTGATAACCTCTTCTATAAACAACTCAACTTTCACAAATTTCTATGACAGTCTTTGCGAAAATATTAAAAGTTGTACAAAAACCCTTCAAAAATCAAACAATTATAAAAAATCGTTGATGAACAAGGAATTACTTTCACTAATAAAAAAGATAAATAAAATTTAAGAATTAAAGAAAAGATATACTAATAATCTATTTTTTGAAAACGAATTCCAAAGATACAAAATTAAAATAAGAAATAAAATAAACTATTTACGTAAAAAGTATTATGGAGAGCAGATAGAGAATAATATCGATTCAAGTAGCAAAACTTGGAGGATTTTAAAAGAAATAATGTACGGAAAATCTCAAGAAAGTAATAATGAAATAGTACAACTAAATTATAAAGGCAGTATTACAACTGACTCAAAAGAAATAGCTGAGTCATTCAACGACTATTTTACCACCGCAGTAGCAGTACCACAAAATTTTCATTACATTAATGAAACTGTTACAGAAATACGCATCCCATTTCAGTTAACTTATCGTTACTCCGTTGAAATTATAAACGTCATAAATAGTTTGAATTCCATATCAGCAAATAGAATAGACGGAATCTCGGTACGATTTGTGAAAAGGTATAAAGAAGCACTAGCATCAAAATTAGCTGAACTTGTTAATGACTCTTTCCATTCTGGAAAGTAACCGGAAGAACTTAAAGTAAGCTTAGCAGACCCTGTACATAAAAATAGAAGCACAGAGTTTGGCTCAAAATATAGACCTATTACCAAACTTAGTACAATCGACAAAATTTTTGAAATTATATTTCTAGTACGATTAAAAACATTCCTGAGGGACAACAATATAATTGATAAAAATCAATTTGGATTTGTAGAGAAATCCAATACTTTATCGGCATGCATTAACTGCACAGAATTCATATATGAAATTTAGATAAAAAAAATATGTCGCTATGCTGGCGATAGACCTGAGTAAAACCTTTGACTCCGTAAACTTAAACTTACAAAAGCTCCATGAACTTAAATTTGGCAAAACTGCTATAAGAGTCTTCCAAGACTTTCTCCTAGATAGGAAGAAAATCGTGCAAGTAGGAAAGATCAAAAGTACATTAAAAGCGGTAAAAGTAGCGGTACCACAAGGTTCCAAATTTGCTGCAACATTATTTATAATCTATATTGTGACGAATATTAGCACCACTAAGGGATACTATCATATCTAAGCCGATGCTAAGCAGTGACTTTCATGCACATCATTAAATCAAACATTATGTCTACCCATATGTCCATACGAGCAGCGGAGAAGAGACGCACAAACACATGCATATATCTTACCTGAGATGTTCACAAAAGAAGGCAATGATGTGTGAAAGTATTACTCACGTATATACGCGCATATGAGAAGCTATAAACGTAGTTGAGGCTGCTGATTTTGTAGCTGCTAACTAACTAGTAAATTTTAGAATAGAAAAGCCAAGAAGTATGCAACGACGAAACAAGACAGTATAAAAGGCGATAACTGTAGAGGAACGACAACCAGTTTCATTTAAGCAAGCTATTGGTTTTGAAGTATCATTGTTATTGTGAAGTACTTTAATAAAGGCCATTTTGCATTATTAAATATTGGAGTTATTTATTCAACAGTTAAGTGATACGAACGATAGTAGAAGATCTGGAATAAGCGGAATTTCAGTAAACTTGTTACAATTGGTGTCAGAAGAGGAATTGTTGAATAAATTCCGAATATTTCAAGTACAACAAGGACATGACAAAGTGGAGTGAATTGAAGATCCAGCAATTGAAGAAGGAGTTGGAGAGCTGTTGATTGAATACAACCGGCAATAAACTTGAACTTCAGACAAGACTACGAGGGGCAATGGAAACAGAAGGAATTAACCTGGAAGAGTATGTCTTTCATCTTGATGGCGACGAGACAACAACAAAAATTGAAGAGAAAATCGAAACACCGCAGACAATAGCGAACGCAGACTTGATCACAATATTAGCTGCAATATCTACACAAACGTCGACAGTAACATCCAAGATGGAAAAACAACTAGAATCCCAGGAGACATGTATAACATCCAAGATGGAAACACAACTAGAATCCCAGGAGAACCGTATAACATCCAAGATTGAAGCCCAGGAAAGGCAAATGTCATCTCAACTGGAAGAACAGAAAACATGTATGACATCTCAGCTGGCTGAGCAGATGAAATCACAAGAAACGCGTATTTCAGAAATGTCGAAACAGATTACATCCAAGTCGGAAACACAAGAGGAGCACTTATCATTGCAGATGGCACACATGTCTTCGCAGTTAGAAGCACAGAATACAAAAATTTTACTGCTCGAGGACAAAATGGATGCTAAGATAGAAGCTTTGAGAGGTCGTATACAGGAGTTGCAAATAATTCGCCCAGCAGTTTCAGCGAGTAATCCAAAGGTAAAGACACCATCCTTTGACGGTTCTGTTCCTTTTCAGGTCTTTAAGCTACAGTTTAGGAAGACCGCAGCAGTTAACAACTGGAATGCTGAAGATAAAGTTGCAGCTGTAATCGTGGCATTGGAAGGGCCTGTAGCGGAAATCTTACAGACGATTCCAGAGTACGAACGGAACAGTTATGAAGCATTTATGGCTGCTTTCGAGAGACGTTATGGAAGCGAGCATAGAAAACAGATATACCAAATTGAGTTGCAAACCCATTACCAAAAAGCGAATGAGACTTTGCAGGAGTGTGCGTCGGATTTTGAAAGATTGGCTCATCTCGCAAATAAAGACGCACCCGTGGAATACACCGAGAGGGTTAAAATTCAGAGCTTTGTAAATGGAATACGGGATGTCGAAACGAAACGAGCTACATATGCGAACCCAAAGCCAACATTTTCTGAGACGGTATCCCATGCACTGACTTAGGAAACTGCCTCACTTTTGAGTAAGCCAGCATACAAAGCTCTTCGCGTGGAAGTGGAAACATCAGAATGGGTAGACACAATTTTGCAAGCACTGAAGGGGTCACAACAGAAAAGCTGTGGAGTTATGAAATGTTTCAAGTGCGGCAACATAGCACGTCATTGCAGCACCGGTCCTAATAGCTCCAACAATCTGGGTGGACGTAAACGCAGAGCTGAAGGAGATGAGCAAATCTTCAAATCTACTCAATCGTTAAACTAAATCGATTCAGCCGCAAGGGGCAACAGCTGTCTCCCGGAATTGAATGCCCCATAATCTCTATCTCACAAACTGGAAGAAGGTCAAACAATCTTAGTGTCGGACTACATGTGGATGGAAAGGAACGTTTAGTGACTGTAGATACGGGTGCATATCATTCCATCATTCGAGCGGATTTAGTCAACAAGAAGATAAGACCATTGCATGGAGCAAGATTGCGTACAGCCACTGGAGAAGACACCACGGTTCTAGGAGAAGTAGCATGTGAAGTCACAATTGGGAACGTCACGGTAGTACACAATTTTATAGTGGCAGAGATTGTTGATGAAATCATAATTGGAGTGGAATTCTTAATCCACCAAGGCATCAAGATCGATATGCAAAGCAAGACGATGCGATTTAAGAATATGGATGTGCCATTTAATTTCAACTACGAGAGAGGCTACAGCAGTAAACGAGCTTTGGTGGAAGACAGTCAGCAAATACCACCAAAATCAAAAGCAGTCATCTGGGCAAAGGTTGATGGAGATTGTGGGACAAACCAAATTGTGGGTTGTCGAAGCAGCAAACAAATTAGCACCGAACATATTTGTGGGAAAAACCCTGGCTATGACAAAACAAGATGAACGTATTCCGGTAAGAGTTCTCAATGAGTTCAAGTCAACACTCAAACTGACCAAAAGAGCTATTTTGGGAAGATGCCAAGAGGTTGAAATAGTTATTAACTGTGAACAGCTCAAGGAAGGCGTTTCATCTAGTAATACTGATCTTTTAAATGACATCACGGCATGGACAGAGGGACTAGAGGAAGCCTATCAGAGTAAGGCAAAACAACTGCTCCTAAAGTAGGCCAACATATTTGACCAAGATGGCTCCAAACCAGGCCGCACCAACATTGTGAAATATCAAATTGACACTGGAGATGCGAGGCCGATCCGTCAAGCTGCTGGAAGTGTTTCACTGCCGCAGTGGGAAGTTGTGAGTCAAATCGTACAAGAAATGAGCGACAGCGGCGTCATCGAACCATAAGCTAGTCCATTGAGCTCACCTGTGGTACTTTTGAAGAAGAAGGATGGAAAAATGAGGTTCTGCGTGGACTATAGAAAGTTGAACGACGTTAATAAAAAGGATAGCTACCCATTGCCAGGAATTGACGACACACTGGACTCGCTATCTGGTACGAAATGGTTTTGCACACTGGACTTAAAAAGCGGCTATTGGTAAGTGAAAGTAAAGAAGGAAGACAAAGTGAAAACAGCCTTCAGTGTCGGTGATGGTCTTTGGCAATATACAGTAATGCCTTTTGGACTATGTAATGCACCATCTACTTTCGGGAGACTCATGGATCAGGTATTGAAAGGACTATATTGGAAAACATGCTTCGTGTACCTGGACGACATCATCGTATTGGGCAAGAACTTTGATGAACATCTTCGAAACTTAGAGGAAGTTTTCCAGAGAATAGCTGGAGCTGGTCTGAAACTTAGTCCCAAAAATTGATCTCGGTTCAAGAAGCAAGTTATTTACGTGGGTCATAAAGGAATGACGGGGGGCATCCGCACCGCGAATGAAAAGATATAAGCAGTGAAGGATTGGCCATAACCACAGAATCTGCATGAATTGAGAAATTTCCTTGGGCACATATTACCGGAGATTTGTACCAAAGTGTAGCCCATAGCCTCCACGAGCTAACAAGAAAAAATAAAGCTTTTGAATGGAAGAAGGAGCAGGATGTAGCTTTCCGAACATTGAAAGAACGTTTGTGCACTGCCCCAATGTTGGCATATCCGGTTCTAGGGGCAACGTTTATTCTAGACACAAATGCGAGCGGATATGCTATAGGAGGCGTTTTGTCACAACTGGTCGATGGACAGGAGAAGGTACTTGCATATTATAGTCGTTCAACTGGAAAACAAGAGAGGAACTACTGCGTTACACGGAAAGAGCTACTGGCGTTGGTAGAGTGCATTAAACATTTTCACAAATACCTCTACGGCCAGCGATTCCGCATCAGGACAGATCACGCAGCGTTGAAATGGCTTCTGTAGTTCTGTAATCCAGAAGGGCAATTGGCACGGTGGATCGAGCGGCTACAAAGCTATGACTTTTCCATTGAGCATCGGAAAGGTAGTGCCCATGGGAATGCCGATGCATGGTCACGAAGACCATGTAGTTTGGAATACAAGTACTGTTCAAAGGCCGAGGCTAAAGAAGACATTATAGATGTACGTCTAACGACGATAACATGTACGGATGAATGGGACAAGGAACAACTAAGGAAGTGTCAGCTAGAAGATACTGATCTGACACATGTTATGCAAGGGCTCGAACGAAACAAAAGACCAAATAGAGAGGAGATGCCAGCAGAGAGTCCCATTGCGAAGTCATATTGGGCACAGTGGAACAGTTTAGAATTGCAACTGCGAGGTTTGCAACAGAGCGAAATGGCCCAAAACACGAAGTCATGGCCAGATGAAATAGTATATTTCAGGTGCACCATTTGAAAGGATCGCCATATATGTTGCAGGTCTATTTCCTACTAGCAACCGCGGAAACAAATACGTACTGGTGGTTATGGATTATTTCAGTAAATAGCCAGAGGTATACCCAATCCCAAACCAAGACGCGGAAACAGGAGCAGAAGTGGTTAAAAACAATTGGGTTGCAAGGTATGGTGTACCAATAGAGTTACGTTCTGACCAAGGCAGGAATTTTGAATCAGATGTGTTCCAAGAAATGTGTAAGAAGTTGGGCATTCGAAAAACACGGACAAATGCATTGCATCCTCAGTCCGATGGTATGGTGGAAGATTTCAATAGAACATTTGAGGTGCATTTAAGGAAAGTAATAGACAAGTACCATAAGGAGTGGGATACACACATATCATTATTCTTGATGGCTTACCGATCGGCAATACATGAGACAACGGGCCAAACTCCCGCAAAGGTAATTTTTGGCAATGGCCTTCGACTGCCAGCTGATTTGAAGTATGGGATAGATGCCGATGCAGGGAGAAATGTCAAGAAATGCACTTGTGTCTTAGAAGGAGAGCGGAGAGAGATACATGATCTGGTAAGGCAACGAGCAAAGATTATGAGTGACAAGGTGAAAGCCAGATAGGATAAAGCTATTTATTCGGAAGGGTTTCAGGAAGGAGGTTTACTGCTGTTATACAACCCAAAACGAAAAAAAGGTTTGTCCCTGAAATTGCAGTGTAATTGGGAAGGCCCATACAAAGTTGTAAAACGGATCAACGATGTAGTGTACCGCATACAAACCATTGGCAAACCACGAACCAAAATGAAAGTGGTTCATTTGGAAAGGCTGGTAGCGTTTAGATAAAGAGATTTGTCTGATCGGGACGATCAGACTTAGGTGGAGGGCAGTGTGACGAATATTAGCAACACTTAGATGCACAAACACATGCATATATCCTATATGAGGTGCTCACAAAAGAAGGCAATGATTTGTGAAAGTATTACTCACGTATACGCGCGCATATGAGAAGCTATAAACGTAGTTGTGGCTGCTGATTTTTTAGCTCATAGCTAACTAGTAATCTAGAATAGAAAAGCCTATAAGTATGCAACGAGGAATCAAGACAGTATAAAAGGCGGTAACAGTAGAGGCACGACAATCAGTTTCATTTAAGCAAGCTATTGGTTGTGAAGTATCAGTGTTAAGGTGAAGTACTTTAATAAAGGCCAGTTTGCATTATTAAATATTGGAGTTATTTATTCAACAGTTTAGCGATACGAACGTTAGTAGAAGACTTCGAATAAGCGGAATTTCAGTAAACTCGTTATAATGTAAATAATGTATTTAAACTCGGTCTGTACGGAGTCCCACAGTTCTATGCTGATGATGGTAGTTTCCTATATGCTACAGATACTCTGGAAGAATTAATCAGTAATATCAAAGCAGATTTGCAAGAAATTTCAAAGTGGTTTGCCAGAAACCTTCTGCAAATAAATTTGATAAAAACCAATTTTATCATTTTCAACAATTTTAGAAAAATTCCTGATAAAAGTGAACTTCCTGGGATAATATACAACGGTAACTTTATTTCAAGAGTAGACAAATTAAAATATCTGGGTATTTGGTTCGACGAAAATTTGAATTGGAATGAACAGATTCAAAGAATAAAAATGAAAGTGCTACCTTTAAACTTTTTCATTTATAGAAACCGTAACAATATTCCAAAGAAGCAGCTATGGCTTCTATATAATTCCTTCTTTCTCTCGAAAATAAATTATCTAAAACCAATTTGGAATAGATATTCAGAAGAAAGATTAAGTGAATTACAAAGGATACAAAATAAATTAACAAAAAATATCCTTGTATTCCCACGTACAAATAGTACATCCAATCTATATGTAAACATGCTTGATATCCAAAAGTTTTCAGCTCCTCAAACTATCATGGTCACATATAAGATAAAAAACAACTTAATAAAACACAATATACAACTAACAGCAGTAGAAATCACTGATTAAAACCTAGGAACTCTGAGAACATCAGGACTCACTTTTTTCGAACTGAAAGATGCGCTAGATCTATTAGAAGCTACGGTATAAGAGTATTCAATAAATTACCGCTAGAGATAAAAAATATAAATAACATTCTACTATTTAAAAGATATATAAAAAAATTACTACTGTCTAACTATAATTTTAGAATATAAACATATAATCATATATATAACCACATACTTAAAATATTTTTGGAACAATCCAAATTATTTTCTATTTTATATTTTTCGCGAAAATTTACGTATGTATATATATTTTATATCAAAGTTGTTAATAAAGGAAAAAAAAGGAGATACATGTAAGAGCAATGGAAATTAACCCTTTAGGGTCGTGGCCTGATATAGTGATGTAAATCTAATTGAACCTAAAGCATAGTTCACATTACTTTGGTAATTACGAGTTATTGTTTAACAGAATGTATGTAAATGAAATTTAAGTAATTTTAATCTAATATTACAATGCTAATAGACATGCATAACAAAAATAGATTTTGAAGGAGCATTGCTGCTACTGAACATGCCGCCCTCCTTGAAATATACTTCAGTATTTCCAATGTTCGATGGCTTCGCTATAGCCCATTTGTAAACTCCGTGCTGTGTTTTTATTTCAGCAACGCGATGAACTCCATCCGGTCCAGGGATTAGTGACAAAATTCGACCCAGGGACCACTTGTATGGTGGCAGGTTCTCATCTTGAACTAGAACAAGGGTGTTCGGCAGTAAGGAATCAGCCCTTGAAGTCTACTTGTAGCGCTGTTGGAGCAGTTGCAAGTAGTCCCGAGACCATCTGCGCCAAAAAATCTGTTGTAGCTGTTGCAGTCGTCGAAAGCGCGACAGGCCATTGTAGTTCACATCAGTCAGATCAGGTTCTGGGAACGCAGTTAGGGGCTCGCCAATGAGGAAGTTACCCGGTGTTAATGCTTCCAAATCTGTGGGGTCAGATGAGAGTGGTGTCAGTGGGCGAGAGTTTTAAAATTGCCTCAATTTTAGCGGTGATGGTTGCAAGCTCTTCGAAAGATAGAGTAGCATTTGCAACAACTCTGACCAAATGATATTTTGCCTGTTTAACCGGAGCTTCCCACAAGCCGCCAAAATGGGGTGATTTTGGTGGGATAGTGCGCCATGTTATACGATTTGTTTGACACGTCTTTTGTACTTCCTATTGATGGGATTCGATTAAAAAGAGGCGATGCAGTTCAGCAAGCTCGTTTTTGGCGCCCACGTAATTCGTAGCATTGTCGGTGATGATCGTTGTACAAATACCTCGTTGAGCAATAAACCTGCGCAGCGCAGCAATGAACACTGCGGTTGAAAGTTCGCTAACTGTCTCTAAATGGACGGCTTTTGTGCTGAAGCATACAAATATTGCTACCTACGCTTTTACTGGTGCCCTTCCACGGATCTGCGAATGCACTGGGACAGGACCGCAGAAATCAATACCTTTCGTAAGAAACGCGCGCCCAGGTTGTACTCTCTCCTTTGGAAGGCTGCCCATAAAAGGATCAATTTTGTTGGTTTAGTCCGAAAACATCTGATGCATCGATGTACCTCGTTGCGGCAAAGATATTTCCCATCAATAGGCCGATATCGTTGGCGCATAATTGGGAGCAGCGTTTGTGGGCCGGCGTGCAAATGCATGTAATGATAATAAGAAATTATAATTTTTATTAATAATAAATTTTTTGGTAATGTTATTTGGTGTTTGGAGCCATATTCAAGATTGCTGTGCTGAAGGCGTCCACCAACTAGTATGAGTCCTTCTTAGCTTAAGATCGGGTCCAAACTTCGGGTTCGGCTAGACTTTTCTACAGCAATATTTTTTGATAACGAATTGTATTCCGAAGCAAGATAACTGCGCTGGGTATTGAGAATTAAAGCTGTAAGTGCCGCTTCGTCTGCGGACGTTCGGGTATTATTGACAAATCGAAAGCAGTAGACAATAATTCGTTCGAGCCGATGCAGCGACATATTATGCTGTATATCAGTTAATAAGTCGCTGCACTCCGTCTTTGCTGATAGTAGCACACGCCTAAACAGATCGATGCTCGGGAACTTCGTCAAGCTTATGTAGTTGAGGTTCTTCTTGACGGATCAACTCCGCTACGTATACGAATTCGGGACCATTGTTCTAAAGTGTTGATTGTAAGACTCCTTCCGGTAGAATGCCACAAGATATGATATATGCTGGATTTTCCTTGGTGTTGACGTAGGACCATTCTTCTCTGCGTGTAAGTCTGTGGATTTTCGCCACTCTATTTGCGACAAATGTTGTCCATATGTACGAAGGCCTTGCTATCGAAGCCAGCATGATTTTAGAGTCGGTGTAGAAATATTTTTTTTATGCACATGGGACAAATGTTTTGCAGGCGCTCAACCAGTTCTACCATTAGCACAGCTGCTTGCAGCTCTAATTTTGCAATAGATGTTGATGATGCTGGTGCTACCCGCGATTTAGAGCATATTAACTTGAGAGTGACTTCGTTATTAGCATCAATGTTGCGCAAATAACCGCAAGCACCATAGCCTGCTTCACTCCTATCGTATAAAGAATGTAGCTGGGCCGAATTTCTTTCCGCTGAGGACACTATATGTCTGGGAATTTGTAACGAATTCAGCTTTTCTAGTTGCTATACATAATTGCTCCATCGCCGGTTGTAATCTTCTGGCAAGGGTTGATCCCAAGAAATACGGAGTTTCCAAAGTTGCTGCATGAAAATCTTTCCTAGCACTACGGTGGGCCCGATTAATCCTAGGGGGGTCAAATATTTTCCCTTTATTGGAGAATACTGTTCGCTTGGTTGTTATTTCTGGCCGAGTAAAGGCAAAATGGTATGAGAACGTATCAGCGGTCGGATGCCAGATTAAACCTAATTTTTTCACAACATCGTTATCAACGATTCGCATAAATGATTCCTTGTGGTTTTCTGGAATTTGTTTTAGTAGCACAGGCGTATTAGAGCAGTATTTGCGTAAATCAAATTCAGCTGATCCAAGCGGTCGTTAGAGATCTGACAAGATAGTTCTGGCTTGCGCTAAATTATTTGAGCCGGTCATAATGTCATCGACGTATGTTTCTGACAATAATGCGGCAGAAGCTGAGGGGTATTTTTCTAAATTTTCTTTAGCTAATTTCGTGAGACAACGCGTGGCTAATTATGGTGCAGCAGAGGTTCCGTATGTGACGGTGTTTAACTGATAAACTCCAAGTGGATCTAGTGGACTTTCCCTCCATAGTGTAAGCTGGTATGGACGGTCTTCAGGATCAACCAATATTTGCCTGTAAATTTTACTGGTGTCTGTTGTAAAGACATAGCGATATGTTCGAAAGCGTGTACTAACTGAAAACAGGTCAGCTTGGACGGTGGGGCCGGCCATTAGCATATCATTGAGTGACACATTTGAAGTTGGTTTTGCTGACGCATCAAATAAGACGCGCAATTTCTTAGATGAACTTTCGGCCTTTATAACGCGGTGCGGTATATAATAACATTTATTTAGCATACTGTTGCTGGCATCTCCAATTTTAGTCATGTAATTTAAAAATTCATACTCACGCATGAACTGAGAATATTGCTGCAAAAAGTGGGACTCACAGAGTCTCTCTTCTGCCGTCATAACCTTAGTATTGTTTGTGTGCGCCTCGATTTCCCA
The DNA here is from genome assembly GCF_040869045.1 of Eurosta solidaginis. Lineage (NCBI taxonomy): Eukaryota > Metazoa > Arthropoda > Insecta > Diptera > Tephritidae > Eurosta > Eurosta solidaginis. The sequence goes on from NC_090321.1 coordinate 126,486,312, forward strand.
AAATTGGCGAAGCAACTTTTCTAACGATGCCACCGATGGCGAGGTGACTTTACTGCACTGGAAACTTTGCTGTGCTGTTGTAGATAGTCGTCCAGTAAATATCCAGCCGAGTTTTGTGTTATGAAGAAGACGTAAATCCTCAGTCAACCGAATCTCTTCATTGATTAATAAATCATGGTATATTTCAGCACCCAGTAACACGTAAAATTTTCGGAATTTAAAAAATGTAGGATCAGCTAGTTGTAAGTCATCTGGAATATTTCATCGGATTATATCAAAATTAATTTCGGGATGATACCCGCCAATGCGTGGTAGTATCAAAAAGGTGAGGTCAGCTGAATACGAAGACGTGTTGGATTTTAATGTTGTGGCGATAGAGTGACGAGCCGTGGTGTTATTTTCACCAACGCCGCATATTTCGACGTCGGTTAGCTGGCGTTTAAGCCTAGCTGGACAGCGAGGCGCTCTGATACAAAATTTAGCTGAGATCCAGAGTCTAGCAATGCTCTGCAAATTACTGGCATTCCCCATTTATTAACCAGATGAATGAGTATGGTAGCTAGTAGGATCGTTGCTAGTATGTGCGGAAGATTTAGAACCATTTACAGGGAAGCTGCTATTGAGCGAAATTGGTTGAGAGGTATACAAATTGAGTTTAGTTGTCATTGCGCTGTCGCCACTACATTTATTTGCAGCAAGCGGAATGTTGGCTGAAGTTAATTGTCAATCATTTTTAGAAGTGCTGCAATGAGCCGGATTGTTAGCAGGGATTGCATTTACGGAGCATTGGTTTTTATGCAGTAAAGTTTGATGGCTATTTTTACAGGCTGTGCATTTTTGGGAGTCACAGTTCAAATGTGTATGACCCATTTTAAGGCGGTTATTGCATAAATTTCGCTGCTGGATAGCATCACAACACTCTTTTTGGCATACACCAAGAAATTTTCTGCAGCGATAAATGATGTGGTTTGCGCCATTGCAATATGTGCATTCCCCCTGCGACCTTGCAGTACACGTAGCAGCAGAAGTTGATGGCTGCTGCGTTGACCGAACTTATGCAGAGCCCTTAGACGAGTTTGGAGTTGGGTTGGAAGTTATTTTTGGCCGCTGAACTGATGAACGTTCTTCCAAATGAATACAACGTTTTTCGAGAAATTTCAAAAGCTTATTTAGGGTAGGAAGCCGGTCAGTTGAGCACTCATCATTCCATTTTTCAAGGGTGACATTATCAAGCTTCAATAATACTAACTTAATAAACAAGTCATCCCAATGTTCTACTGGTCTCCACAATGACGATAAGGCTCTTAATTGGATACCTAACACGTCAATTAAGTCTCGCAAAGCAATTGGGCCGAGCAATTGCCGCAATAGAAGGTATGTTGAAAAGTTTTGGGACATGATACAAATGCACCACACAGTTCAGACTAGATCAGATACTGCGAATTATAATTAGTGTTTATTATTTAAATTAGAAGACTATAATTCATGGTTATTCTTTAAATTAGAAGTAATGTTTAAGACTAAATGATATTATTAAAATAGTACATGGTATTTCGGTACACTAGTTGGCACTAATTATCTACATATGTTTTCAATTATTACGCGCGCACAGCAACAACCAACCGACGGCTCTCAACGATTGAGGCCCATCATTAATTTAAAATCGGCACAATGTTACAAACTGTCCAAATATTTAAAAACGATATTGATAGATACTCTGGAGCTAAGGAACGAATAAACGAATAACTAACACAACAGAACTAATAGAGAGACTCGAGACCGTAGAGCTAACAAGAAACAGCAAATTGGTATCTTTTGACATAAAAGATTTATACCCATCTATACCACTATCGGAGACTTTGGACATAGTTAGCTCAACAATAGTTCATAACACAAAAAACAAAGTGAAAAGAACCACTTTACGTCAAAACTATTTTCAAGTCAATAATAAAATATATAGACAAACAAACGGTCTTGGAATGGGAAGCCCCACATCAGCAATTCTTATGGATGTGTTCATGCAAAATCTTGAAGAAAAGTCCATGCAGGATCTGAAGTCCAAATTAGGCGTGTCATTTTATGCTAGATACGTGGATGACATAATATGCGTTTTAACTACTAATAACGAAGAGCTTGTACTGGAGTACCTCAACAAGCAGCACGGAAATATAAAATTTACAATGGAAACCGAAAAAGACGGAGGAATACTATCTAGACCTCACGATATATATTAATAAAGAAGCCAAAAGATTTAACTATGACATATACAGAAAGTCAACGGCCACCGACACAATAATACGCAATACCTCAAATCGCCCTCAACAGCATAAAAATGCGGCATTAAGGTATTTGGTACATAGACTTGAAAGAACACCTCTTACACAAAAGGCATATAAGAGAGAACTTGAGGTCATATATAATATCGCTGCAAACAAAGGATATAAAAAAGCACTAGTAAAAAAGCTCAGAAGGGCAAATGGAGAACCAAAAAGAAATAATGAAAAGGAAAATAATAGCTGGACGACTATGACATATACGGGAAAAGCAACATATAAATTGGCAAACTTCTTTAAAAAATACAACATTAACACAGCATTCAAAACATTGAACAATCTAGGGCGAAAACTAAGAACTAACATTAACTCAGAGGATCCGTTTTGCAGCCACGTCGTATACAAGCTTACCTGCGGATGCTAGCATAGTTACATAGGACAAACAGGACGGCAAATAAGAACGATGTTCAGAGAACATATTAGAGATTACAACAAAAAATACGGAATCCAAACATTATACCCTAGTCTAACTTCGCGAATCACATGGTCGAGAATGAATGTTCCCCAGCAAACATCAATAAAACAGTTAGGGTTCTTCAAATACAAGAAAAGGGCTGACGTCTCAACGTACTCGAAAACATGGAAATCTAAAAACAGAAAACATTCGACGGTAGAATAATAAACGAACAGATAAACGGAATTTCTGACACAATATTCGAGCCTTTAAAACTTGTTTACAGGTAGCAACTTAATCACACAGGTACAACAGACAAACACGCAACAACAAATAAACACAAAACAATTAACACCAAAACAAAAAACCGACAAAGAAGGTCAAACGGCTAAAATCACAGATTTCTACCTACCCCAGTCAGCCACACAAATCGATTAGTAAACCACCCTCGGTTCTGAATGAACATACAGCACATACACATAACTAAATTACACAAGCATCAATTTGACAATACCTGCTCATATACCTACGAACTATAAATACAGGACAAACGACAACAACAGATCAGCTCAGATCAGATCAGATGGCACAACGCCGAAACCGGTTTGTCTCAAAACCAAATTTGACAAGGGATGACGGAAAATCGTTCCAATATACATCATTTATCCACCCTGTCGGAAAATCAACCAAACAAGATAAGTCAATTATTGCTTGTCAGGCTTTTAACTTGAACGCGAACGGACTACTAACAATTTACAAGCGACGCCTACTGAAAATATATAAAGCAAAGGCAAGCATTTGGTTCAACAAGCAATGCCTGGAATTGAATTTTACTCCCAAATTCGCAAAAATAACAATAAAGGCAAATACCAAATCTAGCAGGAAAACAGTTAGAAAAGCGGAAAAGGATTTTTTAAAATATGAGTTGGAAAACTTATACTCGAAGAAGGATGAGATAAATGCCGAGTTATTATCTATCCATTTAAGATTGGCAGAACAACTACCTACGACTGCATTAATGGAATGTTTCGACCGCATTAAGACAGAGGTCGATCAGGAACTACAACAAAAATACAGGTCGCTAAACCGAAAATTGGACAAGCTGGCAGGACGACGAGAGGGTAACCAAAACCAAAACACTCACCAGTTTCATGACAAGTTCGTTAACCTCACAACAGTGGCCATTACCAAGGAAGAGGCACAACTTCTCGAAAAGGGCCTGAAGCACAATATCATGGACCAAAATACAGTAAGAAAAACGGAGCAAGCGATTGTAGATGCTGAGATCGCAATATGATTGATACCACAGGAAGAACAGGAGCACGCAAGACACATATGCAGGGAAATCATAAAAAAGGAGGTGAAAGCACAGGAAGGACAAAAATCGAATACAGAGGAGAAAACAATAAAGAACCTACGGCATAAACTAAGGAAAAACAATATTGTCACAACGAAAGCGGACAAAGGAAACACCACTGTGCTAATCGAAAAAGAGCAATATATATCCAAAACCGAGGATCTCATAGAGGAAATGAAATGTCGTAGAATGAGAGAGGATCCCACAGATGAATACCAAAAACAAATCAAAGTTGCTATAAAAAATGCAACAAATATAGTAGATTCTAACATGGCACATAGATTGGTCCAACTGAACCCTTCGGCTCCTCCACTGGTTGCGCTACCAAAAATCCACAAGCCGGACACGCCAATGAGGCCCATCATTAATTTTAAATCGGCACCATGTTACAAACTGTCCAAATATTTAAAAACGATATTGATAGATACTCTGGAGCTAAGGAACGAATATGCAATAGCTAACACAACAGAACTAATAGAGACTCGAGACCGTAGAGCTAACAAGAAACAGTAAATTCGTATCTCTTGACATAAAAGATTTATACCCATCTATACCACTATCGGAGACTTTGGACATAGTTAGCTCAACAATAGTTCATAACACAAAAAAAAAGTGAAAAGTATGCAAATCACAAATACGCTAAGACCCACTTTACGTCAAAACTATTTTCAATTCAATAATAAAATATATAGACAAACAAACGGTCTTGGAATGGGAAGCCCCACATCAGCAATTCTTATGGAATTGTTCATGCAAAATCTGGAAGAAAAGTACATACAGGAGCTGAAGTCCAAATAAGGCGTGTCATTTTATGTTAGATACGTGGATGACATAATATGCGTTTTAACTACTAATAACGAAGAGCTTGTACTGGAGTACCTCAACAAGCAGCACGGAAATATAAAGTTTACAATGGAAACCGAAAAAGACGGAGGAATCAACTATCTAGCCTCACGATAAATATTGATAAACAAGCCAAAGGATTTAACTATGATACATATAGAAAGTCAACGTCCACCGACACAATAATACACAATACCTCAAATCACCCTCAACAGCATAAAAATGCAGCATTAAGGCACTTGGTATATAGACTTGAAAGAACACCTCTTACACAAGATGCATATAAGAGAGAACTTCAGGTCATATATAATATCGCTGCAAACAACGGATATAAAAAAGCAATAGTAGATAAGCTCAGAAGGACAAATGGAGAACCAAAAAGAAATAATGAAAAGGAAAATAATAGCTGGACGCCTATGACATATACGGGAAAAGCAACATATAAATTGGCAAACTTCTTTAAAAAATACAACATTAACACAGCATTCAAAACATCGAACAATCTAGGGCGAAAACTAAGAACTAACATTAACTCAGAGGATCCGTTTAGCAGCCACGGCGTATACAAGCTTACCTGCGGATGTCAGCATAGTTACATAGGACAAACAGGACGGCAAATAAGAACGAGGTTCAGAGAACATATTAGAGATTACAACTAAAATACGGAATCCAAACATTATACCCGAGTCTAACTTCGCGAATCGCATGGTCGAGATTGAATGTTCCCCAGCAAACATCAATAAAACAGTTAGGGTTCTTCACATACAAGAAAAGGGCCGACGTCTCAGCGTACTCGAAAACATGGAAATCTACAAACAGAAAACATTCAACAACAGAATATTAAACGAACAGATAAACACAATTTCTGAGACAATATTCGAGCCTTTAAAACTTGTTTAAGCAAACAACTTAATCACACAGGTACAGCAGACAAACACGCAACAACAAATAAACACAAAACAATTAACACACCAAAACAAAAAACCGACAAAGAAGGTCAAACGACTAAAATCACAGATTTCTACCTACCCCAGTCAGCCACACAAATCGATTAGTAAACCACCCTCGGTTCTGAATGAACATACAGCACATACACATAACTAAATATACACAAGCATCAATTTGACAATACCTGCTCATATACCTACGAACTATAAATACAGGACAAACGACAACAACATATCAGAACGAAAATCGACACTGATGATGGCACAACGCCGAAACCGGTTTGTCTCAAAACCAAATTTGACAAGGGATGACGGAAAATCGTTCCAATATACATCATTTATCTACCCTGTCGGAAAATCAACCAAACAAGATAAGTCAGTTATTGCTTGTCAGGCTTTTAACTTGAACGCGAACGGACTACTAACAATTTACAAGCGACGCCTACTGAAAATATATAAAGCAAAGGCAAGCATTTGCTTCAACAAACAATGCCTGGAATTGAATGTTACTCCCAAATTCGCAAAAATAACAATAAAGGCAAATACCAAATCTAGCAGGAAAACAGTTAGAAAAGCGGAAAAGGATTTTTTTAAATATGAGTTGGAAAACTTATACTCGAAGAAGGATGATATAAATGCCGAGTTATTATCTATCCATTTAAGATTGGCAGAACAACTACCTACGACTGCATTAATGGAATGTTTCGACCGCATTAAGACAGAGGTCGATCAGGAACTACAACAAAAATACAGGACGCTAAACCGAAAATTGGACAAGCTGGCAGGACGACGAAAGGGTAACCAAAACCAAAACACTCACCAGTTTCATGACAAATTCGTTAACCTCACAACAGTGGCCATTACCATGGAAGAGGCACAACTTCTCGAAAAGGGCCTGAAGCACAATATCATGGACCAGAATACAGTAAGAAAAAACGGAGCAAGCGATTGTAGATGCTGAGATCGCAATATGATTGATACCACAGGAAGAACAGGAGCACGCAAGACACATATGCAGGGAAATCATAAAAAAGGAGGTGAAAGCACAGGAAGGACAAAAATCGAATACAGAGGAGAAAACAATAAAGAATCTACGGCATAAACTAAGGAAAAACAATATTGTCACAACGAAAGCGGACAAAGGAAACACCACTGTGCTAATCGAAAAAGAGCAATATATATCCAAAACCGAGGATCTCATAGAGGAAATGAAATGTCGTAGAATGAGAGAGGATCCCACAGATGAATACCAAAAACAAATCAAAGTTGCTATAAAAAATGCAACAAATATAGTAGATTCTAACATGGCACATAGATTCGTCCAACTGAACCCTTCGGCTCCTCCGCTGGTTGCGCTACCAAAAATCCACAAGCCGGACACGCCAATGAGGCCCATCATTAATTTTAAATCGGCACCATGTTACAAACTGTCCAAATATTCAAAAACGATATTGATAGATACTCTGGAGCTAAGGAACGAATATGCAATAGCTAACACAACAGAACTAATAGAGAGACTCGAGACCGTAGAGCTAACAAGAAACAGTAAATTGGTATCTTTTGACATAAAAGATTTATACCCATCTATACCACTATCGGAGACTTTGGACATAGTTAGCTCAACAATAGTTCATAACACAAAAAACAAAGTGAAAAGTATGTAAATCACAAATACGCTAAGACCCACTTTACGTCAAAACTATTTTCAATTCAATAATAAAATATATAGACAAACAAACGGTCTTGGAATGGGAAGCCCCACATCAGCAATTCTTATGGAATTGTTCATGCAAAATCTGGAAGAAAAGTACATACAGGAGCTGAAGTCCAAATTAGGCGTGTCATTTTATGTTAGATACGTGGATGACATAATATGCGTTTTAACTACTAATAACGAAGAGCTTGTACTGGAGTACCTCAACAAGCAGCACGGAAATATAAAGTTTACAATGGAAACCGAAAAAGACGAAGGAATCAACTATCTAGACCTCACGATAAATATTGATAAACAAGCCAAAGGATTTAACTATGACACATATAGAAAGTCAACGGCCACCGACACAATAATACACAATACCTCAAATCACCCTCAACAGCATAAAAATGCAGCATTAAGGCACTTGGTACATAGACTTGAAAGAACACCTCTTACACAAGATGCATATATGAGAGAACTTCAGGTCATATATAATATCGTTGCAAACAACGGATATAAAAAAGCAATAGTAGATAAGCTCAGAAGGACAAATGGAGAACCAAAAAGAAATAATGAAAAGGAAAATAATAGCTGGACGACTATGACATATACGGGAAAAGCAACATATAACTTGGCTAACTTCTTTAAAAAATACAACATTAACACAGCATTCAAAACATCGAACAATCTAGGGCGAAAACTAAGAACTAACATTAACTCAGAGGATCCGTTTAGCAGCCACGGCGTATACAAGCTTAGTTACATAGGACAAACAGGACGGCAAATAAGAACGAGGTTCAGAGAACATATTAGAGATTACAACTAAAATACGGAATCCAAACATTATACCCGAGTCTAACTTCGCGAATCGCATGGTCGAGATTGAATGTTCCCCAGCAAACATCAATAAAAAAGTTAGGGTTCTTCACATACAAGAAAAGGGCCGACGTCTCAACGTACTCGAAAACATGGAAATCTACAAACAGAAAACATTCAACAACAGAATATTAAACGAACAGATAAACACAATTTCTTAGACAATATTCGAGCCTTTAAAACTTGTTTACAGCAAACAACTTAATCACACAGGTACAGCAGACAAACACGCAACAACAAATAAACACAAAACAATTAACACACCAAAACAAAAAACCGACAAAGAAGGTCAAACGACTAAAATGACAGATTTCTTCCTACCCCAGTCAGCCACACAAATCGATTAGTAAACCACCATCGGTTCTGAATGAACACACAGCACATACACATAACTAAATATACACAAGCATCAATTTGACAATACCTGCTCATATACCTACGAACTATAAATACAGGACAAACGACAACAACAGATCAGAACGAAAATCGACACTGATGATGGCACAACGCCGAAACCGGTTTGTCTCAAAACCAAATTTGACAAGGGTTGACGGAAAATCGTTCCAATATACATCGATTACGACTGACTCGCTAACATGTTGCTTCTCTTATTCCTTCGCTATCCCTTGCACGGGTTGCCATTCTTGCCTTTCGTGAGTGAATTGGTGGATTGGTTGGTGATGCCACCATTCCAGATCCCACAATCGGCTGTCCTGACGTATTATTCGCCCCGAATAATGTGCTCCATGGTTTTATGTTCTCTACTACTGATGTTGTCGCAGTAGGGCCTTCTTGCTCTCCTACTTTTTGCACCTTATACCTTCTGAGGTTTAACTTCTCCGTAATTTTATACGGTCCTAGATATTTCGGCCTTAATTTCATACCCGACCCGAACTGGGTTTTTTTTATTGCTACCATATCGTCTATCTTATATTTACACTCTGCTTTGCTGCGTTTATTAAATGATTCTCGATTTTCTTTTTGGATTTTAGCAATATTTTCGCGAGCCTTGTCGCGCACTATTTCTCTTTCCCTAATTAACTCCTCAAGTCCCAATTTCTCTTAGATCAGGATTTTCTTCTACGAGCATATCTAACCCTGTCAAGATTTTGAATGGCGTTACTCCCGTACTTCGCGGAACATTGTTATTAATTATCTGCTGTACCTTGCCCACATGTGCGTACCAATGGGTGGGGTTTTCGTGACTCATTTTTGCGATCATTGGAATAACTATCTTGTGGATTCTCTCCACCTGCCCGTTTCTTCATGGTACCCCCGTTGCAATTGTCAAATGTTGAATGTTTTGATTCCTACAAAACTCCTCAAAAATTCCAGACGTGAATGCAGATCCCTTATCTGATATTATACGCCTTGGATTCCCAAATACCCTGAGTTTCTGTAATTTATGGACTACTTCTTCAGTCCTCGTTGACTTGGCCGGATAAAGCCACACGAATTTAGAGAATCCATCCAGGACAACTAAAATATTGTTATAATTTTTACGAGTATCGGTTAAAGGACCTACGTGATCAACGCGCCAAGTTACCAATGGCTCATCTGCTTTGTCAATTGACGTTAACAAGCCCTCTTTTTTGGCCTGTTTTGCTTCCATGACATGCTGTTATGGAAAACTAGGTACATGTAAAAGCAATGGAAATTAACCCGTTAGGCTCATGGCCTGATATAGTGATGTAAATCTAATAGAACATGAAGCATAGTTCACATTACTTTGGTAATTACGAGTTATTGTGTAACAGAATGTATGTAAATGAAATTTAAGTAATTTTAATCTAATATGCAATGTTAATACACAAGCATAACAAAAATAGATTCCGATGGAGCGTTGCTGCTACTGAACAATTAATAAAAAAATTTTTTTTTAATGTGTTTTTTTTTTTATTTATATTCCATTTCCTTATGCTCGCCGCTATTCTCGCAGTTAAGATATTTCTTCATTCGAGCACCCGTTAATAACTCCTTCGCTTTGTCCATCACACTTTTTGCCTTTGAAGGTGCTTTTCTTCTTCAGTAGTATATTTTCCGAAACGGTTTTTTCTCCAAGCACATTTCTTGATATTGTTGAAGTACGTTTTGCAATTATTGCGTAGAGTTTCTATGCTCCTCGAAGTTCTTGGAGATTGCTGTCTTTCTGAGGTTTGTCCCGCTTGAGGCAGGATCCTTGTGAATAATTAAGATGTTCTGCCAAGGAAGTTTAGCAGGTTATGTAGGATCTTTTCAAGATTTTAGCAGTCTGCTTCAGAGCAGAAGTCTGCTGACAATACTTGATTTTTTATTAATAATGACGGCTAAACTAGTCCTGCTTTTTTTAGCAGGTTACTTTTTAAATAGTAGTCTGCTTATTAATAAGCAGATTTGGCTGGATCGCCATGTAATAATAAACAAGTAAGGAAGGTTAAGTTGGGGTGTAACCGAACATTACATACTCAGTTGAGAGCTATGGTGACAACATAAGGGAAAATAACCATGTAGGAAAATGAACCGAGGGAAACCCTGGAATGTGTTCGTATGACATGTGTATCAAATGAAAGGCATTAAAGAGTATTTTATGAGGGAGTGGGCCATAGTTCTATAGGTGGACGCCATTTAGGGATATAGCTATAAAGGTGGACCAGGGTTGACTCTAGAATGCGTTTGTACGATATGGGTATCAAATGAAAGGTATTAATGAGTATTTTAAAAGGGCGTGGACCTAAGTTCTATAGATGGACGACTTTTCGAGATATCGCCGTAAAGATGGACCAGGGGTGACTCTAGAATGCGTTTGTACGATATGGGTATCAAATGAAAGGTGTTAATGAGCATTTTAAAAGGGAGTAATCCTTAGTTCCATAGGTGGACGCCGTTTCGAGATATCGCCATAAAGGTGGACCAGGGGTGACCCTAGAATTTGTTTGCACAATATGGGCATCAAACGAAAGGTGTTAATGAGTATTTTAAAAGGGAGTGGGCCTTAGTTCTATAGGTGGACGCCGTTTCGAGATATCGCCATAAAGGTGGGCCAGGGGTGACTCTAGAATTCGTTTGTGCAATATGGGTATCAAACGAAAGGAGTTAATGAGTATTTTAAGAGGGAGTGGGCCTTAGTTCTATAGGTGGACGCATTTTCGAGGTATCACAATAAAGGTGGACCAGGGGTGACTCTAGACTTTGTTTGTACGATATGGGTATCAAATGAAAGGTGTTAATGAGTATTTTTAAAAGGGTGTGGGCCTTCGTTTTATAGGTGTTCGCCTTTTCGAGATATCGCCATAAAGGTGGACCAGGGGTGACTTTAGAATTTGTTTGTATGATATGGGTATCAAATGAAAGGTGTTAATGATTATTTTAAAAGGGCGTGGGGCTTAGTTCTATAGGTGGACCCCTTTTCGAGATATCGCCATAAAGGTGGACCAGGGGTGATTCTAGAATTCGTTTGTGCAATATGGGTATCAAACGAAAGGAGTTAATGAGTATTTTAAGAGGGAGTGGGCCTTAGTTCTATAGGTGGACGCCTTTTCGAGATATCGCCATAAAGATGGACCAGGTGTGACCCTAGAATGCGTTTGTACGATATGGGTATCAAATGAAAGGTGTTAATGAGTATTTTAAAAGGGAGTAATCCTTAGTTCCATAGGTGGACGCCGTTTCGAGATATCGCCATAAAGGTGGGCCAGGGGTGACTCTAGAATTCGTTTGTGCAATATGGGTATCAAACGAAAGGAGTTAATGTGTATTTTAAGAGGGAGTGGGCCTTTCTGGACCAGGGGTGACTCTAGACTTTGTTTGTACGATATGGGTATCAAATGAAAGGTGTTAATGAGTATTTTTAAAAGGGAGTGGGCCTTCGTTCTATAGGTGTTCGCCTTTTCGAAATATCGCCATAAAGGTGGACCAGGGGTGGCTCTAGAATGAGTTTGTACGATATGGGTATCAAATTAAAGGTATTAATGAGAGTTTTAAAAGGGAGTGGTGGTAGTTGTATATGTGAAGGCGTTTTCCAGATATCGACCAAAATGTGGACCAGGGTGACACAGAACATCATCTGTTGGATACCGCTAATTTATTTATATATGTAATACCTGCCAAGATTTTAAGGTTTTTTTATTTCGCCCTGCAGAACTTTTTCATTTTCTTCTACTTAATATGGTATGTGTCACAACCATTTTATAAAGTTTTTTCTAAAGCTATATTTCGCGTCAATAAAACAATCCAATTACCTTACCATGTTTCATCCCTTTTTTCGTATTTGGTATAGAATTATGGCATTTTTTTCATTTTTCGCAATTTTCGATATCGAAAAAGTGGGCGTTGTCATAGTCGGATTTCGTTCATTTTCCATACCAAGATAAAGTGGGTTCAGATAAGTACGTGAACTGAGTTTAGTAAAGATATATCGATTTTTGCTCAAGTTATCGTGTTAACGGCCATGCGGAAGGACAGACGGACGACTGTGTATAAAAACTGGGCGTGGCATCAACCGATATCGTCCATTTTCACAGAAAACAGTTAACGCCATAAAATCTATGCCCCTACCAAATTTCAAAAGGATTGATTATTTTTTGTTCGACTTATGGCGTTAAAAGTATCCTAGACAAATTAAATGAAAGAGGGCGGAGCCACGCCCATTTTTAAATTTTCTTTTATTTTTGTATTTTGTTGCACCATATCATTACTGGAGTTGAATCTTGACATAGTTTACTTATATACTGTAAAGATATTAAATTTTATGTTAAAATTTTACTTAAAAAAAATTTTTTTTTTAAAAGTGGGCGTGGTCCTTCTCCGATTTTGCAAATTTTTATCAAGCGTACATATAGCAATAAGAGTAACGTTCCTGCCAAATTTCATCATGATATGTTCAACGACTGCCAAATTACAGCTTGCAAAATTTTAAATTACCTTCTTTTAAAAGTGGGCGGTGCCACGCCCATTGTCCAAAATTTTACTAATTTTCTATTTTGCGTCATAAGTTCAACTCATCTACCAAGTTTCGTTGCTTTATCGGTCTTTTGTCATGAATTATCGCACTTTTTCGGTTTTTCGAAATTTTCGATATCGAAAAAGTGGGCGTGGTTATAGTCCGATATCGTTCATTTTAAATAGCGATCTGGGATGAGTGCTCAGGAACCTACGTACCAAATTTCATCAAGATACCTCAAAATTTACTCAAGTTATCGTGTTAACGGACGGACGGACGGACGGACATGGCTCAATCAAATTTTTTTTCGATCCTGATTATTTTGATATATGGAAGTCTATATCTATCTCGATTCCTTTATATATGTACAACCAACCGTTATCCAATCAAACTTAATATACTCTGTGAGCTCTGCTCAACTGAGTATAAAAAAGTAAAACTTCGTTGACCCTTTGATGTCCAAACGATAATTGTTTTTATTGGCGAAGTTGCCTTAGTATTTATACAAAATTATTCTAATTCCTATGAGCTACTTACATTACTTATTTAGATTAATACATACCTACATACTAAATGTACAAAATATGGCCTGCGTATATACATACACTGAAAGAAAAAGACTGGTAAAATCAACCGAATTACGGGTCAATTCAACCGAAATTTAGTAAATTTGTATCCATCGCAACAAGATGTTGAATCAACTGCGCACAAATCGTTGATTCGTAATTGACCGTTTTAGTAGTCAAATGAACAAAAAAAGTTATTGCGACAAAAAAAAAATAAATGAATGGCGCCATAACCTCCGAAGAGATCTAAAACCGAGCTTCTCTTCAAATTTGCGTCGTGCTCGTTTTTAATTTTTCCTACAAATTGGCGGGAAGGGACCTAATTGTTTTATGCCGACTCCGAACGGCATCTGCAAGGCAGATGAGTTTTCACTGAGAGCTTTTCATGGCAGAAATACAGTCGGAGTGCTTGCCAAATACTTGCCAGGGGCGACTGCGCTTAGAAAAATTGTCATCTAATTGAAAAACCTTATTTCTAAAATTTGTATGTTGCTTTGCCCGGGGTGTGAACGGCATTCGGTGTGGTAGGCGGAGCATGCTACCATCCCACCATGGTGGCACTTACTAACCGAACTTCAATTGGGCGAACATCAATTATGCTGGCACACATTAAACATTATACACTTTATTATTTTGTTTTATTAAACACACTTTCACCAAATTTTATATTTTATAATTTATTTAATTTATAGTTTTGAACTTCGCTTTGCAAATAGAAAAGAAAATAGTAGTCACAAAACTGTTTCTCAATTCTTTCAGTTGCAGCTCAGCTTTTTCTCAATTTCTTCTCTCGCATGTAGTTGCCACCCTTGATTGTTTCGAACAAAAATTGTAGTATAAATGTTTGACGTAACATTTTAAAAATAGAACTTGAAAGTTATAGAAAAGTAAAGAATCAAATCGCAGGAAGGTAATTCACCACTGGAGTAACATGTAATTCGGCAAGTTTAATTTTCGTAACACTTTAAGTTGAAACGATTCCAAAACAACTCAAACTTTTATTTTGTCGGAAACATCAATACTAAAAAGGATGTTTTTTTATTATCTTATTAGATTCGTTAGCTTGAGCGAAAATTCATAAAAACTTGAACAAAATGTTACTAACTTTGGAAAAATCCTGTTCGTTCAAGCAAAACTTTTGCAACAAGAGGGCGCAATTTTGCATTTCGCTTAGAGGAGAAGTTGCAAAATTGTACCCTGTAAATAGGTGTCTGGTATCTCATAATTTTTTGCACAGTAAATTCAAAAAAGAGTTTCTTCGTTTTGTATTGATAACTGAAAAACTAGTTTTTATTGTTTTCCCATTTTGTGTGTTTTTTCGATTTGATGGTTTTCTTATATTGGTGTTTTTTTTTAACAAGTGGCACCATCGTCATAAGTACAAAGTAGAGAGCGCAGTGAGCGTAGAATTCTCTTTGAAAGTTGCTCATGTATTGACAGTTGATCGCCATTGAAATGACCAGTAAGATCAGTTGTGTTAACAGAAAAATCGATTAGATTGATTAGGGATCTTCCAATTTTACAAAATTTTGTTAACTTAAGAGCGACAATTTCTCTTCTGCTGAAATTACTAAACTAATTTGTTCGCTTGACAAAGAACCCGGTCGAATTAACCATAATTCGATCAATTTCACAGAATCTCCGTTACGTCAAGAACAACAGAACCGATTTGTTGATTTTACTAGCACCATTTCTTTCAATGTATATGCAGCTCGGTGGGAAACGCAAGCTCAGCGCACATAACATTAGTTGTGGGAAACGCTTAGTAAGCAAATAACATTTAGTTGTGGGAAATGCTTAGTAAGCAAAAACAGAATAGAGTAAGTTAAATGTCAACGCGACGTGGGAATAAATTGTGTGCAGGCAAAAGTTGGTGGCGAGCAAATCGTCAGCTTTAACTAGTAACAGAATACGTTTCAATTTACGAGACAGCAGACTGTCGTGGCGCGTGTCGGAATATAGGTATGTGCAATTGACTGAATATGTATGTAAGAGTCAATGCATCTCAAGACATAACAAAACGAGTCAAAATATATGTTTGCACAAACGAATGAATGAATGACTGACTGAGTGAATAAATGAATTCTACACTACCGAAACGATCTGGACGACCCGATGCAACTTAGGGTTTGTCGAAAACCAGTTATAAATTTCAATTGCACTGACTATACGAATATGATTGATTTAAACGATGATGCCGTCTTATTCGAACGAACGTTTACGCGAAGAATTCCATATGATCATTTGGAGGAATATTTAGAATACAACGAATCCGAATAGAATACAACTGATCCGAAAATTCCGTTGCACATAAAAGGAACAGAAAGATACGTCCAATTGCTGGCTAGCGTTTCTAAGCGAGTTATAGAAGAGAATCGAGAAGGTGTCATGATGTCGACATTAGAGTGCCGTCAGAAATATTAAAAATTTGAAAGCAAGAAAATAACGCCATCTTATTTCTTTTTTATTACAACATTTCATTGAATTATTGTATTAACTGTTAAGTTGAATTTCCGAACACAAAAAAGTGTAATAAGAATAAAATATGTTTTGTCCATAGAGCGAGGAAAACAGAAAAATCGATTTTTTTCGATACGGGTTGTGTACGAGAACCCCCCCCCCCCCCCCCCTCCTAATTTTCAACCCTGAATATTTTGGGCTATTTAAAAATTGAATTTGCAATATCGAAAAGTAAAGTATTCGGCGATTTTTGCAACAAATTCGTCGATTCTCCACAAAAAGAATATAGTAAGAAAGCGCCCTATAGCGGCTCTCACAAATAAAATACATGAAAATAAATGTCAAATTCGGATTCCTCGTACTCGAAAACCCACATACACATATAATACATATTCATAAAAAAAGTTTTTTTTTTCTTTTTAATGCTGTTTCTAAGTCAATCTCAATCAAGTGAGAAAATTTTGATATAAAATATTCTAACAAAATTAAGGAGGCTCGAAATTCATTTCAGACCTATGCACAGTGTTTCGTGTAGAACAAGCTAGCTGGACAAAATTGTTTTATGAGATTTTCCGTTTCATATGCAGTCACTTATTACAACTACGTCATTTTTTTCAGCCATATGTTCTTTTTTTTTTTTTTTTCCAAAATTTTACTTCCTATGCATGCATTTGCTTATTTCATATACAGTAACTCATGTGAATAAGTGACATAGATCCAAGAAAATTTAAAGGACTTAAGAATATTATTTTATTGTACTTAAATTGAATGGATTTGTACTCAATACTCTAAAAAATTCTAAAAATTCCGAAATAAAATTAAAATTTTTTATGAAAATTCGACGAATTTTTCAATATTTTTAAATATAATTTAGTTTTTGTTATAGATCGTGATAAATTTTCTTATGGGAAATTAGTTAAAATAAATTTGCGAAAGCGAAAATTGTAAGATTGTCCAAAAAGGGGTGCCTACTTATTTATTTGAGTGACTGTACATATGTACATACATATTTTGTATCTATTTGAGTATTTATTCCGGCACTACAATTTTTACAAAATTATTTTATAGTACCAGTCAGGAATGTGAAAGTGAATTACAATGTAAATAATTAAATTAATTATGTGAAAATTACTTATTATAAAAACTTAAAAGTAAAGTATCATACAAAATAGAAAATACAATAGATTTAAATTAAATAAAACCTGATCCAACAAAAAGTTTTAGGGTAGGTTATCTTTTATAATTCATTCAATGAGTCACTTGTGGAATAGTCATGAGCGTCAGCAACACTACTGTGAAAGCTGGAAACAACTGGGGTATTTATTGACTCCTCAACATTATCGGGGGATAGTAAATTTAAGACTTCTGAAGTCAGACTTTAAAATTTTTTCTTAGCTATCTCCCTAAAACTGTTAACTAAAGGATCCGATGTTTTAAGCAACATATTCATAAGATCTCTATTCGTGGCTTCACGCGACTGCTTTTGTGTGTTATCATCCCTGAATCGTTTCAAATCTTTGTTACGGGCTTCCTGTGCTTCCTGAGAAAGTTGACCAATAGGTAAAATTACTGATTTTATAATATCACTACTATGCACTAAGATTTTATGAAATGTAACAGGCATGTTAAACCATGGATAGAGATCTATGTATAGTTTTTTAGTCTCGACCGCAAATTTTTCAAATCTTTGGATATTTATATTTTACCCAGATGCTAATGTGCGAAGGAGAGTGTCGAATCTTTTGATGAGCGTTACATCCAATCCCGTAATCTCAGCACTAGCCTCAGAATTTCCGAAAAACGTACGAGCAGTGTTGCCGTCATTGGTATTGCCGAAACCTGGTTTTGGTTTATCTACTATCAATCCAAGTACACTTTTAAATTTATTCTGGATTTCGTTGGAACGTAGCTTTACACTCTCTTTATCTGCCTCATTCCTAAGCTGCCACTTCTTTACTTCGAGGCGATAACTTACATGAAGCAAGCATTCAAAACATCTTATCCATGCATGGAGATTAGACAAACCAAAATCAAGATTATCTCGGTTAGGCGTAAAGTCCCGTAACTCATTATTCATGTCTTTTGGAGTGGCACCACAAATATAACACTTTAGAAAAAATAAATTTAATTGGACGACAATACATGGTAGAAGAAAGTCGAAGATTCTGCCAAACAATGTTACCTTTTTCATCCCGTAATTTAAGAGGAACGAAGGAAAATACAAATAAAAATTCATCAGTGTCAGAACTGCATGTAAACTTTTGCTTATATGAGCTATGGCCAGAGCTTCTATCGCAACCCCACTTACTGATTAAAGTATACGTCAAGTTTGTAGGTAATAAACTAACAAAAACTTCTTGATTTGCTAAAACTAAACGCTCAACAGTTTTATCTAAAACGGACTGGACTTTAATTTCCACACGTATTTCACCCACATCAATTTCATTTGGATAGCATCCTGCCTTAGCTTTTCTTAGACTATAAAATGATGGACAAACCTTATGGCCTGCCTTGATGCTCCACTTCCGAGTCATTTTGTACCCATGAGTCGTCGACTTGCTATCTGTGTAGTATGCTAAAGCTTCTACAATGCTCAAGCATCTTGCATCTGGCTCACATGTCATCTTTTTGCCGGATATTTGAGTGGTTTCCTGTGATTTTTTTTATAATGTTAGCAACATTTCTGTTGCCGGACATACGCGTTGATACTTCTGCCGCATAAAGTAACTCACCAGGACTTCTAGATTGCAAGAGGTCAACCACTCGACGCCGTTTGGCTTTTCCACTGCAGCTAACAAAGTCCTTCATTCGTCTTCCGGGGCCGGGGTTACCTGAAGAAGTGGTTGGTTGGTCTGATGGCAACTTTGAATCCACCGTTATTGTAAATGTGAAGTCTGGACCACTCTGAGTTTTTATTCAAAAATCGCTCCTTATGTCTTCCATAAGTGTTCCACTTTTGAACCAGCTTCAACGAATATGCCGATATTTGCAAGCTTAAACTTTTTATCGAATACTCGGCTGCTTCGCTTAAATCGTAATTAAGTAAAACAAAACTCAATTTCATTATTCTTTATATATGGTTTCCTTCGAATGTTGAACCCAAATGTCAAAAAACTCCGTTCTTGGTACGGTTATAACTAAACTGCTTTGTTTTGTTGATTTTCCGACAGGGTGAATAGTTGATGATTGTTGTGCTGCCATCTTAGGTGTCGTTGATCGTTCTGATTTGTTATCAGTTTTGCAGTATTTATATTACATTCAGGTATTGGTGTAGATGCTACCAAATGGGGTTGTTTTGTGTAGCGTTCCTGTGTGGCTATACCTGCATTAGGATTGCTTTGTATGTACCTGCTTTTATGCCTAGGTGACTGGTGCGGTAGATTGTGGCACGTTGAAGTCAGTGATCTTCCCCTTTTTGCTTTTGTTGTGCTCTTGTTGGCCTTGCGCGTTTATTTTTGTGTATTTTATGGCTACGTGTTTGTTCTCTGTACCTGGGAATTGGTTTTGCCGTTTGTAGATCAGCTTTAAATGTTCAAATATCTCGTCGGAGCTGGTACGTACATACATCCTACTTTATATGTAGAGATAACTAAATCTACAAAAAAAAATTTAAAATAGATGTGCAAAGAATTCGCAATGGTTTTTTCTCTCGACTATTAGAGAATACTTGCGACTATAACATATGTAAAATTTAGCCCGGATGTCCGCGGATGTATGTGAGTTTTTTGTCCCTAAAATTAAAAATATAGAGAAAAAATACCTTTTCTTCTTAATAACGGAATGTTAAATATATTGAAAATACTCTAATTGCGAAAGAGTTACTATTAAAAAATTTTGTTTACCTTCGAGCTTAGAATCCGTCAAAAAAATTATATAAAAGTGTTAACTTAAAAGAAATATGAAGCTTAATAACCAACAAGAATTTTGCAAATTAATCAATGCATTTTACTGCCACTCCTCACTTCTTACTTCAATTACTCAATATATATGGGCAAAAATATCAAAAAAAAGCAAAAGTCTCGTTATTTTGTTTGTTTTCTTTAATTTTTCATTACACTTTTCTTGGAATAAGAACTTTGTTTTTGTCCAGCTAACTTGTTCTACACGAAACACTGTGCTATGGTCACATGGGCAATATTACTCAGTATGACACATAGATTCAGAAACTGGATGTGCCTTTTCAACAGTAAATTTGTCCCACCCTAATATACATATTGTGACGAATATTCACATCACTAAATAAATGCACCACAACAAAATCCTTAAAGCAAGCTACATAAACACATTATTCATCATGTACACACATACATAAAAGCAGCACAGAGTTACTCACAAACGCTTGTTATTATCAGCCGAAGTAGTACTCACATATACACAGCATATGGTTACACACTACAAATACACGCGCGTATGGCTGGTGACCAGGTAGAGATTCTAGAAGAGGAAACGTCTAGACATTTGGACAAGGCAACAGAGAGTATAAAAGCAGAGCAAGCTGAGTATTCAGTAATCAGAAGTGTTATTGTGAAGTATTTTCAAAGTAGTCTAATAAATACCATTTTCCATTATTGAATATTGGAGTTATTTATTCAACAATTTAGCGATACGAACGTTAGCAGAAGGTGTAAAATAAGCGGAGTTTCCCTAAATTCGTTACAATATACATATATTAAAAAATAGAAATTGTTAATTTAGCACATTTTGTTTTAGGTTAAGGCCTTCAAAGTGTATGATTTATACCCAATAAGGAGATACTCAAAAATAAATTCAACAACAATAATAATAACAATCATTGTGGAGGCTGAGCTCAAGGCTACACCGGTGTCACAAGGTGGCGGATCTTGAAAGGCCTCTAGGAGGTTAGCTGCGTATAACCAATAAGCAGCCCGCGGCCAAGATCGGTCATAGAGAAGGGCATGGCGCATAATGCCACACACACCCAATTAATCTTGGTGTCAGGGCGAGTAGATCCCGCCCTAAAACTTCAAAACGCATCCCCAAGATCGAGTTCAGTAAGATCCTTATGGCGACAACTGGAAAAATTTTCACGAAAAATTTGCTATGGGCTGGCGTTGTCGGTACTCTACCACCTTAGAAGCCAAAGGTGACACCCCGTCGAAACGGCTACAAGGCTAATATCGTCTTTGTCTCCATCTCATTAAAATTTTGGCAGATCTCCAAGTACGTTCGAAATCACGTCACCATTAAGTTGGCTGTGCAGACTAAATTGAGATGACTCCTCAAACACAGAACACATACTCTCATAAGGGCCTGTGTCAACCCTCCGCGGCATCCCTGCACATGCAAAGATAACCACGGGAATCTAAAACGGCGACTGCACATTGGGCGGAGATAGCGAATTGAAGCAGAGACCCAACAGAAAATAAATGAACCAAATAAGTGAAATACGTGAAGGTAACAATGGTAAAGATAGCGGCGAAAACGCTTTTCAAAGAAGGAGCAAGGTGCTCCGATCACCGGTGTTAAAAGCGACTGCCAATGAGACAATAGCAGCAGCAGAGAAACAATGTGGCGCGTCAACAGCGAAGGCAAGGGGGGACACCCGGACGAAAGTTAGGGCAAACAACAGGAACCCCATCTGCCCCTGGAGAGCAAGGTGATGGCAATGACGGGCGGAAAACCTCCGTATGAGGTGGAATACCGGGGAGGACAAGCCAAGTTCACCTCCTCGATTATGCAGGAATGGTGGCACAACTCGAAGAGACACTGAGTTGCATGCGTTCTTTATTAGAGGGTAAAAACGCAGAGTGCACTGAACCGAAAGCGGCTCGTGTGAACAAAAGAGCACGAATGAACTCTGGCTCATAACCGGTGGCCTGGGGGCCAAGAAAAAGTGCGATGGGGGCTCTGCGAAGATACTCTCTGGTGAGGTCTGGACGACCGTACGGTACCGGAAAACAAAACCACGTCCTAAGCAAGAACAAGGACACCACATGAACAAGCGAAGAAAGCAAAAGAAGCTGCCGCAAAGGCCAAACAGGGTTGCAAGTGACCGGCTTCATTAAAGGCAACCTGAACCGAAGAAAGTTAGCCGATTGCCTGCTGGACCAACTGGTTCTCGATAACAGAGCTAGCTATGCGATCATCAGCGAAACTTATAGGGTCAAGAGTAACTGGCACGTAGACTTAACAGGTGCTGTTCCGATATGGATCGTGGGCGCTGGCACTCACTTAAGAAGCTGTGATCTAGGCTAGTGCTAGAAATGGCTGCCCGGCTTTGGATTGTCCATTCTGAACACCGGCACGACACCGACATATCGGCGAACAGACTTTGGACACTCTATCCCTGAGCGAGCTCACGGCAGATAGTCGACAGTGCCGAAGTGGCGAACGCTACGGTAGAAGTCACCATGCGTTGCCTGAACCACGCATGCCACGAAAAGGACCTAGGAGGGTAAAAACAATAGCATTTGAGTAGCGAAATTGGCGTACTACGTAGGGTATGCCACAGAATTCGAAGGTTGGCAACCCGCACACGCAGCAAGCCTGACGCGCTAGAGCATGCGGAGGCGTACAAAAGAGCAAACAAGTTTCTCGGTACAGCCATAAAGCAAAGCAAACTTAATAGCTGCAAAAAGTTTGTAAAGAAGTTGTTCGTGATCCTTGGGGAAAAGGGTAAAAAAGAGTAATGGGAATTCGGCTCACCGGCCCAAACGATGGATGGGGAAAGATCCGAAATATAGTCGATGCCCTGTTCAAGACTCACACAAACAGAGAAGGTGACCACGTCGCCACGAAGACCACGATGTGCAGCCGTTATGTGAATTTGAGTAAAAAGCGGCCGTAAACCGAATGATGCCCAGCCGGAAGCGCCAGGGTACTGGATGGGATACCAGAAGAAGCAATAATACTGGCTGCTATGAGCAGCGCTGAGTTGATGCTGCATATGTATAATGCCTGGAAGACAGGATCTTTACAAGAAGGTAGCAGACAGCGCACCTAGTGCTAATCACGAAAGGCAAGGGACACCCGAACTCCCCGTCTTCCTTTCGACTATTATGCATGCTCGGCACTGCCCGGAAGATGATGGAAAGCCTCCTTAACCAACGGCTGATAGCAGCCAGTGAAGAGGGACGAGGTCGGTCCCTTCGGCAGCATGTGTTCCAGAAATGTCACTCCACAATAGATGCCATAGCCGGGGTTACAAATGCGGTATGGAAAGCCGGAGCGGCGTGCCGCCAAGCTAGGCCAGTTGTCTCATTGGTCACGCTGGACGTGAAAAATGCCTTCAACTTCGGCAGGTGGGACGACATGCTCGATGCGCTAAAACACTCTTTCAAGGTACCTCCTTATCTACTAGCCATATAGAGGGACTACCTAAAGGATTGCTGGCTCACGTACGAAACAAATAAGTCCAGGTATCGGTGTTAGGTGCCGACCCCTGGAATGTTTCGTACGACAGCCTCCTTCGCTTGCGCATGCCAGAAAGCGCTTTTCTTGTGACGTTCGCAGACAAAATGGCTGCCGTAGTTACAGCACGACACTGCGAACTGGCGTAGCTTAAATTAAACCAAGTAATGCCCAGTGTAAATAGGTGGATGAGTGACCATGTACTTCAGCTTGCGACAGTGAAAACTGATATCGTGATCCTCACGAAGAGACGAATTCCCACCGTAATCAATTTGATGGTTGGGGAACAACAAGTACAATCACGCAGCTTCACGAAATACTTTGGGTTGAGGCTAGATGGTAAGCTAACCTTTTCGGAACACTTTCAAGGAGCCTGCGGGAAAGCTGCACAGGCCATAGGATACCTAAGTGGATTAATGGCAAACATAGGCGGGCCAATACCACGTATAAGAAAGCTGCTTGCTTCCGCTTCGGATTCTATACTATTCTACGGTGCAGAAATTTGGGCGGATGCAATGAAATTCCGAAAGTACCGAACAGCTATTACTTCAGTCCAACGTAGAAGTGCGCTACGAATTGTCTCAGCTTACCGGACGGCATCCGTAGACGCAGTTCTTGTTTTTGCGGGAACCATACCCATGCATCTTCTCGCTGAGGAGAGGAAATTAATTTATCACCTCCGAAGAGAAGTACGCAGAGATGTTGCTGCCGTGCAGGCGTGAAAAGAATCTATCCGACGCTGGCAACAGCAATGGAGCTGGAGTGCTGCAGGCAAATGGACCAGGGAACTGATCCCGAGCTGGAACCATGGCTAGAACGACCACGTGGAGAGGTCGACTCACATAACGTGCTTCCATACCTGAAGTAATGCTTAACTCGGTCCCAGGTGCGAAAAGTGCGCAGGCCGTGTGAGTTAAGGTTTTTGTGAGTAGCCCATAAAGAAAAAAGGGAGTCCTACACTTGGAGAGGTCCGCTGCTGCAGAGAGTAGCACTGAGGCTCAACACTAGGTTAGTGCATAGAGCATTTCCTCCTTCCACGAAAAAAAAACATAGTAATAATAATAGTGATAATTAATTATTATATTAATTTGTTGTTTTCAAGACCAAGTTTATTATTTTTGTAACATGTATATTTTAAAAGTTATATTATATTAAATTATTATACATAGAAAACGAGTACGGTCTATGAACTATTTTTTTTTTCTGATTTACTCGTTTTCTATGTATAATAATTTAATATAATATAACTTGTAAAATATAAATTTTACCAAAATAATAAACTTGGTCTTGAAGACAACAATTTAATATAATAATTATTTATTTACAGACCAGTAAAACGAAACATAACATTAAATACTTTCAGTCCACGGAAAAAGCATCCTGGAATTCTAGCAAAAGCAAGAGCTTAAAGAAAACTCATATGGGCTGCAACAAAAATCCTCGTCTAATGAGATAATAGCAACTGATTGGCCCACTCAATTGACGATGGTAAAGGGTAAAAACAACAAACAGGAGAAAACGAGTTATAAATAGAAACTTGCAAAGTGCATTATGGCCTGATGTGCTAAACGTCAAGCCTTTAATCTGTGGATCGCTCATGATAAACCGTCATAGGTTTTGAAATAGTCGGCTAACGGTCTATAAACTTTGTAGTTTCTGATTTACTCGTTTTCTATGTATAATAATTTAATATAATATAACTTGTAAAACATATATTTTACAAAAATAATAAACTTGGTCTTGAAGACAACAAATTAATATAATAATTAATTATTTACAGACCAGTAAAACCAAACATAACATTAATAGTGATAATAATAATAATAATTACAATAATAAATATATGTTTATTAGACTGGGTCGATGTGTTAACCGATATCGCGCCATCGATTTTTCAATACGATTTGGGCTCAGGAAAAAAAATTTCCACTACGCATACCCAAAACATTAATTTTCGAGCCTGCCAAATTTCATTTTTTTTTTAGTTTTTTCGACTTTAATTTTTAAAATTTTTTCCATGACCTACTAATAACCTGTCCGACCCAAAAATGAAAATTTTAAAATCAAATGAAAATTTTTTTAGCAGGTCATGAAAAAAACCTTAAAAATCAAAGTCGAAAAAAAGTTTTAAAAGTAGTGGAACTTTCTTCTTGAGCCCAAATCCTATCGAAAAATCAATGGCGCGATATCGGTTAATAAATCGACCCAATCTAATGTTCATATAATCGTATTTAATTTCATAATTATACGCACCTATAGTAAGTGAAAGTCGACAAAGGTCCCAGAAGAGCTTTAAAAGTTACGCCCTTTACTTGTCCTTCAACGTAGTGTTTAGCGAACTGTTAAAAAATGAAATAAATGAAGGTTTTAAATTTTTGAGCATGATTGGCTGGATCAGTAGTTTGCTCACATTTCAGCATTAAGCTCTAAATGCAGCAATAATTTTTCAATTTATAGATATGTATATACCTACATTTAGGAATCAACATAAGTCATATGAATGGCAGATGTCAATACCTTTGTAAGCGAATACATTACAAGAATAGAAATAATAGCTTCCAACGACATACATAAAGAAATTGGATACGGGTTTTTTGATATTTTGGTATCCCTATAATAACTATAATACTAATAATTCCCAACGGTTTTGCCCACCAAAGCCCGCTCAACCGTCACGGGGGGCGCATTCGCATGACGCACGAATTTGTAATTTTTGTTTGCCGAGCCGTTGAAAGGCAGGGATTTGTTAAGCGTCGAGATTTAAAACTGCTTAGTTACAGAGAATTGTTAAACCCATCAGCTAAGAAAAGCACTAGAAAGGTACATAGGTTAAGTACTACTGACATATAAATAGTTAGAAAATAATAATAATCAGGTTAATAGGATAAGTACTAATTATTAAGAGTGGAAAGAATAGCTTGTTTAATCCTAAAATGTGATTGCTAATTAAAAAACAATATGCAGAATTTTGCAAAGAAATTCCCACAGTGTTCTTCTCGACCACAAAGCTCAGCGCTGACCAAATATCATCGCACAAGATTGACTTAGGTGAAAACGGGGCTCAGTTGAAAGTGCCTTACCCGTTTCGAACTATCAATTATGCTTGAATGAGAGATATATACCTGACACAGACTGCGGAAGGGCTCATTTAGTTCAAAATTCCCTGCAGTCAAACCAACTAGTTGAGTACTAGAAGTACATTAGTTTGCGAAATTCCCAACTAGTTAGATTTCTGTAAGTTTTCGATATTAAAACATTAATATTTTTAACACGGCTATGTTCTACGAAACACATATGAATTGCCAGTCTTTTTTTTTTTTTTTTTTTGCGGGGAGGCTGAAAACTGCGTAATGCACGATAATTGCTGCCGTCGCAGCAACCGTGTGTCCGTAGACTACAAACCAGCCCCGTTTTGGAACCGCCGCCCACCCCGGCACCACTTTCGCATTACCCCAGGGTGGCGTTCCATATTTCTCATTTTTTAAGAGCCTACTGTTGTCCCTGCGTCCAGGTTCCCGGTATTTGCTCTGAGTGTCCATTTAATCGCCATTGCTTCGCATGCGCATTTCTCTGCGCTCCCTCTCAGCATCCATCAGGCGTGTCATTACTATAAATGCCATTTTGCTCACTGCAGTGAGCCTGTTGCACATAGGTGATACTAAATTTCTCGTTGTAGGTTCCTCCCCAAAGACTCCATGCAAGGCGAGTCTTTCTTCGCGGAAACGGGGGCAGTGGAACATGACGTGTTCTACGTTTTCTAACTCCGTGGTACACATTGGGCAATGAGGATCTTCCTCTATCCTACGCTTCAATAAATACTCTTTAAAACCGCCATGTCCACTCGTTATCTGCGTGAGATGGTAGTTCAGTTCGCCGTGCTTCCGCTCATTCCAAACTAACGTGAAAGTCCAACGCCCTTTACTCGAGGCCTCCCACCGTTCTTGCCACTTAGCTATTGTTTGTGTCCTTGCTCTTTTCTTGTCTTCTTCAGATGGTCGCTCGATATTAGTGTTATACAGATCGGCCATTTCGCTAGCCAGTAAGTCCACTGGGATTTTCCGGGTTAGAACCAGGATCGCGTCGTCGGACACCGTCCGATAAGCACTTGCTATTCTTAAAAAAGCAAGTCGGCACGCTGCTAATATATATTTTTGATGAGTCTGTTTAGATCCATACCACACTGGTGCTGCGTATAGTATTATTGACCTGGTTACTGTGGACATTAGCTGACGTGTACCTTCGCTCGGACCACCAATGTTAGGCATTATTCGCATAAGTGAACCATTAACTTTGATAGTTTTCTCCCCCACCGCTCTGAAGTGCTCTTTGAAAGTTAACTTAGAGTCAATGTGCACTCCTAAGTATTTTAAGAAATCCTTTGAAGTGATTTGATGATCCCCGACAGTTAAGACTAACTCGTTCGCCGACCGTTTGGGGCTTACTAATACCACTTCCGTCTTTTGGCTAGCCAACACCAGTCCCGTATTTGTCGTCCATTCCTTTATTCTTGCTACGGCGTCATTGCATAATGCTTGAAGCAGGTGCAGTTTCTTGGCCACTACTACCACTGCAATATCGTCAGCATATCCCACAATTTGCGTCTTTTCTGGTAGATCAATCTTTAACACCCCGTCATATATTACATTCCAAAGCGTTGGACCGAGAACAGATCCCTGTGGGACGCATCCTGTGATTTTGTACTCTTTTGCTCCTTGATCCGTGTCAAAAAGAAGTACTCTGTCTTTAAGATAGCTACCTATTATTCTGCGTAAGTAAGCTGGAGTGCCGAAACTTTGCAGCGCTGCCATCATCTGCATCCAGTTCGCAGTGTTAAAAGCATTCTTGATGTCCAACATAATCAGTGCACAGAACTTCCTTTTATTTTGGCCTCCAGAGATAGATTCTCTAGCTATATTGACGACTGTTTGTATTGCATCTACGGTTGATCTTGATTTGCAAAATCCATATGGACTATTCGATAAGCCATCTGGTCTTTCTAGAGTCAGCTTGTGGCGCTCACAAATTATAAGCTCGAAAATCTTCCCTAGGCATACAAAGTGGCCTATATGAGGATGGTTGATCCGGCTGTTTACCACGTTTCAGCAATAGGACAAGTCTTTCTCATTTCCACGGGCGAGGGAACACGCCTTCTTGCATACAGGCATTAAAAAGATCAGTAAATATTTTTTTTTTTTAGTTGTGATCGCGGCTTTAACAGCTATGCTTGGTACTTCGTCGTGTCCTGGGGATTTGTTATCAGCAACTTTTTTGCAGCGTCCAGCACCTCTTGCTCTGTAATTTGCGGAATTTCCGTACTTTCTAGATCCTCGCTTGGACAAGTCTAGCGATCTTGCGCCGGAAAAAGTGTTTCAAAAATAATATTCATAAGTATCGGGCACGTAGGTTGCTGTGGTATCGGTCCTTTAACTTTGGCCATCACAGTTCTGTAGGCTGATCCCCATGGATCTAGGTCGAAATAACTTCTTGCTCTTTTTTATGACATTTTTAAGTGCCTTTCTTTGTGCGACATAGGTGCTGTGTAACTCCGCATATCGTGGTGATGAGCGTGCCCTCTGCGCTATTCTTCCTGCTTTGTGACATTTTCTACGCCCTTCCGCAATTTCGTCATTCCACCAATATACCGGAGTGCGCTGTGCTTTTCCGAGACTTCTGGGCATGACTGATCTTCCGCATGCGATTTTCGTACTATAGCGTCCTTTCAGATAATGTCAAATATTTGTGGGTCGAAAGGTGCTGTTTCCAGTTCCTACTTTGTCGATGTCTTGCTGCTACCGTTTGTGGAGTTTCGAGCAGCTCCACGCTAATAGCTTTATGGTCGCTGTGTGTGTAGACGTTGCTTATGGACCATTTTGTTCGTCTTACTATTTCGCTGCTAGCGAAGGTGAGATCTATAATGGATCGTCTGGTACCTGTATCGAAGGTATATATCCCTGGTTCATTTAGAAGTTCTAGCCTCAAAGAAGTAAGGCTTTCGAGAAGAACTCTCCCTCTTTCGTTGGTTCGTCTACTTCCCCACACAGATGACCAATGCATTGAAGTCTCCACACACTAAAAGCGGGTGTTTACCTCGTGCTTCAATGGTGATCCCGTATATCATGTCTTCGCACTCGGCGGTGGTCATGCTCGGAGGGGCATAGCAACTGAAGACGTATATGCCGTTGATTTTTGCCCACGTGAACCCTGCTACCGTTGGCGTCATATTTTCCTGTGGAAGAAATTTCCCTGGTGCCCAAATTGAGGCTTTCCCTGCCGAATCTGAGTGCCAACCCTGCTCCTGGCGATTTTTGTATTGTCCAGAAAGTACCACTGTCTCATATCCTCCTTCATAGACTGTTTGGGATAATAGCTCTTGGGCTGCCTCGCAATGGTTTAAATTGAGCTGCAATAATCTCATGAGACTGTCATTTTGCCAGTCTCTGCATCGGCATAATACCTATTCTTATAAACACCAATATCATACCAATTGTCTTACAAGTTAGTTTATGCAACAGTATGTTGATAACAGCGTTCACCGGGCGCCACCAAGCGAAGATATTTATCGACTCAGTGGGTATTAGCCTTAGGATCTCCTTATGTTTATCTGGATCAACGGGCTGAGTTGGGAGGCGGGGCTAGTTATTATATACACCAAAATCGTATCAGATGCGATACTAGTCAGTATATGCATAAGGGTGATACCATTTAACATGCTAGGCAGAATCTGCGCAGCATTATACCGGCTGATTTGGGAGACGGGGCTATATTATGCAGTTAATTGACAATTGCTTTGTAATTAGTGCTGCCGGCAAGCGACTTGAGGATTTTTCTGTGGCTTTGTATTTTAGATTTCGGGAGCATGCGCTTTGAAGGTGAGAGTGTTATCAAACGTCACCCCTAAGAGCTTTGAGTGACTGACAGTCGGTACCATAACGACATCGACGTGAATGTCTAATATTTACGTCGTCTGTTCCTTAGATGTCTTAAAAATAGAGACTTTGGACTTGGTCGACAATAGACTCAAATCGCGCGAGGTTAAAAAAACAGAAAGATTTGGTAGATAAATATTTATTTTGGATACTAATTTGTCAATTGGGGGCCAGGACCTGTTATCCGTATGCCGTTATCGTGCAAGGATTTCAATTTTTCTTTGGTGTTCGTACATAACGTTCTGCCTGGCCATTTGTGGCTGGGTGATGCGATGCTCCCATTTTGTGCAATATTCCGTTTTGCTTGAGAAAATTTTGAAATTCTCGTGATGTAAACTGCGTACCGTGGTGGCTGACGAGCACTCTAGGAATTCCAAAAGAGCTAAAAATCTCTATGCATTTTTCTATAGTTTTCTCTGTAGTTTGATCGCGCACTAGGTGAATTTCTGGCCACTTCGAAAACGAATCAACCAAAACCAAAAAGTTACATCCTTTAAATGGTCCAGCAAAATCAACGTCGACGCGGTCAAATGGTGCTTCTGCTGGTTCCCAATGAATAACTTTTGAGGGACTCGGACGGTATATTGACATTCTGAGCAATTTTTTACCATCTCCTGAATTTCAACATCCATAGCTCTTGCTAACTCCTTCATTTAGTCTTGCCAAATGTGCCGTGTGCAACTCACTCAGTACTTTCTTACGCATTTTCTAGGTACGTATACTCGTGAGCCTCTGAGCAAACAATTATGTTGCAAAGAGAATTCTGTTTGTTCAATTCCCAATCGAACATGGGGCTCCGCCGTGGTTCCTTGCTTTAAGGTTTTTTATCAAATTCGACACCTCCGTATCTAACTCCATTGCCGCAGCTAATTCTCTTACAGTTAACGGAAAGGTTTCAATTGAATTATTTTCAATAACATCGACTTCCTCTATGATTGTGTATGTTTGTACAGAGGGAAGTCTAGACAAGGCGTCAGCGTTCGCGTTATCAGCTGCCTTTCGGTACTGAATCTCGAAATCAAACCATTTTAAATAGATGGCATAGTGTTGCATCCTTGAGTGGCTTATTATCTGTTACTAGGATAAATTTCCTCCCATACACATATTGGCGAAACTTTTGCCGTCTTCCAGTGAGTTTTACAGCTTCGGCTCACACTCAATTCTCACGGGAATGCTCTGGATCGTTGAGAGACTTGAGAAGCAGATGTCGTGAAACTTTCGCACACGTGAAATGTGATAGGCAGATGTCGCCGCTGTTTTTAATTTAACTCATAATGCGAAAGGCTAAGCAGCGACATCTATTTTTGAAAAGGTAGGTTTATTAAAAGCAGCGTTGCCAAACTAAAAAGAAGTAATTAACAAGTTATATGGCTCACAAATTGAACCAGACTTCTATCTGGATTTATCTGGCTCAAATCGTTGTTGTTGCATTTACATGCAAAATTATTTATCTGGCTCAGGATTTTGCCACCGGATGATCTCTTTTTTTATACCAAAAATTATGGAATATGCTTCACGATCGATTTGACTATACTATTGTTGAACCAATGACAAGGTCTGCGAGGCATACTGTATAGGTCTTTCGGTTCCGTGAGGGTAAATATGACTTATTAACGCCCCCACTCCATAAGGTGAGGCGTCGCACTATGGCGCCTTTTGAGTTGTTTCTTTGCAAAAATCATAACTTTTGAACCACTGAAGATATTTTAAAGATTTATACTGCGCCTGAAAGCTAATTATTTAGACTTTAGACAATTTAAAATACAGGATGCCGGAGTAACTGTGTGCTTCACAATAATTTGTCAAAATTGAAAAATTTTAGAAAAATACAAAAAAAAAAAATTGTTAAAAACTGAAAGACAAACTTTGAAATTATTTTTTATGAGAATGTATTTTAACATGAAATCAGATAAACTTATGATTTGTATTAAGAAGTGTGGCTCTATCCACTTATGAATAAAAGTTTCGCCTTAGTAGCAAGGTTATCAATCTCCACCAAACTTTATGAACGCATTACTCTTTTAAGAGGTGAAATGTGTATGCTAGGGGATAAGTATATGAGACCCGGTCTATGAAAAGGTGGCTTATGACTAAAAAAAATTACTACTACTAAAAAATTTAAGAAATGTGTTTAGGCAGGATGCCTAACTTTTCCGCATCTGATTGCGATCCCCCCAATGCAACTCTTCAAATCGATACTCGATACTCGACTTAATTTATAACCACCCACACCATCACCGCCACATGCATATGCATGCATGTACATGCACGTGTATGTGTGTTTTTTGTCAGCACTCATGCATATGCATGTCGGGGATGATGTGTGGGTGCCTTTCCCCTCCAAAACGGAGGATTTTGCGGGTCAACGGTTGTAGCTTGCTATACAACCGGTCTCTTGGATTCTAACAGCCAACCAGCTAACACCTGCCGCCAGCGATCTCTGCCGTATTTTTGCGTTTATTCAGGTAATATTGTAACTATTGCTAATTTTACATTTACCCAATAAATCATATATATTCTAACGAGAAATCTCGTCTATTTGCTTATTTTCTATTCCATACACCTATTCCCACTGAGATCGACCCCGGCGCGCCCACCAACCTCCAGGAGCAAACGCACCCCGGCCGAACATTTGGTCCTATCTCCCCGAGAAAGGAATATACAGCACCTAAATTACAGTTCACAAAATACGACCATAGCTGACCGCACAAATTTCAAATTCCTCACATAAAAAGTTATACGGAGAGTTTTTGCCACAACCAACAGCGACAACACAAAAAGTTTAAGAACGGTTATTATTTAACACCAGCGTCAAACACTGAGCAATCGACAGCGAGCGGAAGCCACTGCAACACCGAGTTATCTTGCCACATCATCACATCATCACCAGTATACAAGTCACCAAAAAATACCTGAGTAAGTGCAATATTTCTTGCCACATTTTTTTTGGTTAAAACAACAAATAAAAAGTGCGAAAAATCAATTTAAAGTGCGTAGTGATTTCTAATTAACCGCGAAAAGTGTAAAAAATTTAGTGCCGAAAAGGAAAATAAGTGCAAACGCGTTCCATTAACGTCGTTTAACATTCCTTGTGACTATCTGGTCTGTCCCCCCACCATCGGTAAGGCTCTCCGGACACAGCACAAGAAAGAGGTGCACATAACATCACATTCACATTAAAATCTCACGCCATACGGCTGTGGCAATTTTCATTTTCTTTTCAAGCACTTTAATTTTCACTAATTCAATCGACACAGTTTTTACAACAGTTTCCACTGAGTTTTTACACTTTTCGTCGAGTTGTTATATCAGCGCGCGCACTTATTTATAACAAATTTGAACGTTGAAATGGCGAGTGGCCCCCTTTAATTCCACAAAAGACGTTGTTGTTGCTCTCCCTTCTCCCTGCTTTTCGGCACAAATAAGCTGCAAAGTCAGTGAAAAAATAAACAAATTGAAAGCGTTAAATAAAGAGTTTTTTCTATATTTTAATCATTGTTGGTTGGGTGATTCGCACAGGTTCGATCGAATAATCGAATTCGAGGCCGATTTTAATGACATCAATGCACCTCTGCACACTGTACACACTCTTGCAATACAGCAAAAAGAGTTGCAAGCTAAGTGGGAAAAAGCAGAGAACGCCCTAGAGGAGTTGCTTGGCTCTGACACGCTCGACGCAAAGAAAATTGCAGCGGTTAAGATCAAGAATAAAGCGGCATATGCCGTATTCCTGAGATGCATGTCGAACATGGCTGAACTTCAAGCCAAATTGAAGGAGGAAAAAGATAGGGCAGTCAAACCTGAGGGAGAACGCGCGCGCGAACACAGTATCCGCCTGCCAGCTTGCGATACTGAGGTATTCAAGGGCGACTACCTATCTTGGCCAACGTTTCGTGACCTGTTCACGGCCATCTACAAAAACAACAGTCGCCTAAGCCCGGTAGAAAAGTTGTTCCACCTTAACCAAAAAACCCAAGGTGAGGCAAAGGACATTGTCAAGAAATGTCCTTTGACAAATAAAGGCTTCGAAATAGCCTGGAAAAACCTATGTGAGAGATACGAAAATAAACGGATTCTCGTAAACTCACAACTACGAATTTTGTTTAATCTAAAAAAGATAGATAGCGAGTGCGGCAGCTCAATCAAAACCTTACAGCGCGACATAAATAATTGTTTAGCATCCTTAAAAACACATCAGATTGACGTTTCAAATTGGGATGCGATTATTACTTATTTATGTTCGACAAAATTACCTGAGAATACGTTGGCTCTATGGGAGCAGAGCATTGACCACAAAACGGACATATCTTGTCAACAAATTCGAACAAATTCTTGTCAAATCGTTTTCAGACACTTGAAATCGTGTCTGGTTTTACAGGGAATGCCACTTCTAAAGTTCAAAAGTCAAACACGTCGCGCCAGTCGACGGAAACCCCTACAAAAAGACTTGGTGCTTTTCAAACAAAAGTAACCAAGCAAACAACAAAATCAATATGTAAAATGTGCAAATCTACTGAGCACAGATTACGCAACTGTTCACGTTTTTGCGATTTAAACCCGGTAGAAAGGATTATATTCGTCAAATCCACAAATGGCTGCCCGAATTGTTTATCCCCAGGACACACAGTGACGAGGTGCACCAGTTCTTACAACTGTTCCAAAGGCCACTCTCGTCACCACACGCTCCTGCATGCGGACACACTTCAGCAACCGGCGGTGCGCAACCCTTTCAAAGATGCGGATAATACCCCATCAGCTTCGGTACAGGCACGGAAAAGACAGGAATCGGGACAACCACCTTCCTTTACGAACCAGAATGTCAAATCCTGCCATGCCAATTCCAGCACAGGTGTGCTATTAGGAACTGCTCGCGTACACATTCACCATAATGGTACCGACTTCTCCGCGTGGGCATTAATTGATTCTGGGTATGAATGTTCCTTTATAACTGAAAGACTGAAACGCAGAATCAATTTGCCAGCGAGGAAAATGCATGCCCATGTTTCAGGCATCACAAATGCGGTGTCAGCACAGGTGAAATAAGCATCCAACATCGAATTACGTTCACCAGTGGATCCCTGCTTCAGCCTGGATACACCCGTACTAGTTTTAGCGAAACTCACTGGGAATATTCCATCCTGCCATATCAACGCAATGACTATGCAGGTATTCCCAGACTTGGTTTTGGCAGACAAGAGGTTCTACGTCAATGAAGACGTAGACCTCATACTTGGCGGAGACATATATCCCCAAATTATAATGAGCGGTATAAAAAAGAATGTGCTAAACACACTCTTAGCCCAAGAGACAGTGTTCGGTTGGATACTAACCGGTCGTACCGAATCACCGAATCCAACGAAGAGCATCATGTCTTTCTACAACGAAGTTGCGTTAGACAACCAACTCAAAGCGTTCTGGGAGGTAGAAAATGTATCAAAAAATAAAATATTAAATGAGGATGAAAGGTCCTGCGAACAACTATTTAAAGAAAGAACGCAGCGAAGTGAGAATGGAAGGTACACCGTGTCACTACCATTCCGGCAGGATTACCCTAACAATATTAACTTAGGACCATCCCTGAAGCGTGTATGCTCTCAATTCTTCCGGAATGAGGGGCGGCTAATAAAAAATCCAGATTTAGGTAAAGAATATGTTCGAGTGTTGTCAGAATATGAAACGCTCGGACATTTGAGAAAATTGAAACAGAATATCCCATCCGACGATTCTGATCATTACTTCCTGCCCCACCACGCCGTTATTAAAGCGGAAAGTACCACTACAAAGGTACGCGTAGTATTCAATGCCTCGAGCCCTACCAAGGGGAAGAGCCTAAATGATATTCTACTCCCAGGCCCAGTTCTACAAGCCGATTTACCCATACTTATCTTACGATGGAGACTATACCGCTTCGTATTCAATAGCGACATCGAAAAGATGTATCGACAAAATTGGGTGAACGAAAATCACACCAAATTTCAACGTATTGTGCATCGCACTTCCCCGAATGACCCTATTAGTCTTTACGAATTAAAGACGGTTACCTTCGGAGTGAATTGCGCTCCATATCTCGCGATAAGAAAACTCCTACAACTAGCAGACGACGTCTCAAACTCACACCCTACAGCGGCTAGCATACTGCGAGAATACATGTATGTAGATGACGTGTTAGCGGGTGGACATACGATCACATCGACCATTAAAGCCAGAGATGAAATTCGTCAAGTCCTACACTCCGCGGGCTTTCCACTTCGCAAATGGACATCCAATTCAGAGGACATTCTAAGTGACATCCCCAAAGCAGACCTGCTCAGTGAAAACTTCCTGGCCTTCGAAGATACCAGTTCAGTTAAAGCTTTAGGAATTCGATGGAATGCCCTCTCCGATTTATTTTATTTTAAAGCAGGGACGCTGGACAACCCGGAAAACATTACAAAGAGAGTGATACTATCAGCAATCGCCAAACTTTTCGATCCTTTGGGATGGCTGGCACCAATGGTCATTGTGGCAAAAATACTCATGCAGAGTATATGATTAGAAGGCACCGCGTGGGACGAACCAGTATCTACCAGTACGCTGGAACGATGGAAAACCTTCACCGACCAATACCATGAAATCGATAAAATCCTGATACCTAGATGGGTCAACTTTTCACCATTAACCGACATCGAGATCCATGGATTTTGTGACGCATCCGAGAAGGCTTATGCAGCAGCCGTATACATGCGCGTGAAAACGGATAATGACATCTGGACAAACCTGCTTTTAGCCAAAACCCGAGTAGCCCCAGTGAAAACTCTTTCTCTTCCACGATTGGAGCTTTGCGGAGCCGTGCTGTTAGCGGAAATCACCGAATCAATTTTCAGGAACCTCAAGTTGGGACCAGTGAAAGTGCACCTTTGGACGGATTCAACTATCGTCCTCGCATGGATAAGGAAACCGCCGTGTTCCTGATCCACTTTCGTCGCACATCGGATCACCAAGATCATCGACATGGTCGGAAATAAGAACTGGTTGCATGTAAACTCAGAATCTAACCCAACAGATTGAGGTAGCAGAGGATTACCTGCGTCTGAATTGGTCAACAATTCGTTGTGGTGGCAGGGACCTTATTGGCTGCAAGAAGACACTTCCCAATGGCCAGCACAAGAAAGTGACTACATCACCTCCGTAGAGGAAAGGAGGGCGAAGACCTGCGCAACAACAACAGTAAATACTACCGATGTTCTCCGACGCTTTTCAGACCTACCTAGGGCTTTACGGGTGCTCTCATACGTTATGAGTTTCTACCGAAGAACTCACCCCAAAACAAAAAAATCATTTCAGGTCAAGTCACCTTTAATCTCTCCTGATGAGATCAAATCAGTAACCCAACTCTTAATTAAAATCTATCAGAAACTACACTATAGTTCCGAATATAGTGATCTAAAGGCCGGAAAACCAATTGCAGGGAAAATTGCAATACTCTCACTTAATCCCTATCTAGACCAACATGGCATCATTTGGGTAGGAGGGCGACTCGGGGCGTCAAAGGACTTAGCCTTTAATGAACGCCACCCAATCCTCCTCCCATACAACTGCCGGTTATCCCGTCTGACAGTCCTAATGTTTCATCAACAAAGTCTGCATGGGGAAAACCAACTCATGTTGCGTCTGATACGCACCCAATACTGGATACCTAACATCAAAACCATGATTAGGGCAACCATTCATAATTGCAAAGTTTGCACTATACACCGAAAGCGTGCTCAGACCCAACTTATGGGTATTCTCCCTCGCGAACGCACGACTTTCAGCCGTGCATTCACGAATACTGGAGTCGACTTCGCCGGACCCTTCGACATTAACAGTTACCGCGGCAGAGGGTGTCGACTATCCAAAGGCTATGTCTGCCTTTTCGTGTGTTTTTCCACACGAGCAATTCATCTGGAGGCCACTACTGACCTCAGCACACCATCATTTCTAGCGGCATTTGCCCGTTTCATATCTAGGCGCGGATGTCCGAAAAATATGTACTCCGACAATGGTACGAACTTTGTTGGAGCGTCACGATCCCTACGATCAGAATTCAAGACCTTCATCTCACAAGCGCGAGAGAACGCTGTCTCAAAGTACAGCCACCAGTCACTCACGTGGCATTTCATCCCTGCGGGCGCTCCCCATATGGGAGGGCTGTGGGAGGCTGGAGTGAAAAGCTTCAAAAGCCATTTCAAAAAGATAGCCTCACCACACAAATTCACCTTCGAGGATTTCCATACCCTCTTGTGCCGCCTCGAGGCATGCCTGAACTCGCGACCGCTCAGCCCGGCACCCAATGACCCAACGGACCTAGAGCCACTAACCCCAGGTCATTTCCTCACTGGCAGCCATCTACTGGCTCCGCCAGAGCCAGATGCTAGCGAGAGCCCGGCCTCTATGATCAATCGGTGGCAGAAACTCAAAGCCCTCCATCACACTTTCTGCAAGCGATGGAAAACCGAATATCTCACCGAGATCCAGAAACGATACAAGTGGAAACATCCACAACCTAATCTAAAACCCGGAGACCAAGTTGTTATCAAAGAGGACAACCTCCAACCCAACGAGTGGAGAATCGTCAACACACACCCAGGCTCTGATAACCGTGTGCGTGTTGTTGACGTTCATACAACCAAGGGACAAATAACAAGACCAATTACGAAATTGGTACTCCTTCCGTCCCACAACAAGGAGGATTAAATGTAAGGGGCCAAAGTCCGCCATACAAAACCCCAAAAACCAAAACTCTTTTTCCCCCAGCTACCTAAAATCAGAGGCCCACGATTGGTGATAGCATAGAAAGCAAATTAAGGAACCCGCATCGTCGTGTCTCTCTATCCCTAAGCCTGCGTTTCTCCAGAGCCATATATTATAATCAACCCCCCGGTCTCGTGATGGTGCGAGTCTATCGGAGGGGAATTCAAAAACGTACTACGAGATGGCAATGGGGAAAGGGAGCGCAGGACATAAAGACGCGTTCAACCACGCGCCGTGATGCTCCGCTATCCCTAAGCTTGTGTCTCTCCCGAGGCCCTAAATATAATCAACCCCCCGGTCTCGTGATGGTGCGAGTCTACCGGAGGGCGATCGTACATCTTCCTTTTTTTGTTCTCTACCCCCGGTCTCGTGTCGAGTCTACCGGAGGGAATCCTACACCTTGCTACTGGTGGGCAATGGGGAAAGGGAGCGAGAGGCACGAGGACGCATGAGAGCTTAGCAAAAGCTCGCAAACAAAAAAAACCTTTTTTTCTATGTGATTTACCAATACTAACCGAGGGCCCCCTGAACAGAAAACCCCACAATTCACTCGCTCACCCCGCGCGAGGACACCCGAAACCATCCCATCCACTCGTTATCCCATAACGAGGATACCCGAAAAGCCTCAACGCAGATCCGATATCTGCCACAGAACACTCATTCCTTAAATTTTACCAAATCAAACCCAGCTCTCGTTAACCCGGAACGAGGCCAACCAAAACCCCTAATGCAGATAGCTTATCTGCCACCAAATACTTATTTTTTTGTTATTTTTTACAAAACCGACCCAAATTCACTCGCTCACCCCGAGCGAGGACACAAGAAACCATTCCCATTCACTCGTCATCCCATGACGAGGACACCAGAAAATAACCCAGCTCTCGTTCACCCCGAACGAGGCCAACACACCGATATCCCAGCTCTCGTTCACCCTAAACGAGGCCAACCAACAATCCTAACGCAGATACGCAATCCGCTACAGAACCTAAAGGCATTCGGCCCATTATATTTAATAATTTTCAAAAAAACCCATCCAGCAATTCACTCGCGCACCCAGAGCGAGGATGCCAGCAAAAGCCGACCACAGAACGGCGAACCGATCTGCCACAGAATACCGCTGAATCAATCGACATAAATATTTCCAAACATGTTATTTAGTTAGTTAAACTACTTATTAGCACACAACTACTTATAGGTACACAAGTTCAACCGCAACAAAATTCTCCTTCCCCACTAAAATACCTGAAAGCAATTCCTTGCTTTCTTCTGAGTCAGCGATAGGAAGCGTTTCATCTTATCTTGTTGAGCAGTTTTTAGTTTTTTTCATCTTGTGGAGATAAATGTCCCTATATTGTGAGGAAAATTCACGATCCAACCTTAAATCTTGGTTTCCATGATAGCGACGCTTTTACAGCATTCTACTGAAAACGCTATTGGCATATGCATCAGTCGCATATTTCAGTATTAAAATCATTTAATGCTTATGGCATTCATCTTTGAATCAACCCCTAATATATGTTACCGCCTTTGTCCAGCCGCTAGTTTTGCCAAATCGGGAGACTTGGGGTATGAAGTGAGAAGTGTCAAACTTAGCATTCCAGACGCTAATTTATCGATAAGCAAATAAAAATGATTTTTCATACCCTTCTCATAAGTACATACATTTTCAACT
This sequence comes from Eurosta solidaginis, assembly GCF_040869045.1. Lineage (NCBI taxonomy): Eukaryota > Metazoa > Arthropoda > Insecta > Diptera > Tephritidae > Eurosta > Eurosta solidaginis. The sequence continues at coordinate 126,527,443 of NC_090321.1, forward strand.
TAAGTATGGTCTGAGTTCGCTTATTCTCCCAGTAAATCGGGATAAATATTTAAAAAAAAAAAGAATATAAATAAATAAAGTTTGCAACCTTTTCGGGGAACTTGCTTTTTAATCACCTGGGGTCAACTTGGAATATGTTCCACTTGGGTCAGTTATTTTTTAAATTCATTTTTCTTTATTAATCCGTGAAAAGAAATTATGCGAAGTGTGCAGTTAAAGGACAAGAAATCAATAAATTATCTAGTCGCAAATTGAACCCGACTTCCACCTGGGTTTATCTGGGTCAACTCGTCGTTGCATTTACATGCAATAATCTGGCTCAGGATATTTGCAACGGAATGATGGCTATCACCCTAGTTTGTATATCTGACACTAACTTCTGCAAATTTGATGAAAAATATTCATTTAACCTCAATACTATCTACCTTCCATATTCAAAAATCGCTTACAAAATCGCTTACATAGATCATCAAGGATAAAATAGGAAATCACTACTAGCCACCTCAAGATAGCACAATGCTTGCAACTCACTTTCCTGCACTCTATCTCGACTTCTCAACAGGCATTCGCATAAGATTTTAACTGTTCATAAAAATTGCTTGTCAGCTCGTCAACTAATTTCAATATTAGTATTACATACATATATACGTTTCATAGTCTTCAGCATTTTGAAACGTGTCAGTCACAAATTCGAAAATTATCTACTAATTTCGCAGGGACTCATTTAAATTATTGATGTACATACATATATAGATAGTTTTTAAAATCGACACATAATCTAACTAAACGTATTAATAAATGTAAAAGTTGATGTACCTTAAAATTACTATTCCCTGTCCTGCCTGTGCTGCACGAATCGTTGCCTCATGAGGAATGGTTGCATCCATGCTTCGGCTGCCAGCCGCGACATTACATTCTCGTAAGTGATGTTTTATTATGAAGTACTCTTTTGGCGCGCTGTTTGCACATTTTGTCTCTGTGCCCTCTGCTGGAGTCGCCTGGCTATAACGGCAGGCGGTTCTGATGAGTTTAAAGTAATGCATGTCAAATTAATTGTATAAAACACGTACCCGTAAACGAGGCGTTCGAGCGGACTCAGTGTCCACTTGTTTGCAATCGGTATCAACCTCAATATGTTATAGTCCATTGTTAACTGACGGATTCGATGACTACAATCGATTAATTGATCAGAAAGCACTAAAATAATGCATAAATAATTCAAATTTAATAGAGGAATATGGTAGCGGATAGCAACAAGCAAATAATAAAATTTACGGTCAATATACATTCTCAGGTACATCACAATCTGTTGTTTTGGTCACCTGGATTTGTTTGGAAAGAAAGTACTAGCCAAAATGAAGAAATTTCCAACGTTAACGTCAACTACGTTGGTATGGCCTTAACCAATTCCTTGTTCGATATACGTGATACGCGACAGGATACAGTCAAGTGTATTAGTAAGCCATCAGGTGTGTGTAACGGTTATATTTAACCCCAAGCGTCAGGTAAAAGCTGACGTGCTTCTTTTGTACGCATTGTCGTAAAATATGAACCACGATGTACTGCACGAAAATGTGACATGTAACGTGTGCGAGTAATATTTTCAGCCATCACTACAAGACAGGAATTCTGCATGAGACCTAAACCAGAGCGCGTTACAGCATTACCGGTGGCAATAAATGATTCCATGCTATGCGAGACACCACCAGCGCTTCGTAAACAAGCAGTTAGCAGAGAAGGTGTTGTCAAAGCATTCGGTGTTTCGAGACGCTTGAGTAAATGTTTTTTAACGTATTGCAACCACAACTCGATACGATCAGCTCAGAATTTTTGATACAAGTGGCCCGAAAGTAATACTTCTTGCATCATTACTGAGTCTACATTTTCAATTTTAGCATTTCCTTGAGCGCATTGACACAGTGTTTGGACCGTAAATACCAACATATCAAATGTGTCCCTATGTGTATTCAAATGTACGTGTATCCTCTCATTCAATATGAAATCAGCCACATCCATTCCACTTTTGCATTCGGGGACCTCGGGAAATTTCGAGCTGAATATCTTGCCGAAATATTCCTTGCAATCTTTATGTGTTTGAATACCTTCACCATGCACATCTGTAAGCATTGCCTGTACACGTGACACATAATATTGCTCCATCTCGTAGCCACGTACTAAATCACGATAAATCGGCTCATCGGTATAATTAACCAGGCATCGTAGGATCAGGCGAATTGGTATATACATCATTTTCAATTGTGAAAACATTAATTTTGCAGTGCCGTTGTTTAGGTAGTGTAGTACATTACTGAATGAGTTCGCATCTTCACGTATGGTGCGTACCAATATCTAATTCACTAAAGTTCGCGCCGCGATTTTTCCACGAGGGACGTTTAACTGCAATTGGATAATTACGTATACTCATGAAAAGCATACGTATAATGCGTTCGTTTCCTTTAATAAGAAATATGCCACCCCAGTCCGTGCCATGTTCACCAGGAGGTGAGCATAAGTGGCACTTCACCAAGATCCGCTTCTATTTGCGCCTTCTCACCCAACATTTTTTCCACCGAACGAACGTAATATAAACTTAATACATTTACGTGAATATACAGTATCAACGTGAGATGAAGCAGTTTTTGGATTTGCTGCCAAATCTAATACCTAAGTTAGGAAAGTATTTGAGATTACGTTCCAACCAAGCGCTTCCCATAAATTGTACGAATACCACATATGAATGTGTACCGCCAACCTGCAAAGAAAAAATCCATTAATGGCTGCGTCAATGGGCATCGCAAAGGTGTGGCAACTGACGGCGCGGCCGACGCCGCAGTTGGAGCACCCCTTGGCAATGCCGGTAACCTAAAAAGAAAAAAAACGAAAAAAAACCCATAAATCCCGGTGCCCATGCCAATATGTCGTCACCACCATCCACGCCAGTAACCTGAAAAGAAAGAATGTTAATTAATAAGATGAAATAAAAGAAATATAGTTATTAATAATAAAATGAATTCAACAATTTATAATGTACTTACGCTTTCCTTTATAAATGTGCCATAGTACTCCAACTGACAGCTGGAGAAAAAAATGATAAAACGTTTTAAATCATTCAATTCATGCCCCGTTTGTTTCAATTCATTGGAATTCTACATTCTATACACGGGTGTGTATGAATGTTCATTTGTTTTGTCTTTTGCCGTTGGCATATTTGTAACCAACGTATGTACATATGTATGTATGTATGCCTACTTGGTTCGGCATATCATATTAGTGCTGCATCAAGTGGCGCACACTGGTACCGAAAACCCGCAAAAGGAACAAAATCGGGATCGGCTTTTTTGACCCGGGCAGTCCCAAAAAATACTTACACACAAAAAAATAAAGGCAAACACCTCCTTAAAAATTAATTGCTCGCCATTACAAACAAAAAAAAGGGAGCAAAAAGAAAAAAAAAATGTATTTTTTCTTTTTAATTTTTTTGCCGTCGGTACTGCCTGCTTTCTGGCTGCGAGGCAGGACTTGTTGTTTTTCAACAACAAACATCACAAACAGTCATTATAAGGGCTCGGTACAAAAACAATCCGGGTCCCGAAATAAAAGAATCCCGACACGACAAAATCCCGAAATGGGAAAAGTCAACTGTTTCTACCGGCCTAGTGTGCTACTGCCCCAGTGACCTAGTTTTTTTTCAAGGGCAAGCAAATACATATATGTATATATACTCGCACACCACAAATTCACCATACCAGCTGTCAGCTAACCAATAAATATACGACAGGGTTGCATGCAGCCTCAGAATGGTACGTGCAGATAGAAAGCGTCGTTGAGAACGCATCGCCAATCTGCATGCAAGCACCGGCAGTTGGTACACTTTCGAATTTAATTACGATTTGCGCTGTTCGTCATGAGCTGTCGCACAAAATTAAATCCATACCTTCGTCGGCACCTACGCTTCGTTTTAAACTCGCTTTATCCATCTATTTTAACATACGTTTTGTAATAAAACACCTCCGTTTCACCCAACCAACCTCACGGTCACTCGCCCTGGCACCTTAAAAGATGCTACACCTCCTCCAACAAAAAAGGGCAGTCGCCGCGAGAGCGACACGATGCACTAGACGCTGGAACGGAGACCTCGGCCTCTTCGTCCAGCCCAGAAAAACCTAAACAAAAAAATGCGAGTCTGGAACGGAGACTTCGGCCTCTTCGTCCAACCAAACAAAAACAATGCGAATCTGGAACGGAGACCTCCGCCTCTCCGTCCAACAAAAAAAAAATTTTTTTCTGCCAGTCTGGAACGGAGACCACGGCCTCTTCGTCCAGCACTATTGACCTTCAACGTCATATCACTTATGGATTCTATATATATCTAAGAATTATGTATAACCAAAGGCAAGAAATATTCACTTTCCTCCACTTCTAATGTTTATTTTTATCCTAGCTTAGGTGGCATGCTGCGCAAGTCGGGCAAGACTCCCGGCCACCCGCGACGCTCGCGAAATACGCGATTTTAGGTTAAGTTTAGTTGTAATGCAAACGTTTTTTTATGGTTGCTTTTCAGCGGTCGGAGATCGGTGGGGGTAAAAACGATGTTGCGTATCGCAAGGGGGCCGGCATGTTTAGGTAGGATGCCTAACTTTTCCGCATCTGATTGCGATCCCCCCCATGCAACTCTTCAAATCGATACTCGATACTCGACTTAATTTATAACCACCCACACCATCACCGCCACATGCATGTACATGCACGTGTATGTGTGTTTTTTGTCAGCACTCATGCATATGCATGTCGGGGTTGATGTGTGGGTGCCTTTCCCCTCCAATACGGAGGATTTTGCGGGTCAACGGTTGTAGCTTGCTATACAACCGGTCTCTTGGCTTCTAACAGCCAATCAGCTAACATCTGCCGCCAGCGATCTCTGCCGTATTTTTGCGTTTATTCAGGTAATATTGTAACTATTGCTAATTTTACATTTACCCAATAAATCGTATATATTCTAACGAGAAATCTCGTCTATTTGCTTATTTTCTATTCCATACACCTATTCCCACTGAGATCGACCCCGGTGCGCCCACCTACCTCGAGGAGCAAACGCACCCCGGCCGAACAAAATGCATTGCTTATCTTTAACAATTGTTTCTCGAAATTTCTTTTTTGAGTCATAAGACACCTTTTCATAGACCGGGTCACAGATAAACATTGCTTGAAAAATCATTGTATAAATTTACTTATATATTTTTGAAAAAATCAAAAACCAAATATTTTATTAATACTTAACTAAGAAAACTTACTAAAAGTTGCTCAATATTATTGTATTTGAGCCAAAGTTGAAGAACTAATAAATTTCTGAGCACTGCCCAATTATGATAAACAGTTTTATCTTCATAACCGCTTTACCAATTTTATTGATTTCTGTAAACATTTATTACTCTTCTGATAGCCAAAGCCTAAGCTTTAAAATAAATATACATAAAGGGTGATTCAAAACCAATATTAAAATTTGATAAATTTTAAAAAGGTGTAAAAATATGATTATAATTACTAAATGAAATAACTATATTATTTATAATAAATAATAAACTTGTATTTATTGATTTCCTTTTTTTTAATAAAATAGCAAAACTAAGTACTAAATAATTTTTTTGTTGTAATAGAAAAAGGTGGGTCATTTACTTAATCTTAACATAGTGTTCGTCACTTGAGTACTTCTATACCTTTTGTAGTCCTTGTTTTTAGATTCTTCAGCTTCTTCAGACAATTATCCTAACGGTAAACACTGGTATTCTAATAAATGTTTTCCATGAGCCAAAATTTTATCTACCGTTGGTGTCAGCTTTTTCTCAGGATACTTTTGAAGCAGCAGCACTGCCGTTTTCGATGCACATTCTCCAAATTTAGGTCCATTATTTTATATTGGGCCAGGTCGTAAAGTTTAATTATTAAATTATGGAGCTTTTCGGCCGATTTTTTTGAAATAAAACAGTCGTTTATTTTATCTTAATCAATGCAAAATTTTATATATAAGAACACCCCACATCTTCTCTTGTCCAGACTCAAACATTTTTTGTGTCCATTAGGTCCATAAACTTTTTCATGGCAATTTAAAATATTTAAAATTACTCCCAATCGTTTGAATATCTCTGTCGACTCCAGTAATGCGAGCAGTCTTTTCATCGTGTTCAAAAAATCTTTTTGAGGAGCTTCCTTCATTTGTGTTGCCGTATCCATACTTTGGCCAGTCTAGTCTCAGGCCAAGCTCTTTATAGAATGCATCTTGAATTATTTTATGTCTAATATTTTGTTTTTCCTTAGATGTAGCATTGTCGTCGAAAACTTCTCCTTGTTGTGGTAGTGTATAAGCAAGTTTCAAAACGAATTCCATGCACCTTATCCTCGCATGCAAAGGAGATATTCCTTACTCATCAAGATTTTCAAAGTCATTTTGACTCTTCTTATAGATGATGTGTTTGTTAGTAAGTTTAAACCTTTTCCATCGACCATTGTTAGAAGAAAATCATGTTTTATAGTAACATTCCCGTGTTGGATTTCAATTATTGTTGGTTCTAATTTTGCTATTTGATTTTTTATATCACTTACTGTAGCTTTTGTGAGTTCCGAAGACTCCTTCTCATATTTAAATAATATCGGGCGGCACAATTTGACTGATGACGGCCGTGGATTTTTCCAATATTCTGAAGCTTCATCTTTTAAATGGAGGGGAACAATAGAAGCCATAAATATATTACTATCTGTAATTATTCCATCGTCTACATTTATTCTTGGTTTATATGCGGTTTGTCCTGGTGATCCATCACTCTTGAAATTTATGCTTATATCTCTTGAGATATCTTTGGATTTACAAGAACACTTTCTATACCAAACTTGCTTCTGGTACCCAATGAAGAAAAACAAGTTACTTTGATTATAATATATTTATTGAGATGTTTACTCGAACGCAGTTAAAAAGCAAGTCACTTCGATTTCATTTGAACAAGTTGAAATTATGTACAAAGAACATAGAATAATAAAAACAGTGTTGCATGAATATGGTCGTTGTATAAAAGTGTGCCGTGCAATATATTTCAACACGCCTCCTCAACGGTCATATTCGTGCATTAAAATTCAATTTAAATCAATACACAAATAATTGAGCTTAAACCTAACAATTTAGTAAATTTGTCGTGACTAGGTGTAGCCAAATTCTTAGTTAATATATCTGCTACCATGTTACTACTGCAACAATATTTTAATTCAATTTCGCCTCCTCTATAAGCATTTCTAACATAATGATACTTGATGTCAATATGTTTACTCCTTGAATGATATACCGGGTTCTTAAAAAGATTCATGGCGCTTAAGTTGTCACCATTCACTACAATCGCTTTCGGACATTGAAGGTTAATTTCATTCAGTAGCTGCTTTAAATAAATTGCCTCCTTTGCTGCAGCTGTTAAAGCCATATACTCCGCTTCGGTACTACTCAATGCAACTGCTGCCATCGCAGCCCCAATCTGCATCAACAAAACCTTCTATGTCTTTTCCGGTGCTATAGTATCTTAACTGTTTGTCTTGCGTAGTGTTTAGATAACGCAAGATTCGTTTCGCTGCTGCCATATGCTCTGAATGTGGATCATTGTTACGTTGAGCAAGTTTACATACTGAATGTAAAATATCCGGTCGTGTACATATGGCTAAGTACATCAATGACCCAACTAACGACTGATATTTTGTTTGATCGGCCTTCTGACACTCAGTTTTGTCACGATTAACTTGATGCCCTGCATCTAATGGAACTGTAATTGGCCTGCAATCATTCATTCCATATTCGCTCAACAATTTACGTATATGTGATTTTTGTCCAATACATAGGGCTTTCCCCATCACGATTTATTTCCATACTCAAAAAATGTTGTACAGGTCCTTTGTCGACTACCTCGACTTCATCGGAAATACTTATCTTTATTTGTTGCATCTGTTTATATTCAGAGCACGCTATCAACAAATCATCTACATAGATTGCTATTATGCTGACATTACCATCACTGTGTTTTACATACACACAAGGTTCACTCTCACATGCTTTGAAACCTATCTTCTTTAAAATACTGTCAAGCTTAATATTCCATTGTCGCCCTGACTATTTAAGGCCACACAATGCTTCCTTTAACTTTAAATAATGATTTGGGAAACGTTTATCTATGAACATCTCTGGCTGGTACATATATATTTCGTCACACAACTCACTTTTCAAGTACGCGGTTGATACATCCATTTGGTGTAGATGTAAACCAAATTCAGCCGCTATTGCAAAAATCATTCTTATTGTGCTATATCGTACCACCGGAGAAAATGTCTCATTATAATTTACGCCATAAGTTTGAGAACAACTTTTCGCAACTAATCTTGCTTTGAAATGCTCTACATGGCCATTTTTATCTTTCTTCAAAGTAAATACCCATTTGCTACGTACCGCCTTTTGGCCCTTAGGTAATTCCGAAATTTGCCACGTATCATTTTTTAACAATGATTCATATTCATTTTGCATAGCTCTATACCATTCATTACTGTATTTACTTGCCATAGCTTCTTGTACTGTATCAGGTATCTGAATGCCTTCATACTTCATTATGTTCAAATAATTATATACTTTTTTTGGTCTACCTCTTGATCCGCTACGATAAAGACTTGGTCTACGACGGCCTCTCTTTACATTTTTCACAGTATGTGCTTCTTCTTCTTCAGCAGACTCGGCTGATTCAAATTCATTTTCGCTGTTTACTGTCGATGCTGCTTGTTGCATTTCATCTTCATCTGTATTTACATTCGTATTTACACATTTATCGCCACTGTTGTGCTGTATGACCACTTCAAGTACCTGTGTACCATCTGGTACACCATCAGCTGTATTTTTAGCTGAACAATAATCATTACGTGGTATTGACGTCATACTTTCAACAAAGAACACATCTCTGCTGACAATCAATCGCCTAGCTTCACTATCATACAACCGATATACCTTCGATGTATCAGAGTAACCCACAAATATGTACTCTTTTCCCTTTGCTTTGAACTTATTATTTTGTCGCTTATCTAACGCAATTGCAACTGAACCAAAAATACGTAAATGAGATACCGTCGGCTTATAATTATGCCATACTTCAAATGGGGTTTGCGCATATAACGCCCTTGTTTGTGACCGGTTTCGTAAATAAGCTGCAGTATTCACAGCCTCTGCCCATAACGATTCACTTACACTTGAACTCAGCAACATACATCTTGCCATTTCGATAAGAGTTCGGTTAAACCGCTCTGCCACACCATTCTGCTGGGGTGTGTAGGGCACGGTAAGCTGTCTCACTATATCGTTATCTTTTAAATATTTGTCAAAAGCATTATTAATAAATTCTGTACCATTATCGCTACGCAGAATCTTAAGTTTTTTACCAGTCTGGCACTCAGCCATAAGCTTAAATTCTTTAAACTTTTCAAAGACTTCATCTTTTGTTCGTAAAAAATAAACAAATACATATCGCGACTTGTCGTCAATGAAAGTCAACACATATTTTGCGCCACCAATTGATTCATTTCTCATAGGGCCACATACATCTGTATGTATTAAACCCAAAACATTTACTGCTCTGTTTTCAGCATTGCTATATGGTTTCTGTGTACACTTGCTTTGCATATATACCGTACAAATCATATCTTTCGGTATGCTCACATTCAGTCCCCGCACCATTTGTTTGTCGTTCAAATATTTTATGCTAGCAAAATTGAGATGGCCATAACGAGAATGCCATTTATTTGCCTCTTCAACAGGTTTCCTCGCAAAAAACAGTGTGTTTTTATTTGCTTCAAATATAAACAAATCACTGACCTTATTTGCACGTAAAATTGTGCCTCCGTGCTTGTTCTTGATTGTTGCCGTGTTTCCGTAAAATTCCACGCTGTACCCACTATTGACTGCCCTTGAAACTGATACAAAGTTGCATTGCAACCCTTGCACATACAACACGTTCACTAGTGTTACGTCAAACTTGTTGGATTTCAACCGCACGACTCCTCTGCCTGTAGCCAACATCTTGTTGTCACCAGCTAGCATGAATTCTTCTTCATATTTCTCAAATTCAACGAACATATTTCGATTACAGCATAAATGTGATGAGGCGCCACTGTCAACGCACCAAACGTCTGCATTTAATACGTTTTCATTTACTGTTGCAAATAATCCGTTCTTGTTATTGTAGTTGTCGCCCTTCTGATGATTTTGTTGTTATTTCTCTCTGCACTCGGCTGCAAAGTGGCCTTTCTTGCCGCAACTGAAACTTTTTGAATTTTGACGCTTGTAGGTTGCACGTAGGTTGCTGTGGTATCGGTCCTTTAACTTTGGCCATCACAGTTCTGTAGGCTGATCCCCATGGATCTAGGTCGAAATAACTTCTTGCTCTTTTTTATGACATTTTTAAGTGCCTTTCTTTGTGCGACATAGGTGCTGTGTAACTCCGCATATCGTGGTGATGAGCGTGCCCTCTGCGCTATTCTTCCTGCTTTGTGACATTTTCTACGCCCTTCCGCAATTTCGTCATTCCACCAATATACCGGAGTGCGCTGTGCTTTTCCGAGACTTCTGGGCATGACTGATCTTCCGCATGCGATTTTCGTACTATAGCGTCCTTTCAGATAATGTCAAATATTTGTGGGTCGAAAGGTGCTGTTTCCAGTTCCTACTTTGTCGATGTCTTGCTGCTACCGTTTGTGGAGTTTCGAGCAGCTCCACGCTAATAGCTTTATGGTCGCTGTGTGTGTAGACGTTGCTTATGGACCATTTTGTTCGTCTTACTATTTCGCTGCTAGCGAAGGTGAGATCTATAATGGATCGTCTGGTACCTGTATCGAAGGTATATATCCCTGGTTCATTTAGAAGTTCTAGCCTCAAAGAAGTAAGGCTTTCGAGAAGAACTCTCCCTCTTTCGTTGGTTCGTCTACTTCCCCACACAGATGACCAATGCATTGAAGTCTCCACACACTAAAAGCGGGTGTTTACCTCGTGCTTCAATGGTGATCCCGTATATCATGTCTTCGCACTCGGCGGTGGTCATGCTCGGAGGGGCATAGCAACTGAAGACGTATATGCCGTTGATTTTTGCCCACGTGAACCCTGCTACCGTTGGCGTCATATTTTCCTGTGGAAGAAATTTCCCTGGTGCCCAAATTGAGGCTTTCCCTGCCGAATCTGAGTGCCAACCCTGCTCCTGGCGATTTTTGTATTGTCCAGAAAGTACCACTGTCTCATATCCTCCTTCATAGGCTGTTTGGGATAATAGCTCTTGGGCTGCCTCGCAATGGTTTAAATTGAGCTGCAATAATCTCATGAGACTGTCATTTTGCCAGTCTCTGCATCGGCATAATACCTATTCTTATAAACACCAATATCATACCAATTGTCTTACAAGTTAGTTTATGCAACAGTATGTTGATAACAGCGTTCACCGGGCGCCACCAAGCGAAGATATTTATCGACTCAGTGGGTATTAGCCTTAGGATCTCCTTATGTTTATCTGGATCAACGGGCTGAGTTGGGAGGCGGGGCTAGTTATTATATACACCAAAATCGTATCAGATGCGATACTAGTCGGTATATGCATAAGGGTGATACCATTTAACATGCTAGGCAGAATCTGCGCAGCATTATACCGGCTGATTTGGGAGACGGGGCTATATTATGCAGTTAATTGACAATTGCTTTGTAATTAGTGCTGCCGGCAAGCGACTTGAGGATTTTTCTGTGGCTTTGTATTTTAGATTTCGGAGCATGCGCCTTGAAGGTGAGAGTGTTATCAAACGTCACCCCTAAGAGCTTTGAGTGACTGACAGTCGGTACCATAACGACATCGACGTGAATGTCTAATATTTACGTCGTCTGTTCGGAGATCGGTGGGGGTAAAAACGATGTTGCGTATCGCAAGGGGGCCGGCATGTTTAGGCAGGATGCCTAACTTTTCCGCATCTGATTGCGATCCCCCCAATGCAACTCTTCAAATCGATACTCGATACTCGACTTAATTTATAACCACCCACACCATCACCGCCACATGCATATGCATGCATGTACATGCACGTGTATGTGTGTTTTTTGTCAGCACTCATGCATATGCATGTCGGGGATGATGTGTGGGTGCCTTTCCCCTCCAAAACGGAGGATTTTGCGGGTCAACGGTTGTAGCTTGCTATACAACCGGTCTCTTGGATTCTAACAGCCAACCAGCTAACACCTGCCGCCAGCGATCTCTGCCGTATTTTTGCGTTTATTCAGGTAATATTGTAACTATTGCTAATTTTACATTTACCCAATAAATCATATATATTCTAACGATAAATCTCGTCTATTTGCTTATTTTCTATTCCATACACCTATTCCCACTGAGATCGACCCCGGCGCGCCCACCAACCTCCAGGAGCAAACGCACCCCGGCCGAACATTTGGTCCTATCTCCCCGAGAAAGGAATATACAGCACCTAAATAACAGTTCACAAAATACGACCATAGCTGACCGCACAAATTTCAAATTCCTCACATAAAAAGTTATACGGAGAGTTTTTGCCACAACCAACAGCGACAACACAAAAAGTTTAAGAACGGTTATTATTTAACACCAGCGTCAAACACTGAGCAATCGACAGCGAGCGGAAGCCACTGCAACACCGAGTTATCTTGCCACATCATCACATCATCACCAGTATACAAGTCACCAAAAAATACCTGAGTAAGTGCAATATTTCTTGCCACATTTTTTTTGGTTAAAACAACAAATAAAAAGTGCGAAAAATCAATTTAAAGTGCGTAGTGATTTCTAATTAACCGCGAAAAGTGTAAAAAATTTAGTGCCGAAAAGGAAAATAAGTGCAAACGCGTTCCATTAACGTCGTTTAACATTCCTTGTGACTATCTGGTCTGTCCCCCCACCATCGGTAAGGCTCTCCGGACACAGCACAAGAAAGAGGTGCACATAACATCACATTCACATTAAAATCTCACGCCATACGGCTGTGGCAATTTTCATTTTCTTTTCAAGCACTTTAATTTTCACTAATTCAATCGACACAGTTTTTACAACAGTTTCCACTGAGTTTTTACACTTTTCGTCGAGTTGTTATATCAGCGCGCGCACTTATTTATAACAAATTTGAACGTTGAAATGGCGAGTGGCCCCCTTTAATTCCACAAAAGACGTTGTTGTTGCTCTCCCTTCTCCCTGCTTTTCGGCACAAATAAGCTGCAAAGTCAGTGAAAAAATAAACAAATTGAAAGCGTTAAATAAAGAGTTTTTTCTATATTTTAATCATTGTTGGTTGGGTGATTCGCACAGGTTCGATCGAATAATCGAATTCGAGGCCGATTTTAATGACATCAATGCACCTCTGCACACTGTACACACTCTTGCAATACAGCAAAAAGAGTTGCAAGCTAAGTGGGAAAAAGCAGAGAACGCCCTAGAGGAGTTGCTTGGCTCTGACACGCTCGACGCAAAGAAAATTGCAGCGGTTAAGATCAAGAATAAAGCGGCATATGCCGTATTCCTGAGATGCATGTCGAACATGGCTGAACTTCAAGCCAAATTGAAGGAGGAAAAAGATAGGGCAGTCAAACCTGAGGGAGAACGCGCGCGCGAACACAGTATCCGCCTGCCAGCTTGCGATACTGAGGTATTCAAGGGCGACTACCTATCTTGGCCAACGTTTCGTGACCTGTTCACGGCCATCTACAAAAACAACAGTCGCCTAAGCCCGGTAGAAAAGTTGTTCCACCTTAACCAAAAAACCCAAGGTGAGGCAAAGGACATTGTCAAGAAATGTCCTTTGACAAATAAAGGCTTCGAAATAGCCTGGAAAAACCTATGTGAGAGATACGAAAATAAACGGATTCTCGTAAACTCACAACTACGAATTTTGTTTAATCTAAAAAAGATAGATAGCGAGTGCGGCAGCTCAATCAAAACCTTACAGCGCGACATAAATAATTGTTTAGCATCCTTAAAAACACATCAGATTGACGTTTCAAATTGGGATGCGATTATTACTTATTTATGTTCGACAAAATTACCTGAGAATACGTTGGCTCTATGGGAGCAGAGCATTGACCACAAAACGGACATATCTTGTCAACAAATTCGAACAAATTCTTGTCAAATCGTTTTCAGACACTTGAAATCGTGTCTGGTTTTACAGGGAATGCCACTTCTAAAGTTCAAAAGTCAAACACGTCGCGCCAGTCGACGGAAACCCCTACAAAAAGACTTGGTGCTTTTCAAACAAAAGTAACCAAGCAAACAACAAAATCAATATGTAAAATGTGCAAATCTACGGAGCACAGATTACGCAACTGTTCACGTTTTTGCGATTTAAACCCGGTAGAAAGGATTATATTCGTCAAATCCACAAATGGCTGCCCGAATTGTTTATCCCCAGGACACACAGTGACGAGGTGCACCAGTTCTTACAACTGTTCCAAAGGCCACTCTCGTCACCACACGCTCCTGCATGCGGACACACTTCAGCAACCGGCGGTGCGCAACCCTTTCAAAGATGCGGATAATACCCCATCAGCTTCGGTACAGGCACGGAAAAGACAGGAATCGGGACAACCACCTTCCTCTACGAACCAGAATGTCAAATCCTGCCATGCCAATTCCAGCACAGGTGTGCTATTAGGAACTGCTCGCGTACACATTCACCATAATGGTACCGACTTCTCCGCGTGGGCATTAATTGATTCTGGGTATGAATGTTCCTTTATAACTGAAAGACTGAAACGCAGAATCAATTTGCCAGCGAGGAAAATGCATGCCCATGTTTCAGGCATCACAAATGCGGTGTCAGCACAGGTGAAATAAGCATCCAACATCGAATTACGTTCACCAGTGGATCCCTGCTTCAGCCTGACTACACCCGTACTAGTTTTAGCGAAACTCACTGGGAATATTCCATCCTGCCATATCAACGCAATGACTATGCAGGTATTCCCAGACTTGGTTTTGGCAGACAAGAGGTTCTACGTCAATGAAGACGTAGACCTCATACTTGGCGGAGACATATATCCCCAAATTATAATGAGCGGTATAAAAAAGAATGTGCTAAACACACTCTTAGCCCAAGAGACAGTGTTCGGTTGGATACTAACCGGTCGTACCGAATCACCGAATCCAACGAAGAGCATCATGTCTTTCTACAACGAAGTTGCGTTAGACAACCAACTCAAAGCGTTCTGGGAGGTAGAAAATGTATCAAAAAATAAAATATTAAATGAGGATGAAAGGTCCTGCGAACAACTATTTAAAGAAAGAACGCAGCGAAGTGAGAATGGAAGGTACACCGTGTCACTACCATTCCGGCAGGATTACCCTAACAATATTAACTTAGGACCATCCCTGAAGCGTTTATGCTCTCAATTCTTCCGGAATGAGGGGCGGCTAATAAAAAATCCAGATTTAGGTAAAGAATATGTTCGAGTGTTGTCAGAATATGAAACGCTCGGACATTTGAGAAAATTGAAACAGAATATCCCATCCGACGATTCTGATCATTACTTCCTGCCCCACCACGCCGTTATTAAAGCGGAAAGTACCACTACAAAGGTACGCGTAGTATTCAATGCCTCGAGCCCTACCAAGGGGAAGAGCCTAAATGATATTCTACTCCCAGGCCCAGTTCTACAAGCCGATTTACCCATACTTATCTTACGATGGAGACTATACCGCTTCGTATTCAATAGCGACATCGAAAAGATGTATCGACAAAATTGGGTGAACGAAAATCACACCAAATTTCAACGTATTGTGCATCGCACTTCCCCGAATGACCCTATTAGTCTTTACGAATTAAAGACGGTTACCTTCGGAGTGAATTGCGCTCCATATCTCGCGATAAGAAAACTCCTACAACTAGCAGACGACGTCTCAAACTCACACCCTACAGCGGCTAGCATACTGCGAGAATACATGTATGTAGATGACGTGTTAGCGGGTGGACATACGATCACATCGACCATTAAAGCCAGAGATGAAATTCGTCAAGTCCTACACTCCGCGGGCTTTCCACTTCGCAAATGGACATCCAATTCAGAGGACATTCTAAGTGACATCCCCAAAGCAGACCTGCTCAGTGAAAACTTCCTGGCCTTCGAAGATACCAGTTCAGTTAAAGCATTAGGAATTCGATGGAATTCCCTCTCCGATTTATTTTATTTTAAAGCAGGGACGCTGGACAACCCGGAAAACATTACAAAGAGAGTGATACTATCAGCAATCGCCAAACTTTTCGATACTTTGGGATGGCTGGCACCAATGGTCATTGTGGCAAAAATACTCATGCAGAGTATATGATTAGAAGGCACCGCGTGGGACGAACCAGTATCTACCAGTACGCTGGAACGATGGAAAACCTTCACCGACCAATACCATGAAATCGATAAAATCCTGATACCTAGATGGGTCAACTTTTCACCATTAACCGACATCGAGATCCATGGATTTTGTGACGCATCCGAGAAGGCTTATGCAGCAGCCGTATACATGCGCGTGAAAACGGATAATGACATCTGGACAAACCTGCTTTTAGCCAAAACCCGAGTAGCCCCAGTGAAAACTCTTTCTCTTCCACGATTGGAGCTTTGCGGAGCCGTGCTGTTAGCGGAAATCACCGAATCAATTTTCAGGAACCTCAAGTTGGGACCAGTGAAAGTGCACCTTTGGACGGATTCAACTATCGTCCTCGCATGGATAAGGAAACCGCCGTGTTCCTGATCCACTTTCGTCGCACATCGGATCACCAAGATCATCGACATGGTCGGAAATAAGAACTGGTTGCATGTAAACTCAGAATCTAACCCAACAGATTGAGGTAGCAGAGGATTACCTGCGTCTGAATTGGTCAACAATTCGTTGTGGTGGCAGGGACCTTATTGGCTGCAAGAAGACACTTTCCAATGGCCAGCACAAGAAAGTGACTACATCACCTCCGTAGAGGAAAGGAGGGCGAAGACCTGCGCAACAACAACAGTAAATACTACCGATGTTCTCCGACGCTTTTCAGACCTACCTAGGGCTTTACGGGTGCTCTCATACGTTATGAGGTTCTACCGAAGAACTCACCCCAAAACAAAAAAATCATTTCAGGTCAAGTCACCTTTAATCTCTCCTGATGAGATCAAATCAGTAACCCAACTCTTAATTAAAATCTATCAGAAACTACACTATAGTTCCGAATATAGTGATCTAAAGGCCGGAAAACCAATTGCAGGGAAAAGTGCAATACTCTCACTTAATCCCTATCTAGACCAACATGGCATCATTTGGGTAGGAGGGCGACTCGGGGCGTCAAAGGACTTAGCCTTTAATGAACGCCACCCAATCCTCCTCCCATACAACTGCCGGTTATCCCGTCTGACAGTCCTAATGTTTCATCAACAAAGTCTGCATGGGGAAAACCAACTCATGTTGCGTCTGATACGCACCCAATACTGGATACCTAACATCAAAACCATGATTAGGGCAACCATTCATAATTGCAAAGTTTGCACTATACACCGAAAGCGTGCTCAGACCCAACTTATGGGTATTCTCCCTCGCGAACGCACGACTTTCAGCCGTGCATTCACGAATACTGGAGTCGACTTCGCCGGACCCTTCGACATTAACAGTTACCGCGGCAGAGGGTGTCGACTATCCAAAGGCTATGTCTGCCTTTTCGTGTGTTTTTCCACACGAGCAATTCATCTGGAGGCCACTACTGACCTCAGCACACCATCATTTCTAGCGGCATTTGCCCGTTTCATATCTAGGCGCGGATGTCCGAAAAATATGTACTCCGACAATGGTACGAACTTTGTTGGAGCGTCACGATCCCTACGATCAGAATTCAAGACCTTCATCTCACAAGCGCGAGAGAACGCTGTCTCAAAGTACAGCCACCAGTCACTCACGTGGCATTTCATCCCTGCGGGCGCTCCCCATATGGGAGGGCTGTGGGAGGCTGGAGTGAAAAGCTTCAAAAGCCATTTCAAAAAGATAGCCTCACCACACAAATTCACCTTCGAGGATTTCCATACCCTCTTGTGCCGCATCGAGGCATGCCTGAACTGGCGACCGCTCAGCCCGGCACCCAATGACCCAACGGACCTAGAGCCACTAACCCCAGGTCATTTCCTCACTGGCAGCCATCTACTGGCTCCGCCAGAGCCAGATGCTAGCGAGAGCCCGGCCTCTATGATCAATCGGTGGCAGAAACTCAAAGCCCTCCATCACACTTTCTGCAAGCGATGGAAAACCGAATATCTCACCGAGATCCAGAAACGATACAAGTGGAAACATCCACAACCTAATCTAAAACCCGGAGACCAAGTTGTTATCAAAGAGGACAACCTCCAACCCAACGAGTGGAGAATCGTCAACACACACCCAGGCTCTGATAACCGTGTGCGTGTTGTTGACGTTCATACAACCAAGGGACAAATAACAAGACCAATTACGAAATTGGTACTCCTTCCGTCCCACGACAAGGAGGATTAAATGTAAGGGGCCAAAGTCCGCCATACAAAACCCCAAAAACCAAAACTCTTTTTCCCCCAGCTACCTAAAATCAGAGGCCCACGATTGGTGATAGCATAGAAAGCAAATTAAGGAACCCGCGTCGTCGTGTCTCTCTATCCCTAAGCCTGCGTTTCTCCAGAGCCATATATTATAATCAACCCCCCGGTCTCGTGATGGTGCGAGTCTATCGGAGGGGAATTCAAAAACGTACTACGAGATGGCAATGGGGAAAGGGAGCGCAGGACATAAAGACGCGTTCAACCACGCGCCGTGATGCTCCGCTATCCCTAAGCTTGTGTCTCTCCCGAGGCCCTAAATATAATCAACCCCCCGGTCTCGTGATGGTGCGAGTCTACCGGAGGGCGATCGTACATCTTCCTTTTTTTGTTCTCTACCCCCGGTCTCGTGTCGAGTCTACCGGAGGGAATCCTACACCTTGCTACTGGTGGGCAATGGGGAAAGGGAGCGAGAGGCACGAGGACGCATGAGAGCTTAGCAAAAGCTCGCAAACAAAAAAAACCTTTTTTTCTATGTGATTTACCAATACTAACCGAGGGCCCCCTGAACAGAAAACCCCACAATTCACTCGCTCACCCCGCGCGAGGACACCCGAAACCATCCCATCCACTCGTTATCCCATAACGAGGATACCCGAAAAGCCTCAACGCAGATCCGATATCTGCCACAGAACACTCATTCCTTAAATTTTACCAAATCAAACCCAGCTCTCGTTAACCCGGAACGAGGCCAACCAAAACCCCTAATGCAGATAGCTTATCTGCCACCAAATACTTATTTTTTTGTTATTTTTTACAAAACCGACCCAAATTCACTCGCTCACCCCGAGCGAGGACACAAGAAACCATTCCCATTCACTCGTCATCCCATGACGAGGACACCAGAAAATAACCCAGCTCTCGTTCACCCCGAACGAGGCCAACACACCGATATCCCAGCTCTCGTTCACCCTAAACGAGGCCAACCAACAATCCTAACGCAGATACGCAATCCGCTACAGAACCTAAAGGCATTCGGCCCATTATATTTAATAATTTTCAAAAAAACCCATCCAGCAATTCACTCGCGCACCCAGAGCGAGGATGCCAGCAAAAGCCGACCACAGAACGGCGAACCGATCTGCCACAGAATACCGCTGAATCAATCGACATAAATATTTCCAAACATGTTATTTAGTTAGTTAAACTACTTATTAGCACACAACTACTTATAGGTACACAAGTTCAACCGCAACAAAATTCTCCTTCCCCACTAAAATACCTGAAAGCAATTCCTTGCTTTCTTCTGAGTCAGCGATAGGAAGCGTTTCATCTTATCTTGTTGAGCAGTTTTTAGTTTTTTTCATCTTGTGGAGATAAATGTCCCTATATTGTGAGGAAAATTCACGATCCAACCTTAAATCTTGGTTTCCATGATAGCGACGCTTTTACAGCATTCTACTGAAAACGCTATTGGCATATGCATCAGTCGCATATTTCAGTATTAAAATCATTTAATGCTTATGGCATTCATCTTTGAATCAACCCCTAATATATGTTACCGCCTTTGTCCAGCCGCTAGTTTTGCCAAATCGGGAGACTTGGGGTATGAAGTGAGAAGTGTCAAACTTAGCATTCCAGACGCTAATTTATCGATAAGCAAATAAAAATGATTTTTCATACCCTTCTCATAAGTACATACATTTTCAACTTAAGTATGGTCTGAGTTCGCTTATTCTCCCAGTAAATCGGGATAAATATTTAAAAAAAAAAAGAATATAAATAAATAAAGTTTGCAACCTTTTCGGGGAACTTGCTTTTTAATCACCTGGGGTCAACTTGGAATATGTTCCACTTGGGTCAGTTATTTTTTAAATTCATTTTTCTTTATTAATCCGTGAAAAGAAATTATGCGAAGTGTGCAGTTAAAGGACAAGAAATCAATAAATTATCTAGTCGCAAATTGAACCCGACTTCCACCTGGGTTTATCTGGGTCAACTCGTCGTTGCATTTACATGCAATAATCTGGCTCAGGATATTTGCAACGGAATGATGGCTATCACCCTAGTTTGTATATCTGACACTAACTTCTGCAAATTTGATGAAAAATATTCATTTAACCTCAATACTATCTACCTTCCATATTCAAAAATCGCTTACAAAATCGCTTACATAGATCATCAAGGATAAAATAGGAAATCACTACTAGCCACCTCAAGATAGCACAATGCTTGCAACTCACTTTCCTGCACTCTATCTCGACTTCTCAACAGGCATTCGCATAAGATTTTAACTGTTCATAAAAATTGCTTGTCAGCTCGTCAACTAATTTCAATATTAGTATTACATACATATATACGTTTCATAGTCTTCAGCATTTTGAAACGTGTCAGTCACAAATTCGAAAATTATCTACTAATTTCGCAGGGACTCATTTAAATTATTGATGTACATACATATATAGATAGTTTTTAAAATCGACACATAATCTAACTAAACGTATTAATAAATGTAAAAGTTGATGTACCTTAAAATTACTATTCCCTGTCCTGCCTGTGCTGCACGAATCGTTGCCTCATGAGGAATGGTTGCATCCATGCTTCGGCTGCCAGCCGCGACATTACATTCTCGTAAGTGATGTTTTATTATGAAGTACTCTTTTGGCGCGCTGTTTGCACATTTTGTCTCTGTGCCCTCTGCTGGAGTCGCCTGGCTATAACGGCAGGCGGTTCTGATGAGTTTAAAGTAATGCATGTCAAATTAATTGTATAAAACACGTACCCGTAAACGAGGCGTTCGAGCGGACTCAGTGTCCACTTGTTTGCAATCGGTATCAACCTCAATATGTTATAGTCCATTGTTAACTGACGGATTCGATGACTACAATCGATTAATTGATCAGAAAGCACTAAAATAATGCATAAATAATTCAAATTTAATAGAGGAATATGGTAGCGGATAGCAACAAGCAAATAATAAAATTTACGGTCAATATACATTCTCAGGTACATCACAATCTGTTGTTTTGGTCACCTGGATTTGTTTGGAAAGAAAGTACTAGCCAAAATGAAGAAATTTCCAACGTTAACGTCAACTACGTTGGTATGGCCTTAACCAATTCCTTGTTCGATATACGTGATACGCGACAGGATACAGTCAAGTGTATTAGTAAGCCATCAGGTGTGTGTAACGGTTATATTTAACCCCAAGCGTCAGGTAAAAGCTGACGTGCTTCTTTTGTACGCATTGTCGTAAAATATGAACCACGATGTACTGCACGAAAATGTGACATGTAACGTGTGCGAGTAATATTTTCAGCCATCACTACAAGACAGGAATTCTGCATGAGACCTAAACCAGAGCGCGTTACAGCATTACCGGTGGCAATAAATGATTCCATGCTATGCGAGACACCACCAGCGCTTCGTAAACAAGCAGTTAGCAGAGAAGGTGTTGTCAAAGCATTCGGTGTTTCGAGACGCTTGAGTAAATGTTTTTTAACGTATTGCAACCACAACTCGATACGATCAGCTCAGAATTTTTGATACAAGTGGCCCGAAAGTAATACTTCTTGCATCATTACTGAGTCTACATTTTCAATTTTAGCATTTCCTTGAGCGCATTGACACAGTGTTTGGACCGTAAATACCAACATATCAAATGTGTCCCTATGTGTATTCAAATGTACGTGTATCCTCTCATTCAATATGAAATCAGCCACATCCATTCCACTTTTGCATTCGGGGACCTCGGGAAATTTCGAGCTGAATATCTTGCCGAAATATTCCTTGCAATCTTTATGTGTTTGAATACCTTCACCATGCACATCTGTAAGCATTGCCTGTACACGTGACACATAATATTGCTCCATCTCGTAGCCACGTACTAAATCACGATAAATCGGCTCATCGGTATAATTAACCAGGCATCGTAGGATCAGGCGAATTGGTATATACATCATTTTCAATTGTGAAAACATTAATTTTGCAGTGCCGTTGTTTAGGTAGTGTAGTACATTACTGAATGAGTTCGCATCTTCACGTATGGTGCGTACCAATATCTAATTCACTAAAGTTCGCACCGCGATTTTTCCACGAGGGACGTTTAACTGCAATTGGATAATTACGTATACTCATGAAAAGCATACGTATAATGCGTTCGTTTCCTTTAATAAGAAATATGCCACCCCAGTCCGTGCCATGTTCACCAGGATGTGAGCATAAGTGGCACTTCACCAAGATCCGCTTCTATTTGCGCCTTCTCACCCAACATTTTTTCCACCGAACGAACGTAATATAAACTTAATACATTTACGTGAATATACAGTATCAACGTGAGATGAAGCAGTTTTTGGATTTGCTGCCAAATCTAATACCTAAGTTAGGAAAGTATTTGAGATTACGTTCCAACCAAGCGCTTCCCATAAATTGTACGAATACCACATATGAATGTGTACCGCCAACCTGCAAAGAAAAAATCCATTAATGGCTGCGTCAATGGGCATCGCAAAGGTGTGGCAACTGACGGCGCGGCCGACGCCGCAGTTGGAGCACCCCTTGGCAATGCCGGTAACCTAAAAAGAAAAAAAACGAAAAAAAACCCATAAATCCCGGTGCCCATGCCAATATGTCGTCACCACCATCCACGCCAGTAACCTGAAAAGAAAGAATGTTAATTAATAAGATGAAATAAAAGAAATATAGTTATTAATAATAAAATGAATTCAACAATTTATAATGTACTTACGCTTTCCTTTATAAATGTGCCATAGTACTCCAACTGACAGCTGGAGAAAAAAATGATAAAACGTTTTAAATCATTCAATTCATGCCCCGTTTGTTTCAATTCATTGGAATTCTACATTCTATACACGGGTGTGTATGAATGTTCATTTGTTTTGTCTTTTGCCGTTGGCATATTTGTAACCAACGTATGTACATATGTATGTATGTATGCCTACTTGGTTCGGCATATCATATTAGTGCTGCATCAAGTGGCGCACACTGGTACCGAAAACCCGCAAAAGGAACAAAATCGGGATCGGCTTTTTTGACCCGGGCAGTCCCAAAAAATACTTACACACAAAAAAATAAAGGCAAACACCTCCTTAAAAATTAATTGCTCGCCATTACAAACAAAAAAAAGGGAGCAAAAAGAAAAAAAAAATGTATTTTTTCTTTTTAATTTTTTTGCCGTCGGTACTGCCTGCTTTCTGGCTGCGAGGCAGGACTTGTTGTTTTTCAACAACAAACATCACAAACAGTCATTATAAGGGCTCGGTACAAAAACAATCCGGGTCCCGAAATAAAAGAATCCCGACACGACAAAATCCCGAAATGGGAAAAGTCAACTGTTTCTACCGGCCTAGTGTGCTACTGCCCCAGTGACCTAGTTTTTTTTCAAGGGCAAGCAAATACATATATGTATATATACTCGCACACCACAAATTCACCATACCAGCTGTCAGCTAACCAATAAATATACGACAGGGTTGCATGCAGCCTCAGAATGGTACGTGCAGATAGAAAGCGTCGTTGAGAACGCATCGCCAATCTGCATGCAAGCACCGGCAGTTGGTACACTTTCGAATTTAATTACGATTTGCGCTGTTCGTCATGAGCTGTCGCACAAAATTAAATCCATACCTTCGTCGGCACCTACGCTTCGTTTTAAACTCGCTTTATCCATCTATTTTAACATACGTTTTGTAATAAAACACCTCCGTTTCACCCAACCAACCTCACGGTCACTCGCCCTGGCACCTCAAAAGATGCTACACCTCCTCCAACAAAAAAGGGCAGTCGCCGCGAGAGCGACACGATGCACTAGACGCTGGAACGGAGACCTCGGCCTCTTCGTCCAGCCCAGAAAAACCTAAACAAAAAAATGCGAGTCTGGAACGGAGACTTCGGCCTCTTCGTCCAACCAAACAAAAACAATGCGAATCTGGAACGGAGACCTCCGCCTCTCCGTCCAACAAAAAAAAAAATTTTTTCTGCCAGTCTGGAACGGAGACCACGGCCTCTTCGTCCAGCACTATTGACCTTCAACGTCATATCACTTATGGATTCTATATATATCTAAGAATTATGTATAACCAAAGGCAAGAAATATTCACTTTCCTCCACTTCTAATGTTTATTTTTATCCTAGCTTAGGTGGCATGCTGCGCAAGTCGGGCAAGACTCCCGGCCACCCGCGACGCTCGCGAAATACGCGATTTTAGGTTAAGTTTAGTTGTAATGCAAACGTTTTTTTATGGTTGCTTTTCAGCGGTCGGAGATCGGTGGGGGTAAAAACGATGTTGCGTATCGCAAGGGGGCCGGCATGTTTAGGTAGGATGCCTAACTTTTCCGCATCTGATTGCGATCCCCCCCATGCAACTCTTCAAATCGATACTCGATACTCGACTTAATTTATAACCACCCACACCATCACCGCCACATGCATGTACATGCACGTGTATGTGTGTTTTTTGTCAGCACTCATGCATATGCATGTCGGGGTTGATGTGTGGGTGCCTTTCCCCTCCAATACGGAGGATTTTGCGGGTCAACGGTTGTAGCTTGCTATACAACCGGTCTCTTGGCTTCTAACAGCCAATCAGCTAACATCTGCCGCCAGCGATCTCTGCCGTATTTTTGCGTTTATTCAGGTAATATTGTAACTATTGCTAATTTTGCATTTACCCAATAAATCGTATATATTCTAACGAGAAATCTCGTCTATTTGCTTATTTTCTATTCCATACACCTATTCCCACTGAGATCGACCCCGGTGCGCCCACCTACCTCGAGGAGCAAACGCACCCCGGCCGAACAAAATGCATTGCTTATCTTTAACAATTGTTTCTCGAAATTTCTTTTTTGAGTCATAAGACACCTTTTCATAGACCGGGTCACAGATAAACATTGCTTGAAAAATCATTGTATAAATTTACTTATATATTTTTGAAAAAATCAAAAACCAAATATTTTATTAATACTTAACTAAGAAAACTTACTAAAAGTTGCTCAATATTATTGTATTTGAGCCAAAGTTGAAGAACTAATAAATTTCTGAGCACTGCCCAATTATGATAAACAGTTTTATCTTCATAACCGCTTTACCAATTTTATTGATTTCTGTAAACATTTATTACTCTTCTGATAGCCAAAGCCTAAGCTTTAAAATAAATATACATAAAGGGTGATTCAAAACCAATATTAAAATTTGATAAATTTTAAAAAGGTGTAAAAATATGATTATAATTACTAAATGAAATAACTATATTATTTATAATAAATAATAAACTTGTATTTATTGATTTCCTTTTTTTTTAATAAAATAGCAAAACTAAGTACTAAATAATTTTTTTGTTGTAATAGAAAAAGGTGGGTCATTTACTTAATCTTAACATAGTGTTCGTCACTTGAGTACTTCTATACCTTTTGTAGTCCTTGTTTTTAGATTCTTCAGCTTCTTCAGACAATTATCCTAACGGTAAACACTGGTATTCTAATAAATCTTTTCCATGAGCCAAAATTTTATCTACCGTTGGTGTCAGCTTTTTCTCAGGATACTTTTGAAGCAGCAGCACTGCCGTTTTCGATGCACATTCTCCAAATTTAGGTCCATTATTTTATATTGGGCCAGGTCGTAAAGTTTAATTATTAAATTATGGAGCTTTTCGGCCGATTTTTTTGAAATAAAACAGTCGTTTATTTTATCTTAATCAATGCAAAATTTTATATATAAGAACACCCCACATCTTCTCTTGTCCAGACTCAAACATTTTTTGTGTCCATTAGGTCCATAAACTTTTTCATGGCAATTTAAAATATTTAAAATTACTCCCAATCGTTTGAATATCTCTGTCGACTCCAGTAATGCGAGCAGTCTTTTCATCGTGTTCAAAAAATCTTTTTGAGGAGCTTCCTTCATTTGTGTTGCCGTATCCATACTTTGGCCAGTCTAGTCTCAGGCCAAGCTCTTTATAGAATGCATCTTGAATTATTTTATGTCTAATATTTTGTTTTTCCTTAGATGTAGCATTGTCGTCGAAAACTTCTCCTTGTTGTGGTAGTGTATAAGCAAGTTTCAAAACGAATTCCATGCACCTTATCCTCGCATGCAAAGGAGATATTCCTTACTCATCAAGATTTTCAAAGTCATTTTGACTCTTCTTATAGATGATGTGTTTGTTAGTAAGTTTAAACCTTTTCCATCGACCATTGTTAGAAGAAAATCATGTTTTATAGTAACATTCCCGTGTTGGATTTCAATTATTGTTGGTTCTAATTTTGCTATTTGATTTTTTATATCACTCACTGTAGCTTTTGTGAGTTCCGAAGACTCCTTCTCATATTTAAATAATATCGGGCGGCACAATTTGACTGATGACGGCCGTGGATTTTTCCAATATTCTGAAGCTTCATCTTTTAAATGGAGGGGAACAATAGAAGCCATAAATATATTACTATCTGTAATTATTCCATCGTCTACATTTATTCTTGGTTTATATGCGGTTTGTCCTGGTGATCCATCACTCTTGAAATTTATGCTTATATCTCTTGAGATATCTTTGGATTTACAAGAACACTTTCTATACCAAACTTGCTTCTGGTACCCAATGAAGAAAAACAAGTTACTTTGATTATAATATATTTATTGAGATGTTTACTCGAACGCAGTTAAAAAGCAAGTCACTTCGATTTCATTTGAACAAGTTGAAATTATGTACAAAGAACATAGAATAATAAAAACAGTGTTGCATGAATATGGTCGTTGTATAAAAGTGTGCCGTGCAATATATTTCAACACGCCTCCTCAACGGTCATATTCGTGCATTAAAATTCAATTTAAATCAATACACAAATAATTGAGCTTAAACCTAACAATTTAGTAAATTTGTCGTGACTAGGTCTAGCCAAATTCTTAGTTAATATATCTGCTACCATGTTACTACTGCAACAATATTTTAATTCAATTTCGCCTCCTCTATAAGCATTTCTAACATAATGATACTTGATGTCAATATGTTTACTCCTTGAATGATATACCGGGTTCTTAACAAGATTCATGGCGCTTAAGTTGTCACCATTCACTACAATCGCTTTCGGACATTGAAGGTTAATTTCATTCAGTAGCTGCTTTAAATAAATTGCCTCCTTTGCTGCAGCTGTTAAAGCCATATACTCCGCTTCGGTACTACTCAATGCAACTGCTGCCATCGCAGCCCCAATCTGCATCAACAAAACCTTCTATGTCTTTTCTGGTGCTATAGTATCTTAACTGTTTGTCTTGCGTAGTGTTTAGATAACGCAAGATTCGTTTCGCTGCTGCCATATGCTCTGAATGTGGATCATTGTTACGTTGAGCAAGTTTACATACTGAATGTAAAATATCCGGTCGTGTACATATGGCTAAGTACATCAATGACCCAACTAACGACTGATATTTTGTTTGATCAGCCTTCTGACACTCAGTTTTGTCACGATTAACTTGATGCCCTGCATCTAATGGAACTGTAATTGGCCTGCAATCATTCATTCCATATTCGCTCAACAATTTACGTATATGTGATTTTTGTCCAATACATATAGGCCCTGTTTCCCCATCACGATTTATTTCCATACTCAAAAAATGTTGTACAGGTCCTTTGTCGACTACCTCGACTTCATCGGAAATACTTATCTTTATTTGTTGCATCTGTTTATATTCAGAGCACGCTATCAACAAATCATCTACATAGATTGCTATTATGCTGACATTACCATCACTGTGTTTTACATACACACAAGGTTCACTCTCACATGCTTTGAAACCTATCTTCTTTAAAATACTGTCAAGCTTAATATTCCATTGTCGCCCTGACTATTTAAGGCCACACAATGCTTTCTTTAACTTTAAATAATGATTTGGGAAACGTTTATCTATGAACATCACTGGCTGGTACATATATATTTCGTCACACAACTCACTTTTCAAGTACGCGGTTGATACATCCATTTGGTGTAGATGTAAACCAAATTCAGCCGCTATTGCAAAAATCATTCTTATTGTGCTATATCGTACCACCGGAGAAAATGTCTCATTATAATTTACGCCATAAGTTTGAGAACAACTTTTCGCAACTAATCTTGCTTTGAAATGCTCTACATGGCCATTTTTATCTTTCTTCAAAGTAAATACCCATTTGCTACGTACCGCCTTTTGGCCCTTAGGTAATTCCGAAATTTGCCACGTATCATTTTTTAACAATGATTCATATTCATTTTGCATAGCTCTATACCATTCATTACTGTATTTACTTGCCATAGCTTCTTGTACTGTATCAGGTATCTGAATGCCTTCATACTTCATTATGTTCAAATAATTATATACTTTTTTTGGTCTACCTCTTGATCCGCTACGATAAAGACTTGGTCTACGACGGCCTCTCTTTACATTTTTCACAGTATGTGCTTCTTCTTCTTCAGCAGACTCGGCTGATTCAAATTCATTTTCGCTGTTTACTGTCGATGCTGCTTGTTGCATTTCATCTTCGTCTGTATTTACATTCGTATTTACACATTTATCGCCACTGTTGTGCTGTATGACCACTTCAAGTACCTGTGTACCATCTGGTACACCATCAGCTGTATTTTTAGCTGAACAATAATCATTACGTGGTATTGACGTCATACTTTCAACAAAGAACACATCTCTGCTGACAATCAATCGCCTAGCTTCACTATCATACAACCGATATACCTTCGATGTATCAGAGTAACCCACAAATATGTACTCTTTTCCCTTTGCTTTGAACTTATTATTTTGTCGCTTATCTAACGCAATTGCAACTGAACCAAAAATACGTAAATGAGATACCGTCGGCTTATAATTATGCCATACTTCAAATGGGGTTTGCGCATATAACGCCCTTGTTTGTGACCGGTTTCGTAAATAAGCTGCAGTATTCACAGCCTCTGCCCATAACGATTCACTTACACTTGAACTCAGCAACATACATCTTGCCATTTCGATAAGAGTTCGGTTAAACCGCTCTGCCACACCATTCTGCTGGGGTGTGTAGGGCACGGTAAGCTGTCTCACTATATCGTTATCTTTTAAATATTTGTCAAAAGCATTATTAATAAATTCTGTACCATTATCGCTACGCAGAATCTTAAGTTTTTTACCAGTCTGGCACTCAGCCATAAGCTTAAATTCTTTAAACTTTTCAAAGACTTCATCTTTTGTTCGTAAAAAATAAACAAATACATATCGCGACTTGTCGTCAATGAAAGTCAACACATATTTTGCGCCACCAATTGATTCATTTCTCATAGGGCCACATACATCTGTATGTATTAAACCCAAAACATTTACTGCTCTGTTTTCAGCATTGCTATATGGTTTCTGTGTACACTTGCTTTGCATACATACCGTACAAATCATATCTTTCGGTATGCTCACATTCAGTCCCCGCACCATTTGTTTGTCGTTCAAATATTTTATGCTAGCAAAATTGAGATGGCCATAACGAGAATGCCATTTATTTGCCTCTTCAACAGATTTCCTCGCAAAAAACAGTGTGTTTTTATTTGCTTCAAATATAAACAAATCACTGACCTTATTTGCACGTAAAATTGTGCCTCCGTGCTTGTTCTTGATTGTTGCCGTGTTTCCGTAAAATTCCACGCTGTACCCACTATTGACTGCCCTTGAAACTGATACAAAGTTGCATTGCAACCCTTGCACATACAACACGTTCACTAGTGTTACGTCAAACTTGTTGGATTTCAACCGCACGACTCCTCTGCCTGTAGCCAACATCTTGTTGTCACCAGCTAGCATGAATTCTTCTTCATATTTCTCAAATTCAACGAACATATTTCGATTACAGCATAAATGTGATGAGGCGCCACTGTCAACGCACCAAACGTCTGCATTTAATACGTTTTCATTTACTGTTGCAAATAATCCGTTCTTGTTATTGTAGTTGTCGCCCTTCTGATGATTTTGTTGTTGTTTCTCTCTGCACTCGGCTGCAAAGTGGCCTTTCTTGCCGCAACTGAAACTTTTTGAATTTTGACGCTTGTTTCTTTGATTGTTTTTGTTGTTGTTGTTGTTTGATGTACCCGACCGTGTGTTTATCTGTTCATTTTTTGCTGAATATTTTGCGCATGTATTTTCGCGCACCATAAATGCTTGTGCGTTACCTTCTGCATTTTCAGACTTCGTACACTTGCGTCGCTCGCCTTCTTCAATTAGCTTAATCTTTACAGCACTTAGCTTTGGAAGATCATCTCTTGATTCCAATGCTACCACCAAACTTTCGAAAGATTTTGGCAAACTTGCGAGTAGCATTATCACTAAGAACTCATCTTGAAGCGATACGCCAATTTCTCCAAGCTTCTCTGCCACTGACACAAAGTTACACACATATTGTTGCACGCACTCACCATCGGTCATACGCATTCCAAGTAAGCGTTTGAATAGCGTTACTTTTCGTATTGGCCCTTTTGGTCTGTGCACATCGCGTAGGGTATTCCATGATTCGTTTGCCGTCGTACAATTTTTGATGTGGTTTATCTGCATAACGCCAATGCTTAAAATAATTGTAGCAGATGCTTTCTCATCTTTAGCTTTCCATGCTAAAACTTCTTTATTGTCGCAATTTTCCGCAGGCTCTGGACAAGCTTCACTACCAGAAGTTACTGCCCACAATTCTTAATGTATTAGTACACTCTTGAGCTGGATGCTCCACGAGTCATAATTGGACTCATCCAATTTCGCAATATTGAACAGAGACGAACTCATCGTTGCTATACACAATTATTGTATACGTATATATTGCGTTTCACCAATTATTTCTATTTGGCAACTATGTCGAACTTGTTATTTTCTAGGTAACAAGGAATGTGCACCTGGTCCCATAAACTCTTGAAATTTATGCTTATATCTCTTGAGATATCTTTGGATTTACAAGAACACTTTCTATACCAAACTTGCTTCTGGTACCCAATGAAGAAAAACAAGTTACTTTGATTATAATATATTTATTGAGATGTTTACTCGAACGCAGTTAAAAAGCAAGTCACTTCGATTTCATTTGAACAAGTTGAAATTATGTACAAAGAACATAGAATAATAAAAACAGTGTTGCATGAATATGGTCGTTGTATATAAGTGTGCCGTGCAATATATTTCAACAATCACAGCCCCATTTATTTATCAATGTTAGGCTTTTTGGCAGTGATTTCAACTTTTCTTCAGAAAAAATTTTCAAGAGGCGCATAGACGTATGATCCGTTAAGTTTTGGAGCTCGACTTCAGCTGATACTTCGGTTATTTTGGCTCTTGGAGGAACTGCTTCTTTTTTGGCTTGAGTGATTTGTTTGTATCCAGGGAAAAGATCGGCATTATGTTGCAATTATGACGCACGCAATATATTACATTTATCCTTCGATAACCCGAGATCTATAAACAGCGCCAAAGACTCTTCAGGAGTGTATCTCCTAGGTAGCGCATTTGGGCGTGTGGGAATGCTGTTTTTGATCCTTCTCAATCGCTAACGCAACTGCTCCTATGATATGAGACATGGTGTTTCCTTCATGCTTTTGTATATTTAATAGTTCTAGTATAATAGTGGTGATAGTTCTAGTATAATCTAATCTATAAATCTTCCTTTTCCTTGCGTGGGTCGAACATACTTCTATGGCTCTTGTTGGTCTTCCTCTAGTTCGATTGGTTGATGTGCTAGGCATTTCTTCGTCCAAAAACTTTTACCAGCTAGCCAGCTACATGCTTACTTACGACCGACTGCTTGCCATTTTCTTTGTATTGGAATGTAGAGGAAGCCAATTTTTTCTTTCAAGTCTTCGTCTTCTTTGTTGCATGCTTCATTTGGTAATTCTATCATAATAGCCTCAACGAACTCCGCTTTTGTCATTGAAGCTTTGAAAACTTCAAATAGTTTGGAGTTTTCTAGAGACATCGAGTATATATTACTAAAAAATATGTGAGCTGTATTTATGTTTATTTAAATAAACAGAATACTTTATTCTATAGACTCAAAAAACGACTGACTTTGGACGTTGTATTAAACATTGCTTTACATACTCAAATTATCGAAATGAGTTCCAGGTATATTATGCAGCTTGTAACCGAAAAATTTGGTTTTATTATCAAATTCCAACAACAAAAGTGACCGTACTAAATTCGTCTCCTTTTTACCTATACCTGCTCAGGCGCGTATTTATACCCAAGGTTGTTTCACTTTATTTGGTATAAAAAGTGAAATCGCAGCTGAACGCAGGTAGACCTTGTGAATTCAGGTAACTGAATATTTAGCAAATACCTACTGTAAAATTTCGCGAAGACCTTTTTTGTCCCTTTTTTTATTTTCCACCAAAGTTCGAAAAAGGTCCTAAAAATAGGCGTTTCAGAAAACAGGTAAATCCGAAAACTTTTATAAAAAATAAATTTTATGTTTTGCTTCAACCTAGAATTAAATTTCCTTTCATTACTATACAAGAAAGTAGTAGCAAGCCGTTTTATTTAGAGGCAAAACAATTTTTAATACAACAAAAAAGAACAAAAACCACAAAAAAGTAACCAATTTTGAGCGGCTCTACCTCCTAAAATATCATCTTCTGTTTAATAAGAGTTATATATTCGTAGTCCCTGAAAAGTTCTCTATTAAATACATGTATTAGGTTTATCGAACGCTTTCATGAAATTTTTGATTTGTGCCAGGATTTTCGGCAGAGGCGCCATAGTGCGTCGGTAGCAAGTATGAGTGGAAGTGTAGGGTCATAATGCGGTAATACTACATCCGACCCGTTTTTATACCTTTCATGAAAATGAAATGGTATATTAATTTCGTAGTAGATAGACCCACCATTAAGTATACCGAAATAATCAGGTTGAAGAGCTGAGTTGATTTAGCCATGTCCGTCTGTCCGTCTGTCTGTTTGTATGCAAACTAGTCCCTCAATTTTTGAGATATCTTAATAAAATTTGGTGAGCGGGTGTATTTGGGTGTCCGATTAGACATTTGTCGGAACCGACCGGATCGGACCACTATAGCATATATCCTCCATACAACCGATTTTTCAGAAAAAGAGGATTTTTGTAATATCTTACCCAATTTAACAGATTGAAGCTTCAAACTTCACCATGTACTTTCGTATATTGCACATATTGTTGCCTGAAAAAATGTATGAGATCGGTCGTATATATAGTATATATCCCCCACAACCGTTTGTTCAGATAAGGAACTTTTCGTAATTACTGCCCTATTTTAAGAGCTAGAGGCTTCAAATTTCAACGAATGCTTACGTATATAGCATATATTGTTGTCTGAAAAAATCATAAAGATCGGTGGTATATATAGTATATATATGGTGGTATATATAGTATATATATATAGTATATATATATATATATATTTTCGCAAATTTTAGCCCCATTTTAACAGCTAGAAGCTTCAAATTTCACCGAATACTTACGTATATAGCAAATATTGTTGTCTGAAAAAATCATAGAGATCGGTTGTATATATAGTATATATCTCATACAACCGATTGTTCAGATAAGAAACTTTTCACAATTTCTACCCCATTTTAACAGCTATAAGCTTCAAATTTCACCGATTGCTTACGTATATAGCATATATTGTTGTCTGACAAAATCATAGAGATCGGTTGTATATATAGTATATATCTCATACAACCGATTGTTCAGATAAGAAACTTTTCGCAATTTCTACCCCATTTTAACAGCTATAAGCTTCAAATTTCACTGATTGCTTACGTATATAGCATATATTGTTGTCTGAAAAAATCATAGAGATCAGTTGTATATATAGTATATATCTCATACAACCGATTGTTCAGATAAGAAACTTTTTCACAATTTCTACCCAGTTTAACAGCTATAATCTTCAAATTTCACCGATTGCTTACGTATATAATATGTATTGTTGTGTCAAAAAGTCATAGAGATCGGTGATATATATAATATGTATATGTTGGTATATATAGTATATATATATAGTATATATATATTTCACCAAATGCTTACGTGTATAGCATATATTGATGTCTGAAAAAATCATTGAGGTCGGTGGTATACATAGTATATATCTCATACAACCGATTGTTCAGATAAGAAACTTTGCGCAATTTCTGCCCCGTTTAACAGCTAGAAGCTTCAAATTTCACAAAATGCTTACGAATATAGCATATATTGTTGTCTGAAAAAACCATAGAGATCGGTGGTATATATATTATATACTTCATATAAACTGTCATTTTGACCCCTTTTTTACGGCTAGAA
Organism: Eurosta solidaginis; assembly: GCF_040869045.1. NCBI lineage: Eukaryota > Metazoa > Arthropoda > Insecta > Diptera > Tephritidae > Eurosta > Eurosta solidaginis. The sequence goes on from NC_090321.1 coordinate 126,562,331, forward strand.
GCTTCAAAATTCATCAAATTTCATCAAATAGTTACGTTTACGTCATATATTTTTGAAATACGTGATTCGTAGTCATAGTTTTTACATGCAGACAACAAAAAACGTGAAGCTTTGCATCCTCACACAGATTACCTACCTATTTTTATACCTTTCATGAAAATGAAATGGTATATTAATTTCGTCACGAAACCGAAAATTGTAAGTCCTTAAAGGAAAATAGATAGACCCACCATTAAGTATACTGAAATAATCAGGTTGAACAGCTGAGTTGATTTAGCCATGTCCGTCTGTCCGTCTGTCTGTTTGTATGCAAACTAGTCCCTCAATTTTTGAGATATCTTGATAAAATTTGGTGAGCGGGTGTATTTGGGTGTCCGATTAGACATTTGTCGGAACCGACCGGATCAGACCACTATAGCATATATCCTCCATACAACCGATTTTTCAGAAAAAGAGGATTTTTGTAATATCTTACCCAATTTAACAGATTGAAGCTTCAAACTTTACCATATACTTTCGTTTATTGCACATATTGTTGCCTGGAAAAATTTATGAGTTCGGTCGTATATATAGAATATATCCCCCACAACCGATTGTTCAGATAAGGAACTTTTCGTAATTACTGCCCTATTTTAAGAGCCAGAGGCTTCAAATTTCAACGAATGCTTACGTATATATCATATAATGTTATCTGAAAAAATCATAAAGATCGGTGGTATATATATTATATATATATAGTATATATATATATATATTTTCGCAAATTTTAGCCCCATTTTAACAGCTAGAAGCTTCAAATTTCAACGAATACTTACGCATATAGCATATATTGTTGTCTGAAAAAATCATAGAGATCGGTTGAATATATAGTATATATCTCATACAACCGATTGTTCAGATAAACAACTTTTCGCAATTTCTACCCCATTTTAACAGCTATAAGCTTCAAATTTCACCGATTGCTTACGTATATGGCATATATTGTTGTCTGAAAAAATCATAGAGATCGGTTGTATATATAGTATATATCTCATACAACCGATTGTTCAGATAAGAAACTTTTCGCAATTTCTACCCCATTTTAACAGCTATAAGCTTCAAATTTCACTGATTGCTTACGTATATAGCATATATTGTTGTCTGAAAAAATCATAGAGATCGGTTGTATATATAGTATATATCTCATACAACCGATTGCTCAGATAAGAAACTTTTCGCAATTTCTACCCCATTTTAACACTATAAGCTTCAAATTTCACCGATTGCTTACGTATATAGTATGTATTGTTGTGTCAAAAAATCACAGAGATCGGTGATATATATAATATATATATGATGGTATATATAGTATATATATATTTTTTTACGATTTCGGCCCCATTTTAACAGCTAGAAGCTTCAAGTTTCACCAAATGCTTACGTGTATAGCATATATTGATGTCTGAAAAAATCATTGAGATCGGTGGTATACATAGTATATATCTCATACAACCGATTGTTCAGATAAGAAACTTTGCGCAATTTCTGCCCCGTTTTAACAGCTAGAAGCTTCAAATTTCACAAAATGCTTACGTATATAGCATATATTGTTGTCTGAAAAAATCATAGAGATCGGTGGTATATATATTATATACTTCATATGAACTGTCTTTTTGACCCCTTTTTTACGGCTAAAAGCTTCAAAATTCATCAAATTTCATCAAATAGTTACGTTTACGTCATATATTTTTGAAATACGTGATTCGTAGTCATAGTTTTTACATGCAGACCACAAAAAACGTGAAGATTTGCATCCTCACACAGATTACCTACCTATTTTTATACCTTTCATGAAAATGAAATGGTATATTAATTTCGACACGAAACCGAAAATTGTAAGTCCTTAAAGGAAAATAGATAGACCCACCATTAAGTATACCGAAATAATCAGGTTGAAGAGCTGAGTTGATTTAGCCATGTCCGTCTGTCCGTCTGTCTGTTTGTATGCAAACTAGTCCCTCAATTTTTGAGATATCTTGATAAAATTTGGTGAGCGGTGTATTTGGGTGTCCGATTAGACATTTGTCGCAACCGACCTGATCGGACCACTATAGCATATATCCTCCATACAACCGATTTTTCAGAAAAAGGGGATTCTTGTAATATCTTACCCAATTTAACAGATTGAAGCTTCAAACTTCACCATATACTTTCGTATATTGCACATATTGTTGCCTCAAAAAATTGATGAGATCGGTCGTATATATAGTATATATCCCCCACAACCGATTGTTCAGATAAGGAACTTTTCGTAATTACTGCCTTATTTTAAGAGCTAGAGGCTTCAAATTTCAACGAATGCTTACATATATATCATACATTGTTGTCTGAAAAAATCATAAAGATCGGTGGTATATATAGTATATATATGGTGGTATATATAGAGCTTTGGCCTGTCGGTGTAACGGTTTGCCCTATTCGGTTTGGCCGAAAAAGGTTCGAACCGAAGACATAGTCGCTAGTTCTTACTTAGAAATTAGTAGATCCATTAATAAATCAAAATCGAGTTATGCGCTTTATTATCAAAATGTTAGTGGTATGCGTACCAAATCGACACAATTCTATTGTAACGTTAGTTCAGACGAATATGATATATTAGCTCTGTCAGAGACCTGGTTGAATGAAAATTTTTCATCTAACGCATTTTTTGACGGCTATTATAACGTATTTCGCAATGATCGGTTCCCCAACTCCACCGGTCTTGAGAGGGGTGGTGGTGTTTTAATTGCTATTAGAGCAGATCTATGTAGTAAACTGATTACTAATGATTTGAGAGATGGTGGCGTTGAACAAATCTTTGTAAGCGTTAAGTTTAATTTATATTCCGCCAAGTAGTGAAATTGCTTTCTATCGAAAACATTTAGATAATATAAATAGTGCCATAAGTACTGCTAATCCGTCTGATGGGATTATATATCTAGGCGACTTTAACTTAAGTAATATCTCCTGGTCAAGTGGCTGTAATAATTTACCCACAAATATCAGATCCGATATCGATGTGCTTGTTGTTAGCACTTTGTTCTCGTATGGCTTAAAACAATATAATACTCAACCAAACAGTAATGGTAGGTTCCTTGATCTCGTTTTTGGATCTGATGATTTAAGAATATCTTGCCTGGAGTGTCTATCTCCAATCTTGGAAAACAGTTTACATCACAATATTTTGGTTGCAAATTTCGAGTTTTATAGCTTTGATAAAAACCCAGTTGTAAATATTTCAGAATATAACTATTTCAAGGCTGATGCTCCAGCGATAAACGAGTTTATCCTCGACACTGATTGGCCCTTCTTGGACTCCGCTAATGGGCCTGAGGCTTCTTATGAACTCTTAAAGCAAAGGCTTTCATTAGCAGTCTCGAATTTTGTTCCGCGAAAACGGAAAATTCTGAACAACAGGCCACCCTGGTTCAATACTAAACTTAATAATATTAAAAATAAAAAACGTAAGGCCTTTAAGAAATATAAAAGGAGCAGGAGTGAATCTGATCGGCTTACCTTTGTCAGGCTTAAATCGACTTTTAACTGTCTCAATACGTTGTTGTTTAGACAATATATGAATAATCTGGAATCAAAACTGAAGACGAATCCATCTAGTTTCTGGTCGGTGATTAATTCCAAGAGGCAGACTAACGGATTTCCGACGTGCATGGAGTATGACGGTGTATCGTCCAGTAATACGGTAGATATTTGTAACTTATTTGCAAAATTATTTCAGAAGGTATACTCAGATCCTACCTCTTCACCTAGTCCGACATTCTACTCTGGTTCTCTGCGTCAAATTTCTTCTTTTGATATTACAGCCGAAGATGTATTTCTGTCAATTTCAAAATTGAATAATAATCCGAAATCAGATAGTTATTCTTCAAACTATGTTCAAATACAATTTCTGAACCCCTGGCAATTCTTTTCCAAGGATGCTTGAACCATGGGATATTTTTAGACTCTTGGAAGTTATGCTCCATAAATCCGGTATTTAAGTCTGGTGACCGCAATGATATTCGCAAGTACAGACCTATTGATAAGCAGAGTACTCTGGCAAAACTATTCGATAGTATCCTTCATACAAATTGTTTGACTACATAGTCAAGGCTATTGTTGAGTGTCAGCATGAGTTTTTTCCTGGCAGATCTACTTCTACCAATCTGGCTTTAGTCACTAGCCAAATTGTAGATGCCTTTGAGAACCATGCGCAACTAGAGGTCATCTATACTGACTTCTCGAAAGCATTTGACCAGGTCGACCACTCTATACTATTGCAAAAACTGGGGATGTACGGAGTGACCGGAAGTTTGCTGAAGTTCTTCTCAAGTTTCTTATCGAATAGAAAGCTTTTTGTGTCAATCGGAGCCAACCAGTCTACTGCGCTTATTAACGCTTGGTCTGGAATCCCACAAGGAACCTACTGTGGCCCTCTGTTGTTCCTTATATTTATTAATGATCTACCTCAAAAATTCAAATTTGCTCAATGTTTAATGTTTGCAGACGACGTCAAACTCTTTCTAACCGTACGGGATACTTCTGACTGCATTAACTTGCAACATGATCTCGATTCTTTTAATGAATGGTGTTCAAGTAATAACCTACTTTTAAATACTAAGAAATGCTGAGTGGTTTCCTATTCTAAAAGGGTCACTACCACCTTTTTCAACTACAAATTAAATGCTGGATCTTTAAACCGTTGTCGAGAGATAAAAGATCTGGGTGTAATTTTTGACAACCAACTCTCTTTTTCTGGTCACATCGACTTTATTATTTCCAAATCTTTTGCAATTGTTGGGTTTATTAGACGTAATTCCAGGGACTTCAAGGATCCGATGACTTTGAAGGCACTTTTTACGGCATTGGTAAGAAGTCGTCTGGAATATTGCTCGATTATATGGAGTCCATTCTATGAAGGTAGCTCACATAAAATTGAGAGAGTTCAAAGAATTTTCAGCAAGATTACTTTGCGTATGCTTCACTGGCCCGATGGCCTCCCATCATATATCAGCAGGCGTAAATTGCTCGGACTCCAGGCTTTGTATGACCGTAGAACTTGTATCTCACTCATGCTTGCCTATAACGTTATCAACGGTAAAATAAACTGCCCTGATTTATCTAATTTATTCGTTTCATATATTCCACCACGTGATCTAAGGCACACCAGACTATTTGTTGAAGTAACTCATCGAACGAATTACGCGTTGAATGAACCCATATCCAAGGCTTTACACCTAGCAAATCGATATAGTGGTCTTCTTAACTTTAATAATAGCACTTATAAATTTAAGCTTGAAATTTTCTCTATTTTTAACTAGTCTGTAAGGAAGTTTGTACTTTTTAGACCGAAATATAAATAAATATAAATATAAATATAATAATATAAATATAAATATATATATAGTATATATATATATATTTTCGCAAATTTTAGCCCCATTTTAACAGCTAGAAGCTTCAAATTTCACCGAATACTTACACATATAGCATATATTGTTGTCTGAAAAAATCATAGAGATCGGTTGTATATATAGTATATATCTCAAACAACCGATTGTACAGATAAGAAACTTTTCGCAATTTCTACCCCATTTTGACAGCTATAAGCTTCAAATTTCACCGACTGCTTATGTATGTAGCATATATTGTTGTCTGGAAAAATCATAGAGATCGGTTGTATATATAGTATATATCTCATACAACCGATTGTTCAGATAAGAAACTTTTCGCAATTTCTACCCCATTTTAACAGCTATAAGCTTCAAATTTCACTGATTGCTTACGTATATAGCATATATTGTTGTCTGAAAAAATCATAGAGATCGGTTGTATATGTAGTATATATCTCATACAACCGATTGTTCAGATAAGAAACTTTTCGCAATTTCTACCCCATTTTAACAGCTATAAGCTTCAAATTTCACCGATTGCTTACGTATATAGTATGTATTTTTGTGTCAAAAAATCATAGAGATCGGTGATATATATAATATATATATGATGGTATATATAGTATATATATATTTTTTTTACGATTTCGGCCCCATTTTAACAGCTAGAAGCTTCAAATTTCACCAAATGCTTACGTGTATAGCATATATTGATGTCTGAAAAAATCATTGAGATCGGTGGTATACATAGTACATATCTCATACAACCGATTGTTCAGATAAGAAACTTTGCGCACTTTCTGCCCCGTTTTAACAGCTAGAAGCTTCAAATTTCACAAAATGCTTACGTATATAGCATATATTGTTGTCTGAAAAAATCATAGAGATCGGTGGTATATATATTATATACTTCATATAAACTGTCATTTTGACCCCTCTTTTACGGCTAGAAGCTTCAAAATTCATCAAATTTCATCAAATAGTTACGTTTACGTCATATATTTTTGAAATACGTGATTCGTAGTCACAGTTTTTACATGCAGACCACAAAAAACGTGAAGCTTTGCATCCTCACACAGATTACCTACCTATTTTTATACCTTTCATGAAAATGAAATGGTATATTAATTTCGTCACGAAACCGAAAATTGTAAGTCCTTAAAGGAAAATAGATAGACCCACCATTGAAGAGCTGAGTTGATTTAGCCATGTCCGTCTGTCCGTCTGTCTGTTTGTATGCAAACTAGTCCCTCAATTTTTGAGATATCTTGATAAACTTTGGTGAGCGGGTGTATTTGGGTGTCCAATTAGACATTTGTTGGAACCGACCTGATCGGACGACTATAGCATATATCCTCCATACAACCGATTTTTCAGAAAAAGAGGATTTTTGTAATATCTTACCCAATTTAACAGATTGAAGCTTAAAACTTCACCATATACTTTCGTATATTGCACATATTTGTGCCTGAAAAAATTTATGAGATCGGTCGTATATATAGTATATATTCCCCACAACCGATTGTTCAGATAAGGAACTTTTCGTAATTACTGCCCTATTTTAAGAGCTAGAGGCTTCAAATTTCAATGAATGCTTACGTATATAGCATATATTGTTGTCTGAAAAAAGCATAAATATCGGTGGTATATATAGTATATATATGGTGGTATATATAGTATATATATATATATATTCGCAAATTTTAGCCGCATTTTAACAGCTAGAAGCTTCAAATTTCACCGAATACTTACGTATATAGCATATATTGTTGTCTGAAAAAATCATAGAGATCGGTTGTATATATAGTATATATCTCATACAACCGATTGTTCAGATAAGAAACTTTTCGCAATTTCTACCCCATTTTAACAGCTATAAGCTTCAAATTTCACCGATTGCTTACGTATATAGCATATATTGTTGTCTGAAAAAATCATAGAGATCGGTTGTATATATAGTCTATATCTCATACAACCGATTGTTCAGATAAGAAACTTTTCGCAATTTCTACCCCATTTTAACAACTATAAGCTTCAACTTTCACTGATTGCTTACGAGTATAGCATATATTGTTGTCTGAAAAAATCATAGAGATCGGTTGTATATATAGTATATATCTCATACAACCGATTGCTCAGATAAGAAACTTTTCGCAATTTCTACCCCATTTTAACAGCATTTATACATTTAAGCTTGAACTTTTCTCTATTTTTAACTAGTCTGTAAGGAAGTTTGTACTTTTTAGACCGAAATATAAATAAATATAAATATAATAATATAAATATAAATATATATATAGTATATATATATATTTTCGCAAATTTTAGCCCAATTTTAACAGCTAGAAGCTTCAAATTTCACCGAATACTTACGCATATAGCATATATTGTAGCATATATTGTTGTCTGAAAAAATCATAGAGATCGGTTGTATATATAGTCTATATCTCATACAACCGATTGTTCAGATAAGAAACTTTTCGCAATTTCTACCCCATTTTAACAACTATAAGCTTCAACTTTCACTGATTGCTTACGAGTATAGCATATATTGTTGTCTGAAAAAATCATAGAGATCGGTTGTATATATCTCATACAACCGATTGTTCAGATAAGAAACTTTTCGCAATTTCCACCCTATTTTAATAGCTATAAGCTTCAAATTTCACCGATTGCTTACGTATATAGCATATATTTTTGTCTGAAAAAATCATAGAGATCGGTTGTATATATAGTATATATCTCATACAACCGATTGTTCAGATAAGAAACTTTTCGCAATTTCTACCCCATTTTAACAGCTATAAGCTTCAACTTTCACTGATTGCTTACGAGTATAGCATATATTGTTGTCTGAAAAAATCATAGAGATCGGTTGTATATATAGTATATATCTCATACAACCGATTGCTCAGATAAGAAACTTTTCGCAATTTCTACCACATTTTAACAGCTATAAGCTTCAAATTTCACCGATTGCTTACGTATATAGTATGTATTGTTGTGTCAAAAATCATAGAGATCGGTGATATATATAATATATATATGATGGTATATATAGTATATATATATAGTATATATATTTTTTTTTACGATTTCGGCCCCATTTTAACAGCTAGAAGCTTCAAATTTCACCAAATGCTTACGTGTATAGCATATATTGATCTCTGAAAAAATCATTGAGATCGGTGGTATATATAGTATATATCTCATACAACCGATTGTTCAGATAAGAAACTTTGCGTAATTTCTGCCCCGTTTTAACAGCTAGAAGCTTCAAATTTCACCGATTGCGTACGTATATAGTATGTATTGTTGTGTCAAAAATCATAGAGATCGGTGATATATATAATATATATATGATGGTATATATAGTATATATATATAGTATATATATATTTTTTTTACGATCTCGGCCCCGTTTTAACAGCTAGAAGCTTCAAATTTCACCAAATGCTTACGTGTATAGCATATATTGATCTCTGAAAAAATCATTGAGATCGGTTGTATATATAGTATATATCCCATACAACCGATTATTCAGATAAGAAACTTTGCGCAATTTCTGCCCCTTTTTAACAGCTAGACGCTTCAAATTTCACCATATGCTTACGTATATAGCATATATTGTTGTCTGAAAAAATCATAGAGATCGGTGGTATATATATTATATACCCCATATAAACTCTAATTTTTGCCCCCTTTTTACGGCTAGAAGCTTCAAAATTCATCAAATAGTTACGTTTACGTCATATATTGTTGAAATACGTGATTCGTAGTCATAGTTTTTACACGCAGACCACAAAAAACCTGAAACTTTGCATCCTCACACAAAGTACCTACCTGTTTTTATACGTTTCATGAAAATAAAATGGTATATTAATTTCGTAACGAAACCGAAAATTGTAAGTCCTTAAAGGAAAATAGATAGACCCACCATTAAGTATACCGAAATAATCAGGTTGAAGAGCTGAGTTGATTTAGCCATGTCCGTCTGTCCGTCTGTCCGCCTGTCCGTCTGCCTGTTTGTATGCAAACTAGTGCCTCAGTTTTTGAGATATCTTGATAAAATTTGGTGAGCGGGTGTATTTGGGTGTCCGATTAGACATTTGTCGGAACCGATCTGTATACGCTGGCTCCTTAAACCGAGCACCAATTTATTGCGAAGCACCGTATCGATTGCAAAATCTTCCGCTGTCCCTCCTGTTTTTGTTTCCGCAAAGGGAACCGATAATTTTCTACTATTTCCAGGGGCTCTGCATCAAAATGGTCACTTAGTTTCGCCACAATTTGCTGGTATATAAGCTGACTTTCTCTTGCCGGACTTATTTTATCACACAGCATGTTGTATGTCCTTTCCCCCATATAGCGCAAAATCATGCTGACCTTTTTATTTTCCTGGCAGTCGAATATGTTGAACGCCATCTCCAGACGCTCCATCCATCGTGACCATGAGCTCTGATATGGATCAAATATTTCCACCTGTATTTCTGCGTGTGGCACTCGTGGCGTTGTACTTTGTGGTGGTGTCATTATGTAAGGTTATGATTTAACCAATCCAGAAATTTGCAAACTAATATAATATAGCGTGGTGGATATTCTTATTTTATTTCTTTTAACAATTTAATTGCTCCACCTCGTCGCCAAAATTTAACACGCTATCCAATTAGCTAAACGGCAAAGGATATTAATTCATTTCTTTATTTCAAGTAACTCACGTCGGTTTGCAAATACATTTTTGTTAGAGAAGAGCTATGTGGTGAAAATCCTTACACATATAATCGATAATAAGGCGATGCCATATTAGCCGATATAACACCGTTGATTTGTACGACATCTTACTTACTTACTTACTTACTTAATTGGCGCTTAACCGTCTAAACGGTTATGGCCGTCCAACAAGGCGCGCCAGTCGCTCCTTCGCTCCGCCAACCGGCGCCAATTGGTCACACCAAGGGAGTTTAAATCGTTTTCCACCTGGTCCTTCCAACGGAGTGGGGACCGCCCTCTATCTCTGCTTCCATAGGCGGGTTCCGATAGAAACACTTTCTTGGCCGGAGCATCATCTTTCATTCGCATAACATGGCCTAGCCAGCGCAGCCGCTGCGTTTTAATTCGCTGGACTATGTTGATGTCTGCGTATAGCTCGTACAGCTCATCATTAAATCTTCTTCGGTACTCGCCATCGCCAACGCGTAGAGGTCCATAAATCTTTCGAAGAACTTTTCTCTCGAACACTCCCAAAGCCGCTTCATCTGCTGTTGTCATGGTCCATGCTTCTGCCCCATATAGCAGGACGGGTACGATAAGTGACTTGTAGAGTATGATTTTCGTTCGCCGAGAGAGGACTTTACTTTTCAATTGCCTACCTAGTCCAAAGTAGCATTTATTGGCAAGATTGATTCTTCGCTGGATTTCAGTGCTGATGTTGTTGCTAATGTTGATGCTGGTTCCCAAATAAACCAAGTATTTTACTATTTCGAAATTATGGCTGCCAACAGTAGCGTGGTTGCCAAGGCGCATATGCGCTGACTCTTTGCTCGATGACAGCAGGTACTTCGTTTTGTCCTCATTCACCATCAAACCCATCTTTACCGCTTCTTTTTCCAGCTTGGAGTAAGCAGAACTAACAGCGCGGGTGTATAGGCCGATAATATCAATGTCATCAGCATATGCCAGTAATTGCACGCTTTTATAGTATATTGTTCCAGTGCGGTTAAGTTCTGCAGCTAGTATAATTTTCTCCAGCATCAAATTAAAGAAATCGCACGATAGGGGGTCACCCTGTCTGAAACCTCGTTTAGTTTCGAACGGCCCGGAGAGGTCCTTCCCAATTCTGACTGAACTGATGGTGTTGCTCAACGTCATTTTGCACAGCCGTATAAGTTTTGCGGGGAAACCAAATTCAGACATAGCGGCATATAGGCAGCTCCTTTTCGTGCTGTCGAAGGCGGCTTTAAAGTCGACGAAGAGGTGGTGTGTGTCGATTCTCTTTTCACGGGTTTTTTCCAAGATTTGGCGCATTGTGAAAATCTGGTCGATGGTAGATTTACCAGGTCTGAAGCCGCACTGATAAGGTCCAATCAGCCGGTTCACGGTGGGCTTCAATCTTTCGCACAATACACTTGAAAGGACCTTATATGCGATATTAAGAAGGCTGATTCCACGATAGTTGGTGCATTTTGCAGTATCCCCCTTCTTGTGGACTGGGTAAAGAACACTTAGATTCCAACCGTCGGGCATGCTTTCGTCCGCCCATATTTTGCTAAGAAGCTGCTGCATGCGCCATACCAACTCCTCGCCGCCGAACTTGAATAGCTTGTACGACATCTAGCTTTGTTAATAGAGGTATGCATTACAAATTGCCGGCAGAATGCGTTTGCGCATTTCATAGAATCCGACCGAAAAAATTTTTGTCAATGAACTATTCAAATACAAATTCATTCAAAGTCAATAAACTCTTACACTTTTTCAAGATTATAATAATTAATTGTATAGGAAGCTGGATGCGGCGTTCAACGTGAAAGCATATGTATTTATGTTTCTTTAATTTTAGTGGCATGTAGTTTAAATGGCACCTAGTAACTAGGGAGTTTAAATCTGATTATAAAAATTTCCTACCTTCGGACGACAAATTGGATTTAAAAAGCTTTACGTCATCAGCATACATTACAAATTTTTGAGTATTTAATTATTGTACAGATATCATTAATGAATGGCAAAAGCAGAATAGGGTCAAGCTAGCTACCTTGAAGAACCCCGGAGGACACATCTATAACAGCGCATAGCGTATTTTTAAAAATCGCCCTTTGAGTCCTGCCAAGATGATAAGAAGAGCTCCACCGAGTGAAACATGATTGAAACCCAAGCTGGTCAAGCTTATGGATGAGTAACGAGTGACAAACATTGTCAAACGCTTTACTGATATCAGTAAAAAAAATTACCGTATGCTTGCCTTTTCTAAATCCACTTGGTACAAGCGTTGTGAATTCAAGTAAATTGGTGACAGTTGATTTACCCTTACAAAATCTATGTCGGCAACCGGCAATCATTGTAAGCAGTAAGCAGTAAGCTGATCGGTAAAGATAGCTGCGAACAATTTTGGAATAGCGGAAAGTTTTACAATGCGGCGATATCTTTCACTGGCAGACCTCCGAAGAGGTATATGAAATGATTCTTTCATGACGATGGGTGAAGAAAGGTTGAACAAGTCAGATAGTGGCTGGTAGATGTGGCCAGCACGTGGTGAATTGGCCCTGGGAAGAATTGTTGGATTTGAAAAAATTTGCAAAGAAGCTTTAAATACTAAGGTTATCGCTAGATGCACATTCTGGATTCTTCATGGTTGAAGGAAATCCCATGCACTTTACATTTAGGGTTTACGAAACAATAAAAAGAGTTTGGGATGGAAATAATATTCTTTCTCGTCTTATAGATACAAGATTTGTAACACTTTTTATTCAATTCGAAGTATTTCTGAAGCCAAATGGAATACTGTAAGTAATACCTGTTTAATCCTGATTTTTTATATAATTCAATGATCGGGTTTCTGGGGGGGTCTCTGGACCTGGCCACTCCGAGCCAAGGGAAAATGGGGCCGCAACAGCTACTTTAACCGGGGGAGCGACTGCGTTGGAAACGACGGGTCTGCTCCCCATGGACGACAAGAGGGCAACCTCAGTCAATAAAGTCTTAGGTGATCTGACGGAGGCAAGCACCGGTATGGCGGCGAAGGTAGTTGCGCTGGCAACGGCGAACACTGACGCGCCTGCTGATGCTGGGCGCCCGTCTGACGCCGGTACGGCGACTGTTCTCCCCACGGCTGTTACAGGGGTCCCACGATCTGGTCACACTGAGCCAAAGGAGAAAGGAGCCATAAAGAAGACATTATCCGGGGGTACGACCGCGAGGGCAACTATGGGTCGGACCCCTTCTCAAGAAGAGTCCCACAAGGGATCGTTCCACAGGAACAAGAGAAGGGCTGCAAAAGTCCTGTCAAGGTATGAGGGCGTTCCACTGGAAACGTTGCCAGAGAACGCCAGGAATTCGGCGGAAAGGGCGCGAGCTCTACTGCCGAATTTTCGAGGTTCTCTGCCAAAAAGCGCAACCCCATATAAGCGTCAAGGGTCCGATGACGATATTAAACCACCGCCGAAAAGGCACCAGAATCACCCCGCGGTAGCCAAACCCAGCTTTGCCGAGGTAGCCAAGGGCCGGATCCCTATAGGAATCCTGGACCGAGGGAATGACCGTGGTGCTATCCCTAAAGACCAGTGGCCGTACGTCCGGAATGAAATCGGTAACGCCGTTCTCGACGTACTGATGGAGTCTCCGGGTAGTCCGCCGCGAGTTTCTGATGCAGGATGGTACCAGGGCCAAATCAAGGTACTCGCTTGCGAGGACTCAAGTTCTGCTGGGACAAGTCTATCCCGGGGCGATTATCGAGGTCGTCGACTGGAAGGACATTCCGGCTCGGCCAAGGTCCAGGGCATGGGTTCCAGCAGTTCCAGCAGAACCTGAGAGAATTCTCAGGATGCTGCAACTGATGAACCCGGCTCTCCCAACGCAGGACTGGAGTGTCATCCAAGTCTAGGACGCTGTAGGACCTAGGAGACAGGTCGTGTTAGCCCTGAATAAGGAAGCTCTCGAGCCCCTTAGACGGAGCAAAGGAAGAGTGTTTTACGGCCTCGGCGAGGTCGTAATTCACGTATACCGTGGGGACGCACAGCGCGCATCCCTTTCGAGTGCCTCTTTCGACAGGGACATTGAGGAACCCGAAGTAGAAGCGGAAATCTCCGTCGCCGAAAGCCTGGTTTCCGCCACGTCAAATTGCGCAGGGGCTCTGGGCAATTTGTCGATGGAGGATGCTCTGCGGGATAGCGACGGAGAGGATCCCAACATCACGGTGATGGAGGCAGGGGAGTCTGAGCAAGCTCATGCTGAGGTTGCTCCAGACAAACCTGCGCAAAAGTAAGGCAGCCTCGGCTGCTCTCATCAGTCGCCTTTCTAAAGGCGACGTCGAAGTGGTCTTTATCCAAGAACCCTGGGTGAATAACTCAAGGATTTGCGAATTGGGGGCCATTGGGTTTAAGCTCATCCGAGCTGCAGATGAAGGTAAAGTGAGAACATGCATTTTAGTAAAGTCTGGGCTAAATATCTTTCTCTTACCTAATTATAGCAATGGTGACGTTACAGCGGCCAGCTTGGCAAGCGGAGGCACCCAATTAACGCTAACCTCCTCCGCAAAAGACGGTAAAGGATTTGGTGGTCGAATCAAGCAAAGGACATCTGCTAATCGGGACAGACGCAAACGCCCACCAAGTGCAGTGGGGTAGTTCCGACATAAACACCCGTGGTGAGTCCCTTTTTGAGTACCTCTTAACAACTGTCCTTGTAGTTTGCAATGTAGGTAATGAACCAACTTTTATTACTAAGAACCGTGGAGATGTTATTGACCTCACTAATTGTAGCGAAAGCGTTTTTGGGTGGGTTAAAAAATGGCGTGTTCTTGAGGAACATTCCTTTTCAGACCACCGGTATATTGAAGTAATGTTAGAGTTCTTCGTCGATCAGCCCATTGCGAGACGTAACCCACGTAATACAAACTGGGAACTACATAATGAGCTGTTAGCAAGAGAACTACCAGAACTGCCCCCACAAAGCCCCTCATCAACGGAAGAGCTAGAGGGTCTGGTAGAAACCCTCACATCGGCATTCTCAAATGCCTTAGAACTGGCTTGTTCATTGCCAAAACCACGCGGTAAGCGTAAACCTCACTGGTGGTCCCATGATCTGGACCTACTTCGTAAATCCTGTAGAGAACAGTTTAACAAAGCCAAATTCTTTAATAACGGGTCACAATGGCTAGAATACAAAGACAAACTAAGGACCTACAAAAAAGTCCTAAGACAAGCGAAGAGAACTTCATGGAGAAATTTCTGAACTGGAGTCGAAAGTGTCGTTGACACATCCAGGCTACGGTGCGTGCTTTCTAAGACGCAAACAGCTATTAGCTTTCTGTGGAGACCGAATGGTGCCTGGACCAGCACAGCAGGGGAAATCCTAAAGCTGCTCCTGGAAACACATTTCCCGGGAAATATGACCAACGCACCGGAAGTACCTGCAGCAAACCAAGCTGTGAATATACCCATCACTGACGAGAGATTCAGGTGGGCAGTTAAAAATTTTAAACCTTTTAAGGCTGCTGGACCAGACGGGATTGTCCCCGCTCAACTTATCTACTCTTTGGAGTTATCACCCAACTGGCTGCGGCACATATATACCGCTTGTTGGGCTATGAACTATATTCCGTGTGCATGGAGGAGCGCCACGGTCATATTCATTCCTAAAGCAGGCAAAGCCTCTCACTACGAGCCGAAGGACTACAGACCAATCAGTCTTTCATCCTTCGTACTCAACACTCTAGAGAGAATAGTTACCGATTTACTCACTACAAGCATTAATAGGAATCTCATTTCGGGCTATCAACACGCGTACACCAAAGGTAAATCTGCGGAGACTGCGCTACACAGCCTAGTCTCTACTATAGAAACATCCCTGTTCGAAAAGGATTATTGTTTTGTGGCCTTCCTAGACATTGAAGGAGCATTCAACAATATAAGTCCAAACGCCGTTAACAATGCTTTAACTGATCTGGACGTAAATAGACCCCTATTGGGACTGATTGATCAACTGCTCAGGGGAAGGAAAGTGCTTTCCTCACTGGGAAAGGTTGATATAACACGATTTGTCGCAAGGGGCACGCCCCAGGATGGTGACCGTTCCCCTTTCCAATGGAACCTAACGGTAAACTCGCTATTAAGAGATACTAGTTGGGGGAGCGGGAAGGTCGTGGCATATGCTGATGACCTAGCGATTGTCTACAGAGGCAAGTTCCCTCAAACTTTATGCGACTTGATGCAGGTAGCATTGCGAGAGGTTTCCCTGTGGGCTTCCCGATGTGGACTCAGCGTCAACTGCGATAAAGTAGAGCTTGTCTTATATACCAAACGATACAAAATACCATCGTTAAACCTACCAGAACTAAATTGGGTGCGCCTAAGCCTGGCAGATAAAGACAAATTTCTAGGCGTAGTTTTAGACAAAAAGCTGAACTGGAAGGACAACGTTATTCAGCGACAAAAGAAAGCGTACATTGCATTATATACGTGTAAAAGAGCCATTGGCAAAAAATGGGGACTCACCCCCAACATATGCAGATGGATTTATACCGCTATTATCAGACCCATACTGCCAGCCTTGAGCAAGGCGTCAAACCTAAACTTGTTGGGTAAAGTCCACAGATCCAGCATGATAAGCATAAGCGGGGATCTAAGAACAATGCCTAGAGAAGCTCTTCAGGTCATTCTGGGAGCTCCATTTCTTGATAATCTGAGTCAGGTTGTGGAGCATGACGTCAAGGACCTGGTAGCTTTCATCAGGTCCTCAAAATGGTTCGAAGAGGAAAGGTAACGGTGTTTTTCGTGGTATCACAACGGGCATAGTACTACTGGCCTAAGTGTGCCCTCGGGCAGCCACCCTAACCTAACCTAACCTAAATTAATAGTTTTCAGCAAGGAGATAAGCTGAAGTTTGACAAACATATCACTGGCAGGACGTTGCCTAGTTGGATACGGATGCGTCTGAGCTCAGCGGAGTCCGTAAAAGGAATGTTGTGAGGTTTCAGCCATATTTCAGTGAACGAAATGACATTATAGTTACTCTGAAGAGATCTTATATATAGATAAGTTAATTTTGCATTTAAAACTCTTACGTTTAGTTACGTATTAATACTTGGAATTTTTGCCATATTTCAACAATATTCGACCTATATTCGAATTCCCGAACTAAAGCCCCGGGGTTCCAAAATGAACTGTTTAAAAGAACATGAATTTTGAAATAGGATATACATTTCGCTGAAAGCTAAAATAAAATTTTTTAATAGTTCACTTATCAGGTTTAATGTTAGATATGATGTATGATTCTGAATCTTCGAATGTTGTAGCTTCCTCGAATCTAGGCACGAATCTTATTGCGTGGAATTACAGCCAGATTCCTAACGTTTGGCCCCTGCTTATAAGCAGGGGCTTCAGAGTTTTTCTTAGAAGTTTTATCCGAAGCGGGCTTTTGGAAAGGCTAAATCAATAAGCTCAACCGTTGGTGCAGCTAAAAGATACAGCATATTCGTAACGGCAGACGGGGATAGACTATTTTGAATCGGAGGATCCGATGCGAGAGTAGTCTGGGCAGAAAAACTTTTAAGGAGGAAGATTAGGATCTAAAGTCACATTATTAGAAGAATCATCGGTTCCTTTACCTTTATTGTCTCGGCAATCTTTGTTATTATGCGCCAGTATGTTCAAGCACTTGAACGTCTAGAAAAACCTACTGTATTTACTAAATTTTTCGGTCAGTAGGGATAAGTCTTTGCTAATCTCGGAAAACCCATTTCTAGTTTCCCAGAAAAGTTTAAAAAGGTCACTTCAGAAGAACGGTATTTCAAACATAACCAACATATACCCTTTCGGTCCTTTATGATATCCGCAATCCGACTAGTCAAACCGGCTTACTTAATAGGGGCCAGAGCATCACAAAGCCAGCATGCTACGTAGTTTTGGGAATCGCTTTTCGCTTGGGAATTATCAAATGAACACAACATTTTCTAAAATACTGTTCTTATTGAAAGCACTGAGCAAGCAGGTTTAGATGCACTGTATTATTATGGCCAACAACCCAAAACACAAACAGCTGTGTTAACAAAAGAAGATGGAAAATAAAAATTGTGCATACAACAAAAAAATAAAATATCAAAATGGCGCCTTTTAATTGCAACAGCTATACAATACAAACAGCTCGGCAGAACATAACATTGATTTTTAAAATGAGCAATACTCTGCACAAAACCAAAACCTTTAACTTTATAACACCGAGCAGAGTAGCACCCTGTTGCAGTATCCAGATCGAAGTTGAGCCAGAGTGACTCGCGTTTCCCTAGGGAGAGTGCGTTCCTCCTCTGCTAGTTTTAGATATTGTTCTTTGAGTACAGGATTCACCGGGCAATTTCTGGCATAGAGGACCGACGCCTATTAGTGCAGTACATTGAGGACCATTGAGACCTGCTATCTTTAGCTTCATATGGCTGTATCCTCAGGCACCTTATATCCTCATAATACTCATGCAGATGACTCCTTAAGCCCCTGAGCGGTGGATAGGTAAGAGTTTAACCTGTTACAGTATCAAGAACAAAGTTGAGCAAGAGTGACACGCGTTTCCCTGGGGAGAGTGCGTTCCTCTTCGGCAGGTTTTGGGTACTTTTCTTTGAGTACTGGATTCACCGGGCATTTCCCGGTGTAAAGGTCCGATGCCTGTTTGTGGAGTTCACCAAGGACCTGCTTGTGTTTTTTTGCTTCATACGGCTGGGTTCTCAGGTGCCGTATTTCCTCAAAATGCTTACGGAGATGGCTCCTTAAGCCCCTGGGCGGTGTAGGCTCATCAATCAGATGTCTGCTAGGATGCCCAAGTTTCTGGGTATTTAACAGAAACTATTTGGTTAGCATTTCAATTCTTTCGCTAGTGGGGAGTATTCTTGCCTCATTATGTAGACGGTGTTCTGGGGATATAAGAAGACAACTCGTGGCGGTACTCACGGCGATATTTTGGCAGGCCTGTAGCTTCTGCCAATGAATAGTCTTTAAGCTTGCCGGCCATATCGGGGACACGTAGCATGCAATTGGCTGGCCAATTGCTTTCTAAGTGGTAATTAGCGTTTCTTTACCTTTACCCCAAGTACTGAAGTAAGAGATTTGAGGATTTTATTGCGACTCTGGATTTTCGGTACCAGTGCGGCTGCATGCTCACCAAAATATAGATCCTGATCGAAACTCACATCCAAGATTTTGGGGTGTAAGGCAGTCGGTAGCGTAGTGCCATTGCCGCGGATGTTCAAAGTGGTCGACATTTGGCAAATGCATGTTGTAAATAAGGTCGCAGATGATTCCAAGAAAACTTGCTGTTTCAACAGGGGTGGACAATAATGAGAGGGATGTTAGAGGCGTTGGTTCCACAATACAATTAAGGAGATGGGTGGTGCCATGTGGGGACACATTATAAGCAGGACATATGTTTTATACGTCGATGTTGATACTGGATAGGTAAGAGCTTAACCTGTTGCAGTATCCACATCGAAGTTGAGCTAGAGTGACTCGCGTTTCCCTCTGCTAGTTTTGGATATTGTTCTTTGAGTACAGGATTCACCGGGCAATTCCTGGCATAGAGGACCGACGCCTGTTAGTGCAGTTCATTGAGGACCTGCTTTTGTTTTTTTAGCTTCATATGGCTGTATCCTCAGGCGCCTTATTTCCTCATAATACTTACGCAGATGACTCCTTAAGCCCCTGGGCGGTGTAGGCTCATCAATCAGATGTATGCTAGGATACCCAAGTTTCTGGGTATTTAACAGAAACTATTTGGTTAGCATTTCAATTCTCCCGCTAGTGGGGAGTATTCTTGCCTCATTATGTAGACGGTGTGCTGAGGAAATAAGAAGACAACCCGTGGCGGTTCTCAGGGCGAAATTTTGGCAGGCCTGTAGCTTCTTCCAATGAGTAGTCTTTAGGTTTGCCGACCATATCTGGGACGCGTTGCATGCAATTGGCTGGCCTATTGCTTTCTAAGTGGTAATTAGCGTTTCTTTACCTTTACCCCAAGTATTGTCAGCAAGAGATTTGAGGATTTTATCGCGGCTTTGGATTTTCGGTACAAGTGCGGCTGTATGCTCACCAAAATGTAGATGCTGATCGAACGTCACATCCAAGATTTTTGGGTGCAAGGCAGTCGGTAGCGTAGTGCCATTGCCGTCGATGTTCCAAGTGGTCGACATTTGGGACGTGCATGTTGTAAATAAGGTCGCAGATGATTTAGAATGTCAGGTTTCGCGAGGCGAAAAAACTGGAGAGATCAGGGAGGTAGCCGTTTATTTTGTTGCAGAGCTCTTCGAACTGTGGCCCACGTCCTGTGTCCATTATTGTGCAATCATCGGCTAGCTAGGATATGTAGAAGTTAAACGAAAGTGGGGATAGGACACCACCCTGTGGCAGACCTTGTTTAATCCTTCTTGGATGGATGTGGCGTTCCTAAATTGCACCGATGCCTGCCGACCAGACAGATAATTTGCGGTCCACCTTTTAAGATTTAGGGGAAGGGTAGACCTTTCCAAGTGTTTCAGTAACGTGCCATGGTTTACCGTATCAAAAGCTTTTGACAGGTATAACGCAACATGTACTGTCTTATGGCAGAGGTTTTGATTTAAACCGCAATTTATCTGGTGCTAATGGCATTTAGCGCGGTGGTTGTGCTATGTAGTTTTCTAAAGCCATGTTGGTGATAGGCTAGTTGCAAATTTTCTTTAAAGTAGGGGAGCAGAAAGGCTTTAAGTGTCTTGGCTACTGGCGATAGGAGAGATATCGGGCGATAAGAATCTCCTATGTTAGTTGGTTTCCATTTTTCTGGAATGACAAAGGTAGAAAGGGACAGGCTGAAGACATGTGCTGAATATTTGAAACCCTCTTTACCTAGGTTTATAAGGAACAGCATGGCAATGCCGTCTGGGCCCACAGCTTTAGATGGTATAGCATGACCGATGGCATCCTCAACCTCTTTGGTGGTGACGGTAATTGGGGACGTGCTGAACTTATGTTTACGTGCGCATTTGTTGGCCCGCCGTCTAACTCTGTCAACCGTAGAATGCATTATATATTGACAGCAAAAAGCACTTGTGCGGTTTTTCGCATCCGACTACACTTTATCGCCAAAAGCGATGGAAATTTTGTCATTGTGCTTAGAGGGATTCGATAGGGACTTTACGGTGCACCAAAGCTTGCCCACACCGGCGGAGAGGTTAAAATCACCTAAATTGTGCTTCCATTTCGCCCGCTTGTGTTCATCCACAAGCAATCTGATGTGTTTCTTTATATCCCTTCTTTGGCGGTTGCCGGGATAGACCTGTCTTATAAGGTCACGTTCTCTCGCTAATCGAATTTTTCCGGTGGGAGTAAAACGAGCCAAGGCGGATCCAATGACCTTGCGGAAAGCATGTTCCACTTGGCGAGCATCATTCGGGATAAGGAGGGTGGCAATGCGATTGTCTATAAAGGATTGGTACTCCTTCTACTTTCCTTTTTTAAAGTGCGATTTTCAGTAACGATGAATTCCGTGGTTCGCTTAAGCGAAATAAGTATAGGCCAATGTTGCCATCGGCTGCCAGTTGACGCAGTTTACGAGTCCTGAGCTCACGATTAATATATCTGGGTGATAGCTTCCTTGCATACGAGTGGGGGCGTCTCCGTTTATTGTGCAGAACGTCGTTTCTTCTATTTGATCCGCCAACATCTCACCCCTGCTGTCCGCCTGCAGGTTTGAATGCCATAGATCGTGTTGAACACTGAAATCGCCTAAGATGAAATCCCCTGAGTAGTGCTCTGATATTAGGGCGATATTTACTGAGACAAGAGGTGGCAGGATCTTTTCTGTGGACATTACACCCAGAGCAGGTCTGCAGAGCAGATCTTGCTGTGAGTTAAGTCTCTTGAATGTTGAATGTTTTTCCGCTTTATGAAATCCACTATCTCCATGATCTTCCCAGTTTAAATGCAGAATTCTGAAGGGTAGCAGGGGAGACGTCGTCACTTTAGGGGTAAGTGACGGATGACTATGCCTGAGTTGTGGGAGGCCAGGACGTAATTGCTGTTGTGACTTTGGGACTGAATGTTCCTGGGTAAGCGTTGGGGTACCCGGTGTAGTTGGGTTTGCGGCCTGGCAACATGGAACAATGAAACCAGTCGGGGGTTTCCGTCACGGAGACCAGAACATCTAGGAAAGTAGCACCGTCCAAGGCAGGAGCTGCATTGGGTGGATGACGCAAACATATATATTTTGGGCTGGCAAGCGGTGCAAAAGGTGGCAGGGACTAAGAGTCTGTTTCCCTGACCTACGCGATTGCTGCCGAAAAGAGGGGATAAGAAGACGGGGCGGGGGCTGATGCTCGACATTGTATACAGGGCTAATATTTTGGGAAACCTAGAAAGCCGCGAACAATACAAAATATTTGATTCGCGTCAAGTTTGAATAGAAAAAGACAAGGCGCAATTTGAATCCGAAGAGATTTCGGCCTAGCTTTTGTTCCGATTATCGTCGAGCTTCTTTTTTAAACTTTTCCTAAAAATTGGCGCGGATACTAAAAACGAACCATACAGATTCAAAATTAAGGATATTCGTTGACAAGAGTCCGTTAAGTACGTTTTGTCTTAACTCGTGATAATAGACCGGAGGACCGATATTTTGAGAACAGTTTTTCAAAGCACACCGTTCGTATTTTACGACCAGTGAACATTCTGTGCTCATTTCAAGCACTATTTATGCCTGATGTAAGATTTTCGTTCGCACGCTTCGAGAACGATTTCTGGTCGATTTATAAATTTTCGTTCTCAATTCAATAACGGTCTGTGCTTGATCACTGGTGGGAGTAGGAAGTTCATTTTTTTAATAGATACCCATAAATTTTTTTTATTTATTAACTATAATTTTTTTGTTATTAAAAAAATATTAATAACAATATTAAAAATATCTGTATTTAATTAGCGAGACATGCTTGTTGTTGTTGTTGTAGCGGTGCTTCGACCCATCCAATTGGTACGACCGATCAGAAGTTGTCATCAATGTCCTCTAACGGGAGTCCAAGGAAACTTGCTGTTTCAACAGGGGTGAACCATAATGAGAGGGGTGTTAGAGGCGTTGGTTCCACAATACAGTTAAAGAGATGGTTGGTGCCATGTGGGGACACATTATAAGCAGGACATATATTTTGTACGTCGATGTTGATTCTGGATAGGTAAGAGTTTAATCTGTTGCAGTATCCAGATCGAAGTTGAGCTAGAGTGACTCGCGTTTCCTTAGGGAGAGTGCGTTCCTCCTCTGCTGGTTTTGGATATTGTTCTTTGAGTACAGGATTCACCGGGCAATTCCTGGCATAGATGTCCGAGGCCTGTTTGTGCAGTTCATTGAGGACCTGCCTGTTTTTTTTAGCTTCATATGGCTGTGTCCTCAGGCGCCTTATATCCTCATAATACTTACGCAGATGACTCTTTAAGCCCCTGAGCGGTGTAGGCTCATCAATCAGATGTCTGTTAGGATGCCCAGGTTTCTGGGTATTTAACAGAAACTGTTTGGATAGCATTTCAATTCTCTCGCTAATGGGGAGTATTCTCACCTCATTATGTAGACGGTGTACTGGGGAAATACGAAGATCTCAGGGCGATATTTTGGCAGGCCTGTAGCTTCTTCCAATGAGTAGTCTTTAGGCTGGCCGACCATATCGGGAACGCGTTGCATGCAATTGGCTGACCAATTGCTTTCTAGGTGGTAATTAGCGTTTCTTTACCTTTACCCCAAGTATTACCAGCAAGAGATTTGAGGATTTTATTGCGGCTCTGGATTTTCGGTACAAGTGCGGCTGCATGCTCACCAAAATGTAGATCCTGATCGAACGTCACATCCAAGATTTTGGGGTGTAAGACAATCGGTAGCGTAGTGCCATTGTCTTCGATGTTCCAAGTGGTCGACATTTGGGACGTGAATGTTGTAAATAAGGTCGCAGATGATTTAGAATGTCAGGTTTCGCGAGGCGATAAAACTGGAGAGTTCAGGGAGGTAGCCGTTTATTTTGTTGCAGAGCTCTTCGAACTGTGGCCCACGTCCTGTGTCCATTATTGTGCAAACATCGGCTAGCTTTGATATGTAGAAGTTAAACAAAAGTGGGGATAGGACACCACCCCGTGGCAGACCTTGTTTAATCCTTCTTGGTTTGGAAGTTGCGTTCCTAAATTGCACCGATGCCTGCCGACCAGACAGAGATAGGCAGGTAGACAGGGTAGACCCTTCCCAATCTTGCAGTAACGTGCCACGGTTTACCGTATCAAAAGCTTTTGACAGGCCTAACGCAACGAGTACTGTCTTATGGTAGAGGATTTGATTTAAACCGCAATTTATCTGGGTGCTAATGGCATTTAGTGCGGTGGTTGTGCTATGTAGTTTGCTAAAGCCATGTTGGTGATAGGCTAGTTGCAAATTTTCTTTATAGTAGGGGAGCAGAAAGGCTTCAAGTGTCTTGGCTACTGGCGATAGGAGAGATATCTGGTGATAAGAATCTCCTATGTTAATTGAGTTCCATTTTTCTGGGATGAAAAAGGTGAAAAGGGACAGGTAGAAGACATGTGCTAAATATTTGAAACCCTCTTTACCTAGGTTTTTAAGCATCAGCATGGCAATGCCGTCCGGGCCCATAGCTATAGATGGTTTAGCATGACCGATGGCATCCTCAACCTCTTTGGCGGTGTGGGTAATTGGGGACGTGCTGAACTTATGTTTACGTGCGCATCTGTCCGCCGTCTAACTCTGTCAACCGTAGAATGCATTATATATTTTCGGCAAAAAGCACTCGTGCGGTTTTTCGCATCCGACAGCACTTTATCGCAAAAGGCGATGGAAATTTTGTCATTGTGCTTAGACGGATTCGATAGGGACTTTACCAATCACCCAAATGCTTCTTCCATTTCGCCCGCTAGTGTTTATCCACAAGAAATCTGATGTGTTGGGTTTATATCCCTTATTTGGAGGGATGCCGGAATCGAACTGTCTTATAAGGTCACGTTCTCTCGCTAATCGAATTTTTCCGGTGGGAGTAAAGCGGGTCGAGGCGGATCCAATGACCTTGCGGGAAGCATATTCCCCTTGGCGATCATCATTCGGGATAAGGAGGGTGGCAACGCGATTGTCTATATATAGGATTGGTACTCCTCCCACTTTCCTTTTTTAAAGTTTATGAAACTGCAATTTTCAGTAATGATGAAGTCGGTGGTTCGCTCAAGCGAAATAAATATAGGCAGGTGTTAAGGTGCCAATGTTACCATCGGCTGCCAGTTGACGCAGTTTACGAGTCCTGCGCTCACCATTGATATATCTGGGTGATGGCTTCCTTGCATACGAGTGGGGCGCCTCCGTTTATTGTGCAGAACATCGTTTCTTCTATTTGATCCACCAACATCTCACCCCTGTTGCCCGCCTGCAGGTTTGAATGCCATAGATCGTGATGAGCATTGAAATCGTCTAAGATGATGCAATTAATGCCAGTGGGTAGTGCTCTGATATTAGGGCGATATCCACTGGGACAACAGGTGGCAGGATCTTTTCTGTAGACATTATACCCAGAGCAGATCTTGCTGTTAGTTAAGTCTCTTGAATGTTGGATGTTTTGCCGCTTCATGAAATCCCCTATCTCCATGATCTCCCAGTTAATCAATTACAGTTTAAATGCAGAATTCTGAAGTGCAGCAAGGGATACGACATTACTGTAGGGGTAAGTGACGGATGACAATGCCTGAGTTGTGGGAGGCCAGACCGTAATTGCTTTTGTGACTCTGTGACTGAATGTTCCTGGGTAAGCGTTGGGGTAACCGGTGTAGTTGGGGTTGCGGCCTGGCAACATGGCGCAATGAAACCCGTCGGGGGTTTCCGTCGCTGAGACCAGAACATCTAGGAAAGTGGCACCGTCCAAGGCAGGAGCTGAATTGGGTGGATGACGCAAACATATATATTTTGTGCTAGCAAGCGGTGCATAAGGTGACAGGGACTAAAAGTTTGTTTCCCTGATCTACGCGATTGCTGCCGGAAAAGAGGGGAGAAGAAGACGGGGGCGGGAGCTGATGCTCGACATTGCTACCGACTCTACTACGGAGATCGTAGTTATGAGTGGGAGCGGACGTATGAGCGTGGCGCCATAGGGCGTAAGCAGCAGCGGGTACTTGTTGTGGCTTGCTGAGCAGCAGGGCTGCTGGGAGGTAGTGGGTGACGCCGAGGAATAGACTATGGAACGCCCTTGAGCGTGAACAGCAAGGAGCCACAAAAGATTTATAAAAGTTACGAGGACGTCGGGTTTTGGAATCTAGCCCGGAGCAACCTGTCCGATGCAACCATCCATTGCACGTGACAGACTGACAAGAGTATGTCGTCCTAAAAAGATAATTTTCCGGAAAACGCAGCAAGACCATTTCCCAGGATCGGGGACTGGAGATGGACCCGGATTTGGTTCGATACCTTCCCGTAGCAGGAGATTATGGCGCAGTCCCGCTAAAAGGATCTGCTGGGAGGATAACAATTTGTGGGAGGGCCGCAACAAATTAAATGGGGTTACACTGAAATGACAGCTCTTGGTCGTGAAAAATCGCGAGTCGCTCCGTTACATAGAACAGGCTGCCTTGGGAAGCGTATTGCTTTATGCATGCTTATATTACTTTATTCAGTTCTTTTTGTTATTGATGTTAGAGAAAAAATATAGAGTTTACAAACGGCGATGGTTACTAGGGCATGCTTCTGAATTTCATTTCTTCATCAACTAGCTCTTCGGGAGCTGAATATTTAACACGAAATTTCCAACATTCACACTTTATACTAGAGTAAAGGCAAATTCCCCGCTGCTCGCCTTTATACACCACGCTTTATTCCATATTTTTCGTATATCGAGCGCCCAACGCTTTTTTCACAATAATACTAGTTTGTTTGTAAATCTCCTTTCCGAGCCTGCTGCCTTCCTTTTGACCGTTATACGCATACTAAATAATATGTTTTCAAGAGATTAAGTAGAAAATGACATATATTTGCAATTAGGAACAAAATTTATTATGCAAAAACAATTTTAGAGAGCTCGCGCCACGCGAACGCAATCTCAACATCATAACCGCTGGACCTTTGCGACTGCTTGATAGCTTGTCTTATTTAACATTGTAGTGCACACGAATTGTACTTTCTTAATTAAGAACATTGTTCTCATTAATTCTCTGAGTGTAGCGACTTTTCTCCAAGAAACTTTCCGTAGCAGAAATACCCTAGGAGTGTTTTCCAAACCATTTCCTAATTCAAATAACTTTTTTCTTTGCTCGGGACTTGTATCCAACACCAGCGGAGCGGTAGGCGAAGTTCGCTACCAGCACACGACGGTGTCAAGACTTATTCCAAAAATCATATGGTTAAGATCGCTTACTAGTTTTACTAAGTAATCTTTTGGCCTTATCGAATATCAAATAAACCCAATATCTCAAAAACTCTCAACGCATATAGCAATAATTGTTTTTTATATGCACATGCTGCGTAACATATAAAAAGAGTCAAGTTGATTAGTAGATATACTCAATATATAAAGTCCTATAGCTTACTTGGTTAACTTAAGTTAATGGTTCAAAAGCAAAAATTTGACGAATTGGAAGTTTTTTCCTCTGGTAAAACAAATAACGTACTTAAGATGGGATGAGACCCAATTAGCTGACCTTATCATGAGAAAACGGCTTCATAGCTCGAAAGGACATTAGAAACAAATTTGCAAAATTACAAGACCAAAATAATGACGTATAACTTTTAAAGATGGAATGTAAAATAAACAAGTTACAATAAAAACAATTATTTCGGCTGTATTTAAAGGAAAAAACTTTTTTTTCTAAACCCTCTCAACATTAGCTTCATATATAGGGGGCGACCTATAACAACTTATTTTTGCGAGACAGTCTTCTGTACTGTAAAGGACCTATGTAAGTAAATAAACAATTGGGGCAGTGCCGGTGTAGGCGTTCTTCTGCCGACATTCCCCTATACAGCGGGCATAGTCGTATACCGTGATTCTTATGGCACAACCTGCAGGAGACGGTGAAGGAGTCAACGCGTTGCTTCTTCTTGTTGCGTTTGACCGAGAAGCCCGTCATTCTGGAACGGGAATTTGTTATTACTTGATTTGACTCCAGGGGGTTGGGTGGCATATGAGCAGGTACTAGGAGCTTATTGGCTGAGATTGTGGTTGGCGTACTCGGGATAAGGGATTCATGTGGAGTGCATAATCTTATTAGGTTATTCTGCAGAGATTTTATATGCTTGTGTTGGTTGAAACCACTATTAGACCTTTATAAAAACTTTTATTTAGATAGTACGCCTAAATGTATATTCTATTTTGTTGAATATTTCCAACAGGGTGAAAATTTTTATATTGAAAACAATTAAAAACAGTGAAAATAAGGTTACCGAACATAAACTAAGGCAATTGTATTTTTTCCCATTTGTTTCCTTTACTGATGCAGGAAATCAGCGTTTATATGCGCGATCATTTGTGTAAAATATGGTATCACGGGTTACCCGTGTATTTTCAATGCTCTTTGTGACTCAGAGCTGGTTAAGCGACATCGTTAAAACGAAATGTGCTACAGGCGTAAAAGTGTTCCTCATTCGCCTACCTGGAACACTATTTGTATTGATTTTGGCAATTTTGGGGTGAGAAGCACACATTGTGGTGTGTTTGTTGATTTCAACACAACCCTGGCGGGAATAGACTACCATACCGAGTGCGGTAATTAGTGGAACGATCAGCTGTTAGCTCTACCACAGAGTTGAGTGAGATAGCTGTGCGGTGCTGCCCATTGGGCAGCATAATGATACATAATGGTCATGTCATGAAAGTATTAAAGGAAAACTCGCGTCTGAGTTCTGACGCGACATAAATTTGATAGTCTTTTCCAAAAATTTTAATTTCTCCCTTGTTTGTAGTATCTAAAGAATATATGACACTTCTTTATTCTTGTTTGGGTTCCAGGCTAAAAGGAATGACGAAACTTTATCGGAACTTCAAAACACAAAAACAATTTATATCATGAAACCACTGTTCCCCAAAATTAGTGAGTTTGACATGTTTTGTTTGTGGTTTACATTTTATTTTTGCATTGACAACTTTAACAATAAAATAAATGCAAATAACACGCGAAAATTATTTCGGTCTCGAGTGGTTCACTTTTTTCATAAGAAGGTTGATGCTGATTGTGCACCAAATTTTCAAACTACAAACTTTTGTCAAAAAAAAATTAAGAAGAAAAAAACGGCCGAATGTCAAAACAAAACTATCGAAATACAACCTGGCTCGTTTGTTTTCAGTGAACCAGGCTTCGGGGATTTCGTTAGTATTTTTTTTTTTGTTCGGGTACTAACACTCGAGTTTGTTGGATCCCACGGATCCGACTTGTGATCCCATGGGATCGCGCGCAATGTGTATACGGCGTAAGAACCGAAAAGAGCAAATGTCATCGAGTGGCAACCTTGTTTCGTTCATTCAAAATGTCATGCATTCATGGAAATGAGTATAGAGACAGTTTGAATAAATTTTCATTATGAAGAAAAACTTGTGCTTGGTAAGTATACTAGCATCGTTCCCTTTTGATAATTTTATAAATTTTCTAATTTCTTTTGATTTTATTTATTTTTTATTTTCAGGTACCCAGCTACAACTTGGGTGGTTTGCTGGCACCGCCTGAGTGAAAAATTCGATTTTTAGAGGGTGGTAAATACAAAATGGTGTCCAAAAATACTAAATTGGACAATTCTCATATTAGCAACCTGCACGCATGTAAGCCTGTGCGTAGAAGTCCACTTTGAATCTGTGGAGGGTGGCTTTTTGTTTTTTTTTTTAAACAATTGTTCCCGAAATATCTATTCAAACATCCTCCACCACACTAAAGCAAAAAGCTTTCACAATATCTTTGTTTCACCGAAGTTAATTGTTATAGGCTCAGTCACTTATTTTATGTCTACAGGAGACAAGTGATAGGAAAATGGATGAAGTTGGACAATTCTTTGACTTTACAGATGATTTTAAGCGTGAACCTGGGCCGCGTGGTTGTGTGTCGGGCAGCGTCGCAACCACGGCTGGCAAAATTGATAGTGGCAGGCCTATTAAACGGGAATATATTGGTGACCAATATTCAAAGCGTGTTGCTGAACTAGAACGTCATCAACTTGTATGGATGAACTTGAAGGTTTGAGGCAGGGCGAAGATGACGTTTATGCAAAAATACATAAAATGGACGTTGGTGTTTATGATAGATATCATTTTTTCAATTTGCAACGAGATGAGTCCCTACCCATACATGATAACAAAGAACAGATTTTGCAAGCCATACGTAAACATCCAGTTGTGGTGCTTGAAGGTGACACAGGTTGCGGCAAAAACTACACAGGTACCACAATATATACCTGATGAGGTCTATACAAACCGGGACGATTGTAAAATTGTTTGTACACAACCACGTCGTATTGCTGCTATGTCCATTGCTAGACGTGTCTGTGCTGAACGAAAATGGGAAGAGGGCACCGTTGTCGGTTTTCAGGTTGGTTTACATGCAAGAACCACAGAAGACACTCGCTTACTTTACTGTACAACTGGTGTACTACTACAAAAACCTGATCAAAGAAAGATCGCTAAAATAATTCGCACATAAAATACTTGATGAAGTGCATGAACGTGATCAAGAAATGGATGTTCTTTTGACTGTTATCAGAAAACTGCTACGTACAAATCCACGTGATATTAAAATTATACTTGTGTCAGCTACCATAATGCTGGATAGTTCTCCGATTCCTTTACTATTCGTCGCAATCCAGCACCAGTGCTACGTGTCGACTCACGTTGGCTCTTCCAAGTGCGCGAGTTTTATTTATCAGATTTGGGGCACATTAATAGCATCGATGTGCCATCAGCTATGCCATCTGCTATATAAATCGGATTATGTGTTACTTGTTCTTTGAAAACGTCTATGAAAGGATCGATTACATTACGATATAATTGTATATTGGATGGTATGACTATTGGACGAATAATACGCTCTTCCAAATTGCGGAATTCCAATGCATTAATGCGTATTTGAAAATCAGCAACTCCAGGACCATTGGGCTTTACCATTATGCTCACCATTTCTAGTGTATCGTTTTTATCTTGGGACAAGTTGTAAGTTTCTGTTTTAGCGACGCTCAGTGCGGTATCACTTTGATGCGCAAAATGAACATTGTAGAGAGATGGTTTAATTATCCAGTTCTCGGTTGCAATCACCGTGGATATCGAATTCTGCTTCTTTTTGTAATGTCCAACCTCCTAAATTCAGTGCTTATATCATTTGCTACAGATTGAAAATTATCTGGCTTATTTGAGAATTTCAGTAATATTTGACTAATATTTGACTATTATTTTGTTGAAAATCTGTTCAGTTGTTAAGCCAAGACGTTAAATATGTTATTGATTTTTTATAATTTATTTAATAATTTGGGAAAAATTTAAACAACGTGACATCAGGACGGACAAGGCGACAGCTGTTTCGATTATACCTTGTAAATCTCTTCAAAGCCTTTTCTCCCGGGAGTGGAGTCGAACTCGCACTCCTACGATAGTTGAAATGGTTATAAACGCATTCAGCTACGTCATGCCTTAGTTGTTGTAAAGTTTTTCCCAATTGCCTTCTTTTTGCATATTTTAATCTTTTACACATTGCATACTTCGTATGCAATTATGTGTTAAAGCTATGCTTTGTACGGCGGTTTTCAAAGAAACTTTGGTTTTGTTGCTGTGTTTGTTCTATTTATAGACTACAACGAATTAACCAATTTTGTCTGTTTGTATGATTTTAATAATCGGGGATTGCCCATATTGCTTTTTTAAATGTATGAAAACATTTATTAGAAGTAATTTTTTAATTTTATAATTTATTTAATAATTTGGGAAAAATTTAAACAACGTGACATCAGGACGGACAAGGCGACAGCTGTTTCGATTATACCTTGTAAATCTCTTCAAAGTCTTTTCTCCCGGGAGTGGGAGTCGAACTCGCACTCCTACGATAGTTGAAATGGTTATAAACGCATTCAGCTACGTCAGGCCTTAGTTGTTGTAAAGTTTTTCCCAATTTCCTTCTTTTTGCATATTTTAATCTTTTACACATTGCATACTTCGTATGCAATTATGTGTTAAAGCTATGCTTGGTACGGCGGTTTTCAAAGAAACTTTGGTTTTGTTGCTGTTTTTGTTCTATTTATAGAACTACAACGAATTAACCAATTTTGTCTGTTTGTATGATTTTAATAATAATAATTTGGGAAAAACATTTTTTTAAACAACGTGATATCAGGACGGAAAAGTATAATCGAAACAGCTGTCGCCTTGTCCGTCCTGATGTCACGTTCTTTAAATTTTTCCCAAATTATTAAATAAATTATAAAAATTAAAAAATTGCTTCAATAAATGTTTTCATACATTTAAAAAAGCAATATGGGCAATCCCGATTATTAAAATCATACAAATAGACAAAATTGGTTAATTCGTTGTAGTTCTATAAATAGAACAAAAAACAGCAACAAAACCAAAGTTTCTTTGAAAACCGCCATACCAAGCATAGCTTTAACACATAATTGCATACGAAGTATGCAATGTGTAAAAGATTAAAATATGCAAAAAGAAGGCAATTTGGAAAAACTTTTACAACAACTAAGGCATGACGTAACTGAATGCGTTTATAACCATTTCAAATATCGTAGGAGTGCGAGTTCGACTCCCACTCCCGGGAGAAAAGGCTTTGAAGAGATTTACGAGGTATAATCGAAACAGCTGTCGCCTTATCCGTCCTGATGTCACGTTGTTTAAATTTTTCCCAAATTATTAAATAAATTATAAAATTAAAAAATTGCTTGAAATAAATGTTTTCATACATTTAAAAAAGCAATATGGGCAATCCCCGAGTATTAAAATCATACAAACAGACAAAATTGGTTAATTCGTTGTAGTTCTATAAATAGAACAAAAAACAGCAACAAAACCAAAGTTTCTTTGAAAACCGCCATACCAAGCATAGCTTGAACACATAATTGCATACGAAGTATGCAATGTGTAAAAGATTAAAATATGCAAAAAGAAGGCAATTGGGAAAAACTTTACAACAACTAAGGCATGACGTAGCTGAATGCGTTTATAACCATTTCAACTATCGTAGGAGTGCGAGTTCGACTCCCACTCCCGGGAGAAAAGGCTTTGAAGAGATTTACAAGGTATAGTCGAAACAGCTGTCGCCTTGTCCGTCCTGATGTCACGTTGTTTAAATTTTTCCCAAATTATTAAACAAATTATAAAATTAAAAAATTGCTTCAAATAAATGTTTTCATACATTTAAAAAAGCAATATAGGCAATCCCCGATTATTGAAATCATACAAACAGACAAAATTGGTTAATTCGTTGTAGTTCTATAAATAGAACAAAAACAGCAACAAAACCAAAGTTTCTTTGAAAACCGCCGTACCAAGCATAGCTTTAACACATAATTGCATACGAAGTATGCAATGTGTAAAAGATTAAAATATGCAAAAAGAAGGTAATTGGGAAAAACTTTACAACAAATAAGGCATGACGTAGCTGAATGCGTTTATAACCATTTCAACTATCGTAGGAGTGCGAGTTCGACTCCCACTCCCAGGAGAAAAGGCTTTGAAGAGATTTACAAGGTATAATCGAAACAGCTGTCGCCTTGTCCGTCCTGATGTCACGTTGTTTAAATTTTTCCCAAATTATTAAATAAATTATAAAATTAAAAAATTGCTTCAAATAAATGTTTTCATACATTTAAAAAAGCAATAAGGGCAATCCCCGATTATTAAAATTATTGATTTTTGTTTGACCAAATCACTTATCACTGATACTGCGAAAAATTTTTCCTCGTGGTAATTGCATTGGGCATCACGCGCGAATTGTCGCCAGCGTTCTGGGCGTGCCGGTCGTATTGTGAATGGACGTGTCTATCGTATGGTTTCATAAAACTTTTATGAGCATTATATGGAAGAATTTGGCACAACTGAAATGCTACGTTGCCCCCCGGAAAATGCCGTCCTTAAAGCTAAACTACTCGATATGGGTCCACCACCAGATATACTTGGTTTGGCTATGACACCACCAAATCTTTCCCATATACATAATACTGTATTAACTTTGAAAGAGGTTGGTGCACTTTCCACAACAGCTAATGGCGTTTATTCTATACAGGATGGCGATTTGAGTTTTATGGGACGTGTAATGGCTGGCATGCCACTTGATATATGTCTAATGGTGACGGATGGGGATCTGACCGATGGCGTCGGTGGTGGTAACAAGGATTTGGGTGGTATTCAAGGCACCACAACAATTGGATTCACCGGGAGCTCGTAATAACTAACTGGCTTTTCGGGGTAAGTGATTTCCTGATTACATACAATGCTGGATGATGAAATGAATATTTGTTTTCATATAGGCTGAGGAGGTAGTACAGCTGCTTAGTGAGCGGGGTTTCACCCACATGTGAGATGGAGGCGCATACCAAACAAGCACGCTTCCCACCGGATGAGAATTGGACCGTTGGTCAAAGAATGAAGGATAACGTTCGATTACTTGTAAGTTGAGTTCAAAAAGGTCTCAATTATGTTTCTTGTATATATATTTAGTTTTAAGTTGGTCGTACAAAGAACGCACTAACTGATAGGGTAAGTCGCGAATGTATGGGACCATAGTGTTAAGCGATAATAATTATAATGGTTCTTTGACGTTCTTGAGGAGAATTCGATCACCAATAGGGTAAGTCGCGAATGTATGGGACCATAGTGTTAATAAAGCGATAATAATTATAATGGTTCTTTGACGTTCTTGAGGAGAATTCGATCACCAATTGGTGTGGGGGAAGTGGGGGGGGGGGGGGGTGTATCGACGAGAATCATCGTGCCAGATACAATATCGCAGGGCCCTCGCAAGCCCTTATTGTTGATTGAAGACAAATTTCGTTTTAGTTAGTTTCCACTCTGCCTTGAGGAGCCTAAATTTTTGATTTCCCTACTATTGAACTCTTTTACAATGGAACAGAAGAACTAGTCACAATATGAATACCATTGATTATCCGAAAACTGAAAAACGTTTTTCGATCACCTTTTGGGAATCCCTTTTGAAGTTCATTGATGAGTAAATTGGTATATTTCATAACAGTAACCTATGCTCATCATGGATGATCAAACGAAATAACGTCTTTTACTCACCTTTTAGAATCATAGACCAATCAAATGTGTTTACTTTAGGTGATCAAAATGTATAATCGTTTTTAATTCGCTTTTCTGAATCTTTGCTGTCTATATTCGTTGACGGAATGATGAAACTTATGCTCGTTAAATTTTTTACCTTTCCGTGAAAATCTTATTTTTCTCGTAGATACAAATTTTTTTTTCTTTTCAAGTTCAGAAAACATATGGGCTTGTATAAATTCTTATTATGATGATATTCTCAAGACAATTAAAGGTTCACACAAAGGCATTTCGGAATATGAATCATAAATGATTATTCAAGAATAATCACTCCCTTCTGTATTCGGTGCTTTGTGTGAGTGAGTAAAATGACTTCGCCATCGGGTCCTACTTGTCGTCTGACCTTTCGCGTATGGGTGCGGGATGCAGGATATCCGCTTATACGGGATACCTGCGCTTGGGAGCAGTTGTATCCAAGTTTTCTGAATAACAAACTAACTTCGAAATTCATTTGGTCGAAGAAAGAAAAATCCGTTGACGCACAAGCGGTGTAGCCGTAATGTACCAAATAGTCGACACGATTTTTCTTCGGGGGTTATGATTTTTTATAATAATGAAGACATTCTCCATTCGTTTTGTAGGGTTGAAATCTTGGGGAGGGGGGGGGGGGTGTATTTGTATTCTGTGGCCGATAGTGGATCTGTGTTAGGATTGTGTTGGTGTCATTTGGGTTGAACGAGAGCTGGGTTAAGTGATTCGTTGGCCTCGTTCTGGGGAGCGAGAGCTGGGTTAGGGGATTGGTTGGCCTCGTTCTGGGTGAACGAGAGCTGGGTTAGGGGATTTATGAGTCTCCCTCCCCCTCACTGGAGGGTGGTAGCAGGACCAATTTCCTGATTGGTCTGGTGGTTTGTCCCCTTGCCGTATCCAGTTCGACGACTCGAACTCGGTTATCGGGGCCATAATGAAGGGTGGCTATCCGACCTAGTCTCCATTCGTTGGGGGCAGATTATCCTCCTTAATAAAGACTAGGTCTCCCTATTTAAGGTTTGATTGTGGATGCTTCCACTTAACGCGCTTCTGCAATTCGGTGAGATACTCCGTTGTCCACCGTTTGCAGAAAGTTTGATGCAGCGCCTTAAGTTTTTCGCATCCATTGACAAGTGGAGAGCGATTCTCGCTAACGTCAATCTCGGGTTGCGCTAGTAGATGGCCCCCGAAGTGCCCGGGCCACTTACCTCCAGGTTGGACGGGTCATTTGAAGATGGGATCAGGGGTCGGGAGTTGAGACAAGATTCAATCCTACACAGGAGGGTGCTAAACTCCTCGAGAGTGAATTTGTGATCCGATGCGATCTTTTTGAAATGGGTTTTGAAACTCTTGACTCCCGCTTCCCACAGCCCGCCCATATGAGGAGCAGCTGTTGGAATGAAATGCCATGTGAGGGTTTGGTGGGAATATTTAGAGAGGGGTTTGTCGCGCGCATCAACGAGGAATCCCTTGAACTCTGAGCGGAGAGCCCTCCACGCACCGACAAAGTTCGTCCCGTTGTCGGAATAGAGATTTTTCGGGCATCCTCGTCTGGCGACAAACCGACTAAACGCTGCTAGAAACGCGGTGGTGCTGAGATCGCTGGTCGCCTCTAAGTGGATCGCCTTAGTCGCAAAGCAGACAAATAGGCAGACGTAACCCTTAGACATGCGGCATCCTCGTCCGCTGTAAGACTTGATGTCAAACGGTCCGGCGAAATCCACCCCGGTGTTGGTAAAGGCCCGAGAAAAAAAGTAGTGCATTCCGCTGGGAGAATTCCCATGAGTTGCGTCGGGGAACGCTTGCGGAATAGCGTACTGGCCTTGCAGTTGTGAATGATGGATCGGATCATGTTTTTGACCCGAATTATCCAATACTGCGTGCATAGGAGCCGCAGCATAAGTTGGTTTACGCCATGTATGGAAATGGTGTGGACAAACTGGACTAGGAGACGGGTGAGTCGGCAGGCGTGAGGGAGGATTATCGGGTGACGCTCGTCGACGGGAACGTCCCTGGATGCGTGGTGACGACCCCCCACACGAAGGACATTACCTTCGTCGATAAAGGGGTCTAAAGAAAGGATCTCGCTTCTGGCCGCGATGGGTTTCCTAGTTCTCAGAGAGCTTATTTCTTCGCCATAGTGGTTTGTTTGGGATATCCTTATGAGGCGGCTAGTCGTAGCCTTGATTTCTTCAGGCGAAATCTAGTGTGACTTTGCTTTATAGGACGCTTAATTTTTGGATGAGTTCTATTCGAGAATCTTATAATGTAGGAGATTACCCGCAACGCCCTTGATGGATCGAAAAACCGATCCAGAATATCCTCGCTAATGTTGATGTTTGTTGCTGCATGCACTTGTACTCGTTTTTCTTCGATGTTTGTGTGGTAATCCTGTTCGCCTTGAGATGGCCATTTCGCTTTGCCTTCTTGCAGCCAAGAAGGTCCCTGCCACCACAAAGAGTTGTCGACTAGGTCCGTGGCTGGAAGTCCTCTGCTGGTTAAGTCCGCTGGATTTGATGCGGACTCGACATGATGCCAAGCTTTAGTTCCTACCTTCTCCACGAAGGTTTGGCTTTACCCATATCTTCCCGCACATCTTTTCGATGTCGGTATAAAAACATATTTAAAGAATCTCCATCGAAGGAGTAGAATCGTTAAGTCGGCCTGAAGTACGGGGCCTGTATAAAGTACGTCGTTTAGGCCTGTGCCGTTGGCTGTGGGACACGAAGCGTTGAATACCACACGAACTTTTGTCGTGGTGCTTTCTTCTTTTATAACCGCATGATCGGGTAAGGAGTAGCAATCGGTCACGTGGGGTGGTATAATTTTTGGAACTTTTGACATATGTCCCAATGTCGCATATTCCGCTAGTACCCTATTGTACTCTGTCTGTAGGGCCGGTGTCTTCGTATCCAGTATAATTGGAAGCAGACGCCGTTTTGGGGAAGGCCCTAAAGAGATTTTGTTAGGAAAATCCTTTTTAAATGGAAGGGCGACAATATATTTGCCATCGGAGTTTCTTTCTGTTGTAGCTCTGAAAAGTTCCTCGCAATAGGCATTATCTTCGTTAAGTTCCCTTTTCTTAGGTACGTTTTCAAGTTCCCAGAAAGCGGTTAGTTGCTTGCCTAGGCTTATTTCATTGAAAAAGTATACCCGTGTATTGGTTGGGTGAGTTGCATCTGCACGACCGGTTAAAATCCAACCGAAGACGGTTTCTTGGGCGAGAAGCGTATTTAGAACATTCTTCCGTATACCGTTTAGTATTATCTGGGGATGAATGTCGCCTCCAAGTATGAGGTCGACTGGTTCATTAATGAAGAAACTCTTATCTGCCAGAATCAGATCAGGGAACGCTTGCCGAGTCGTTGCGCTAACTTGGCAAGTCGGAAGGTCCCCTGTTAATTGAGGAAGGACTAGGGCCACTGTATTGATGCTTACTAAGGGGTCTGTAAGCGAACCTAAGTTAATCGAACATGATTACTTTACCTGTGCAGATGGTGTATTACTTATTCCTGACACTTGCACATGCAAACGTTTGGAAAGAAAGTTTATTCTCTTCTTTAGTCTTTCTTTTTTCAGCTTCCAGTCCTGCTCTAGCCTGTTGTGAAGTTGAAGGTGTGCTGTCGGTGGCGTTTTGAGTCCACTTTTGAGGCGTTGTCTTGGGTTGTGCTGACGGGAGATGGAGCAAGGTGTTGTGCCTTGCGTGGCACGTGCTGCAGTTGAATGGGCTGGTGCATCGTGTCACGGTGTGTCCACCTGAAAGACAATTCAGACAACAAATATTGCTTTTTACAAACTCGATTTTCCCTGACGTAGACAACCTACGGGATTTTTGGCAATTTCGTAATTTGTGCTCCGTACTGTTGCACAACTTACATGCCGATTTTGGTACGCTGGCTTGGTAAGCCCGAAGTTTTGTAGAATTTTCCCTAGAGTTCGAATTTCGACTTTTGGGTGCTTTTGTAGTTTTGATCTTAGGGGTAGATCAGAAACCGTCTCTAATGTCTGGAAGCGATTGGACAGGAATTTGTGCATATCCTCCCATTTCGGAATATCTGTTTTTCGTTCTACGGTCTGTTCCCAAAGAGCCGGTGTAGATTTAGGGAGTTTTGTGGAGCATAAGTAAGTTATAATTGCATCCCAATTTGTGATGTCAATATTATGACATTGTAGCGCAGAAATGCGATTGTTGATCTCACGTTGCAATTATTTAATTGATGTTCCACACTCCTGCTCGACTGCCGTCAGATTAAAAAAAGTTTTAGTTGTGTGTTGACGAGGATACGTTTATTTTCGTACCTGTCGCTTAGATTTTTCCAGGCGGTTGCAAACCCCTAGTTTGTTAACGAGCACCTGCCCACTATTTCTTTTGCCTCCCCTTGCGTTTTTTGTTTTAAATAGTATAATTTTTCAACATCTTTTAGATCGGTATTGTGGATGTAAATTGCCGTGAACATATCTCTAAAGGCTGGTCAGGAAAGGTAGTCGCCTTTAAATACATCGGTGTCACAAGGCGGCAGCCGCATTTTATGTCCACGGCGCGAAGAGTCATCATCCTTTGCTTCATCCTTTGTTGGCTGTGGGGTGATAGCTTCAACTTCAGCCGCCACAGCAGACATGCATTGCAGGTAGCATGCGAAGCAGCTTTTATTCTTCCTTCTTAAAGAGCTGAGTTCGTCTTTGGACAGCTCAGAATTGCTGAGAAGACTTTCATATGTGGACTTGGTCTTCTTCAAAAGTGCCCTTAGCTCCTCTTGCAGTAGTGCAAGGGTGTGCTTGTTCCGGGATTCGGCCGGGGCGGAGTTGTAATCTTATTCAAACTCGACTATGGAATCAGCCACTCTAATATAAGTCTCCTTTGATTTTATTAATTTGAATATCTTGTTTCTTTAAAGGGTTGGAGATTGGAGGCAAAATAATTAGTGGAGTTGGTGTGTGTTCAACGGCAGCAAAAATTATAAGCGTGTTTTGTTTTTTGAACGTAGTCCAGCTGTCAATCCTGCTGTGATTTTGCTGTATAAGTAGAATCTTTAAAAACACACAGATTGAAATTCTGATCTGATTGAATGTGTTAACACATATAGCAATCTTATGTGAATTTAGTGATAAGCAAAAATTTGAATCAGATGTAAATCTTGACGTGAATGTAATGCGTAGCCAGTGATATGAACCAATTATAGAGATCCTCACGAGGATTATGTAAGCCACAGATAGAAATCCTGACGGGGATTTAGTGTTATAATGTGACATAAAATACAGATTGAAATCCTGAGGAGGATTTATTGTGTATGTAGTGATAAGCAGCACAGATAGAAATCCTGAAAGGTTCTAGTGTGTACAAATTGTGTAAACCCAGATAGAAATCCTGACGAGGATTTAATGTGTCGACAGTGATGTGCAATGTAGAGAAGAGAAATCTTCTGCAAATATTTAATGTGTCTGAAGGGTGTGTTGGACACAGATAGAAATATTTTCTGAAAATTTAGCGTGTCTAAAAAAGTTTACAAAACTCAGATATAACCCCGATGTGGATATAGTGTGTCAACCTCGAGATTTGAAACACAAATCGAAATCCTGCGGATTTAATGTGTGTAACCTAGAAATTTGAACCACAGATAGAAATCCCGACGAGGATTTAATGTGTGTACCTAGTGATGTGAAACACAGATAGAAATCCTGACGAGGATTTAATGTGTATACAAAAAGTGTAATGTGAACGCTGATGAGTATCCTCGAGTAGCCAACCAGGGGTATCTTTCCCAACAAAAAGAAATAAATTTTGTATATCCAACTTGACGTGGAAAACGTAAAATTTAAAATATTTATTAAAAAACGTGAGAAAAATGCAGCTATATAATATGAAGTGATATAGTTTAATTGTGTGATCAAGCCACTATCCACCCAACGTAGTGATACTTTAGCAATTTCACTTGCTTTGTCTTTATTATATCTAACACGGAATGCACTTTCCGTGAGTAAAATCACGCAACTAATAAAAAAAAAGGGTTTTGTGCCACCAAGCAACCACGTACGTACCTTAAGTTTTTATTTGATAAATTGATCCATTGGGCAGAGATGTGTGGAAGTGAAGTGATGATAATGGTATGTTGTATGCTGTGATGATTATGGACTGTATGCTGTGCTGTTAATGTGATGATGCGACGTTTATAAGATTGTATGACCTGTATATTGTGGTGACTTGTAGTTGGATGATGATGTGATGTTGTGTGATCAAGCTAGTGGACTGTTGATGTTGTGGTTGGTGTGATTATGTCTTGACGGATTGTATGTAATGATTTTGTGGTTGTATGTGTGTTGCGATGACCAGTTGGACTGTATATGTTGCTCGTTGGTTTTGTGTTTTCGCTGGTTTTTATGTATGTTTATAATAGCCTCCTTAAATTTTTTTTAATTTATCCAAAGATGAAAATTGGCAAAAATTTTAAAAAAGCTGCTGTTTTCTCCAACTTAAATTTTCCCGGCTCGAAGGACCAAATGTTTGCGGAGGGAATGTGGCACCCGTGTCGTGGCGCGCGATCGCACGCAAATAAAAGAAATAAAAAAAGAAGAATTAATACCGAGTAAATACAATTTATTTATAAAATATAAAGAAAGGAATTAGCGACGAGCTACAATATTTGTTTATAAAAGTGAAACACTCACAACCTTCCTGTTCGTCAGGAGAGCTAATTCTTTCACAATATAAATAGCAATTCCGATTTAATATGCAGTAGTGCAATTAGAAAGAAATTAATGGAAATACAAAATGCACTTGGCACATTCAAATTTATCGAAGTGATTAATTGCAAATAGAAAATAAATAAGTGACAATGGCAAGGAGTTAAATTATACAAAATAAATTCACTTGGCAATTGACAATTTAAAACACAACTCTAAGTTTAAGATTTACACTTGTGAAAATTTTAAATCGAAAATGGTTAGGAAAACTCACCTGTGAGATAGCTGCTGGCGCTCGAACGTTCAAAATCAGAAGAAGGAGCCAAGACCGCAAACAAGTCCGCGGCACCTGCCGATAGCCAACTTTCGTTGAGTTTTTCCCTTCAAAGTTAGCTCTGGGCTGGTGTTAGCCGTTACCGGTATTAATAATAAATTAACTAATGCGCGCGTTAGGGTGTTCCGAAATATTTAGGCTGGTGGCATAAACACCCACTGCTTAATATGAGTTTCTCAATTGCTTGTTAGACTCATCTCTTTTACAGATTAACAATGTTCCAATTAGTGGAAATAAAATGCTGCATTTAGTATTTGTGAGTGTCTCGGTGGGTACTGCCCTTACGCAAATCCCACCTTTGTCCCTTCGAGAAGACCCTCTTCACACTACGCTAGAGATATCACTTGATATCAGCCTACCCGGTAGGATTCAAGTACAGTCTCGTCCCCGATCTAGATGCTCCTACAAAGCAAATTTCATTATGCTCAATTATCTGTTGGCTTCCCATGATTGGTCGGATCTCTATGCCTGCACTGATATCGATTCAGCTATCTCTATATTTTACAGTACGCTTGATGGTTTCTTTGATACCTGCATTCCTACTCGCTATACCATGTGTTCGAATAAGCCCCCTTCGTTTTCAAAGCAACTTATCAGACTTAAATCTAGGCTTTATAAGAGATTCAAGAAATCTGGAGCATCTGCAAGACGTCTCTAAGTATCTAATAGCTCGTTCTAAATTTCACCGCCTTAACCAACTTTGTTATAAAGATTACTTAAGTTGTTGTAAAGCCCAATTTTTTAAAAATCCAAAAAATTTTACAGTTTCGTAAATTCAAAGCGGAAAACTTTTGGGTATCCTTCCTCATTTACCTTTGGATGTAAAAAAGCTTGCACCGATGACGATATTGTAGAGCTATTTTCAGAGTTCCACCTATTCCTCCAGCGGTTTTCATTTCGGGCAATACCCGCATCGCTTAGATAACACGAATTGCATTATGAATCATGCTATAGGATTCAAGTACAGTCTCGTCTCCAATCTAGATGATCCTACAAAGCAAATTTCATTATGCTCAATGATCTGTTGGCTTCCCATGATTGGTCGGATGTCTATGCCTGCACTGATGTCGATTCGACTATCTCCATATTTTACAATACGCTTGATGGCTTCTTTGATACCTGCATTCCTACTCGCTATACCCTATGTTCGAATAAGCTCCCTTGGTTTTCAAGACAACTTATCAGACTTAATAACATTAAATCTAGGCTTTATAAGAGATTCAAGAAATCTTGAGCATCTGCAGACCTCTCTAAATATCTAATGGCTCGTTCTAAATTTCACCACCTTAATCAGCTTTGCTATAA
This sequence comes from Eurosta solidaginis, assembly GCF_040869045.1. Taxonomy (NCBI): domain Eukaryota; kingdom Metazoa; phylum Arthropoda; class Insecta; order Diptera; family Tephritidae; genus Eurosta; species Eurosta solidaginis. Next base: position 126,606,009 of record NC_090321.1, read on the forward strand.
AAATTACTTAATTTAATAATTTGGGAAAAATTTAAACAACGTGACATCAGGACGGAAAAGGCGACAGCTGTTTCGATTATACCTTGTAAATGTCTTCAAAACCTTTTCTCCCGGGAGTGGGAGTTGAACCCGCACTCCTACGGTAGTTGAAATGGTTACAAACGCATTCAGCTACGTCATGCCTTAGTTGTTGTAAAGGTTTTCCCAATTGCCTTCTTTTGCATACTTTAATCTTTTACACATTGCATACTTCGTATGCAATTATGTGTTAAAGCTATGCTTGTTGGTACGGCGGTTTTCAAAGAAACTTTGGTATTGTTGCTGTTTTTGTTCTATTTATAGAACTACAACGAATTAACAAATTTTGTCTGTTTGTATGATTTAATCGGGGATTGCCCGTATTGCGTTTTTTTAATGTATGAAAACATTTATTTGAAGAAATTTTTTTAATCTCATAATTTATTTAATAATTTGGGAAAAATTTCAACAACGTGACATCAGGACGGACAAGGCGACAGCTGTTTCGATTATACCTTGTAGATCTCTTCAAAGCCTTTTCTCCCGGGGGTGGGAGTCGAACCCGCACTCTTACAATAGTTGAAATGGTTACAAACGCATTCAGCTACGTCATGCCTTAGTTTTTCCCAATTGCCTTCTTTTGCATATTTTAATCTTTTACACATTGCATACTTCGTATGGAACTATGTGTTAAAACTATGCTTGCTGGTACGGCGGTTTTCAAAAAAACTTGGGTATTGCTGCTGTTTTTGTTATATTTATACAACTACAACGAATTAACCAATTTTGTCTGTTTGTATGATTTAATCGGGGATTGCCCGTATTGCTTTTTTTAGCTGTATGAAAACATTTATTTGAAGCAATTTTTAATTTTATATATTTGTAAGAGCTTTCTGGTCGTTCAGTTTAAAGCAAAAACATTAGTTTTTCTTCTTTTTCTCCGACGCGTTTCGACACGTTATGTTGTCTTCTTCAGGGAGACTATTTATTTATTTTGACAAGAAAAGATAATTAGAAAATATTTTTTTAAATTATAGTACATACATACCATAACATAAATTGTAGACTCCAAATTAACTACACATTTTTACAAAAATATATACATTTAACATAAACAAATTTTTACATTTAAAAACCATCTACACTCTATCCCAGCTGTTCGTCAATTGTTGGTTATCACACATTTGTATGCACAGCTGATATTATATACATCCTCTTTGGAGTTCATTCCATTATTTATCTGCTGTTGGATTCGAAGCCCTTCCAACGTAAATTTTTTCTTTATTTTGCTTTCCACATCTATTATTCGCGTATTGTCAAAATCAGCTGAGTGATCGAATTTATTGATGTGCTGCGCCAAGGTTGTCGTCGTCTTTCTATTTTTTGCGTCTGCTTTATGTTCGCCTATTCTCACTCCCAAAGCTCGCTTCATTGTTCCTATATATATTTTGTCGCAGGGTTCGCCTTTTTTGCCATTACATTTAATTTCATAAATAACGTTGTGTTGTTGTTCCTTTTTTGTTCTGTCTTTAGTTTTTGTAAATATTGTATTAAGTGTTTGATGTGGTGGATGAGCAAAAGCTATAGTGTTGTTGGGTATGTATGTGCCTAACGTTTTCATGTCTGTTAGTCCTGGTACATATGCTATGCCGGTAAATATTTTTTTTGGTTATCTGCTTTTGTATTCTGATTTGAATGTTTGCTATTGTTCATTTTTGTTGTGATCCATTTTTGAATTAGGGTGCTCGGAAATCCGTTTTTGTATAAAAAGTTCTTGGTTTGTTTTCTTTTCTGAACTCGTGGTCGCTGATAGTATACATTTTTTCAATCAGGTTCAACGCAGTGTTTCTTTTTTGAGTCCAGGGATGATTCAGTTAAAATTAATCATTATAAAATTTAAAAAAATTGCTTCAAATAAATGTTTTCATACATTAAAAAAAAAGCAATACGGGCAATCCCCGATTAAATCATTCAAACAGACAAAATTGCTTAATTCGTTGAGTTCTATAAATAGAACAAAAACAGCAAAAATACCAAAGCTTCTTTGAAACCGCCGTACCAACACGCATAGCTTTAACACATAATTCCATACGAAGTATGCAATGTGTAAAAGATTAAAATATGCAAAGAAGGCAATTGGGAAAAACTTTACAACAACTAAGGCATGACGTAGCTGAATGCGTTTGTAACCATTTCAACTATCGTAAGAGTGAGGGTTCGACTCCCACTCCCGGGAGAAAAGGCTTTGAAGAGATTTACAAGGTATAATCCAAACAGCTGTCGCCTTGTCACGTTGTTTAAATTTTTCCCAAATTATTAAAGAAATTATAAAATTTAAAAAATTGCTTCAAACAAATGTTTTCATACAATTAAAAAAAGCAATACGGGCAATCCCCGATTAAATCATACAAAAATTACTTAAGTTGTTGTAAAGCCCTATTTTTTAAAAATCCATAAAATTTTACAGTTTCGTAAATTCAAAGCAGAAAACTTCGGGGTATCCTTCCTCATTTACCTTTGGATGTAAAAAAGCTTGCACTGATGACGATGTTGCAGAGCTATTTTCAGAGTTACACCTATTCTTTTAGCGGTTTTCATTCCGGGCAATACCCGCATCGCTTAGATAACACAAATTCCATTATGAATCATGCTATTGATAGTGATATTGTTTTTCAGAGTCGTCAATCTTTGAAGCCCACCTTTTCTCCGGGACCAGACGGTGTTTCTAGTTGCGTGCTTAGGTACTGCGTCGGAAACATGTATGAGCCTATTTTAAAATTATTTGAGCTATCTCTGGGATCTGCGTCGTTCCCGCCACTTTGGAAACAGTCTTTTATTATACCCCTGCATAAAAAAAATACTAGGTCAAAAGTTGAAAACTACAGGGGTATTGCTAAACTTTCAGCCATTCCTAAAGTCTTTGGACAGATTGTTGCCAGTCAACTCTGTGACGACCCAAATCCACCGGCTTTGGGGCCCACACATTCGAACCTATATATTTTTCAAACTTATTGGAATATTTATAAATCATCGAACTCATATAAAATGCCATTTTTTTTAAAACAATCTAATATATATATATATATATATATATAATATTGAATTTATACACATACATATCATGTAAAACATAAATGCCCCTATATATTTGAATGAACAAAATTGAATTTCCATACAGATAAAATATCGCATTTTAAATCACCCTAATATACTTATAAACATTCATGAAAACATCTAATTATGTCGCTTAAATAATTATCTCTGTCTGCATACGGTTAATATTTTGGTTGAAAATTATAATTTTCATAGATATCCCATAGCCGGCTGGAATTCTAAAGAAAGGAAAACAAAAATGGAAATACAGCAAGGCAATAATCAGCAAAAGTTCACCAACCACTAAACCAAACGTTACACTAACAAAATACATTTAGCCCATGGACAATATTATGCGCGCAGACATAACATAAAGCAAAAAGGAGAACACTGTTAGTGCGTAGACAACTGACAAGATGTTACACTAACAAAATACATTTAGCCCATGGACAATATGATGCGCGCTGACATGGCATAAAGCAAAAAGGAGAAGAACATTGTTAGTGCGTATACAGCTGAAAATATGCGTACACAAAAACCATCCAAAGAATACCCAGATGAATACCTGTTGATCTATGCAATGTTAGCCAACAGATGTTTGCATATGAGAGGGGCATTCCAGGCCGAAGGGGAAATTATCATATATATATAAGAAAATTTTATATTCACATAAGTCGATAAAATACTGTTAGGAAATGTCAGTAAATTATGTAATAAGATATAATGAGGATTTGTTAGTGTTAAGGAACGGTTTGCCTGCGCGCAAACTAGTATAAAAGGGCTAGAATTTTGTAAGAAATTGAGTAGTAGCTAGCCAGGTGTAGTAGCCTGCTAACGCCTTGTTTAGCGGTGGATGTGATTCCTGGGATTTTCCAGCTCACGAGTCTTTTAGTTTAAAGACTTTGGGGGTTTTCCAGCCCCATCGTTAGATTGTGGTGGTTTTTCCACCTCCGCAGCCTTCAGTAAGAACAGGGTATTCCTTAAGATTATACTTGTTGGGGGTTTCCCAACTCCACCGACGGGGAGGAAGTGGTGGTTTTCCACCTCCGCTGCCTTTAGCAATAAGAATAATGCTCCCACGAGCGCTACCAGAACTTTTGAAATATAAGGCGTTGGTATGGTACCGCAACAACAACCGGCACTGGTAAGAGTGGGAAGCCTTTAAGAAGGACTACCTAAGGCTTTTCCTAAGTTTCAGGTAATTTGAGCATTTGGCTGACGAGATCCGGCAGCGAGTTCAGTGACCAGGTGAGGCCTTTAAAGACTATGTGCTATCGTTACAGGGGCTAATGCGACACGCCGACTACACCGATGAAAGAAAGCTGGATAGAATATATATAAATTCGCGGCGAGAGTACCAGCTGTACGTAAGAAGAAGCAAGTTCAGCAGCCTGGAGGGATTGGTCAGCCTAGTCGAGGACTTTGAAAACATTACGCCCGAGAAGGAAACACTAAAATCAACAGCGAAGCCATTCGTACCACGAAAACCGGAGGAGAGGTGCCAGTACATGCAGGCGAGAGAGAGAAGGAATACCCGATACAGGAGGCCGCAGGAGCACAAGGCAGCGAAACACAATCACAGCAAGTGACCATAGACCCACGAAGCGCGTCCAGACAATGCGGAGAGAGCGGACACTTCGCCTATGGGTGCTGCAACGAGCGACGCGATTTCTGTTGGCAGTGTGGTCGACCAGGCGTGTTGACGCGTGACGGCTGTCGAAGGAAGCCGGAAAGTGGCCCGAGACCACATTGATGGCGAGGGGTGGTGTCCCCAATAATGAATCCTCGCACACAACAAAAACACTTAGGCAGACCCAAGGGCTAATCTTAGCTAACTTACACTGGAGGGACAAGAAATGATGGCATCTATCAATACGGGAGAAACGAGGAGTTTTGTTAATGAAAAGGTAGCCGGGAAGTTGAACACGTGCAAATTCAAGGACGTATATACACGAGTGGTGATGGGCGATGGTAGAGCACGGAGAGTAATCCAAGCGGCGGAGGCAGAGATAAAATTGGGCGAACAAAGGTATGCGAATGAGCTATTAATTTTACCTGGGATAGTCGACAGCGTGGTGATTGGCACAGACTAACTGGCAAAGGCGTGTTCCGCCTACCACACCATATGCCCTGGGTTCAAACCCCGGGCAAAGCAACATCAAAATTTTAGAAATAAGGTTTTTCAATTAGAAGAAAATTTTTCCAAGCGGGGTCGCCCATCGGCAGTGTCTGGCAAGCGCTCCGGGTGTATTTCTGCCATGAAAAGCTCTCAGTGAAAACTCATTTGCCTTGCAGATGCCGTTCGGGGTCGGCATAAAACATGCTCATAGAGAAAGCGATGCAGCCATCCCGTAGCCCACACAGCGCGCCGATAGTTCTGCTCCAAAAGAAGAATGGCAAATGGAGGCTCTGCGTCGACTATCGACAACTAAATGCTCGCTCAGTACCAGACGCTTACCCACTACCACGAATACAGCACATTTTAGATAAATTAAGCAGCCCGCGGTTTATAAGCAACTTGGATCTCAAAAACGGTTATTGGCAAATCCCGATGGAAGAAAGTAGTAAGCATTTCACACCATTTACGGTGCCCGGACGAGGATTGTAGCAGTGGAAGGTGATGCCCTTTGGATTGCACTCTTCCCCAGCCACATTTCATAGAGCACTCGATCGAGTCATTGGCCCAGAGTTAGAACCACACGCGTTTGCCTACTTAGGCGATATAATAATTACTAGCGCGACACTGGAAGAGCATATAACCCACCTGAGAGAAGTTTTCGAGAGACTAAGACAAGCCAACTTGAAGATCAATCCGGAGAAATGTGAGTTCTTTAAGAAAAGTTTAAAATATTTAGGTCACGTGGCCAGCGAAGAGGGTATCCTCGGACCCTGATAAAATTGCCGACATCAAGGAGCTGACGCCGCCACAGAACATACGAGAGTTGGGCGATTCCTAGGAGCAGTTTCGTGGTACCGAAGGTTCCTACCCGAATTTTCACGGGTTGCACACCCACTAACATCAATGTTGAAAACAGGAAGGAGGTGGAAATGGTGCGAGGAACAACAGGTGGCATTCGAAGCGTTGAAGAACGCGCTCATACAAGCACCAACAATGGCGTGGCCAGATTTTACAAAGAGGTTCCGGTTACAGACTGATGCTAGCGATTACGGCCTTGGTGCAGTTTTTACTCAGAAGTTGGACGATGAGGAACGAGTGATAGCGTACGCGAGCCGTCGGTTAAATAAGGCCAAAACAAACTACTCGGCAAAGGAGAAGGAGTGTCTAACCATCGTTTGGTCTACCAGGAAGATGAGGTCATATTTGGAGGGGTACAATTTTACGGTAATCACCGATCACTTGGCGCTAAAATGGTTGAACGCGATCGAAAGTCCATCAGGCCGGATCGCAAGATGGGCTCTTGAATTACAGCAGTATTCGTTCGACATACAATAATAAAACTTTTCTTTCTTAAACCCTCTCAACATAAGCTTCATATATAGGGCGCGACCTATAACAACTTATTTTTGCGACAAAGTGTAAATTGTTAATTCTATGAGCAATTAATCAAATCCTTGGTTACTCCCTATTTGTATTGTTTATTTCATTAACACAAAAAAATGCTTACTTGCTGATTGTATTTGGAACAATGCTTTTAAGTGTGCCACTTGCAACACGATCACACATTGCTAAGCTATTATGCCCGGTTTCGCAAGTGTTTCTTTTTTTGAAACTATGTCAAATGTCAAATCATCCTGCAAGTCTTTCTTTCGTCGTATGTTGACGTGAATTTGCTTGCTCCGTGTTGTTTATTCTATTTCTGTTGATTTTTTTGCGTTTGTGACTGTTTTCGTCGGGATGGATGTTTACTGCGGTAAATGCGACAAGCATTTCTCAAAAAGATATACTTTTAATGCGCCGTGCAGTGGATTTTGCAAAAAAAATTTTCAGTGCGCTTGCTGTGAGGGCACGGTATCTGAACATGATGTTGGTTTGTTTGTAAAGAACCGCAAATTTAGCTATTTCTGTGATTAATGCCTAAATGCGTATGGTACCTTTGCGGCTGTTTGTTCTACGTCACCAATGTTGATTTCGCTGGAGTCCCCAATTCATCCTACAATTCCACCGGTATCTCTAGCTCCAACAATAACAGTTAACAATACTGGAGTTGTTGCTAGCGATAAAAGTTTACCTGCAAAAAATAATACTTCATTGACGGACTCAATAACCAGCGCTATGTCAAGCAATGCGTTTTCTGTGAACTGTCCAACAACGGCCGCACCTTCCCAGCTCTCTGGTGCGCTATCCGCTACTCCTTTGCAGGTGACTGCCGTGCCACCAGGTAGGGCTGTATTTATGTCCCAAATACATTCCTTGCTTACCGAAAATGATATTGCTCATTAGGTTTGCTCTAAACTTGGTGTTACGCCCACTAGTAACATCTTTGTGTATAAATTTAACTTTAAATATGAGAGAGATATCTCCTCATTTAAAATATCTCTTTCAGATGCATATATCGATAAGTTAATTGATTCCTCTTTTTGGCCTAAGCATACTGTGGTTTACTTGTTCACAAGAAAGGCGAGGGCCGAACTTGTTTTATTACATCCAAAAAAGGGTATGACGAACACAGTAATAACAGCACAAATCACAATTGCTGATCTGTCCCGTCTTCTCTTTAATTACGAAAATATTCGTGGTTTACTATCAAAACTTGTTCCATTCTTCCTTAATTCTTTAAGGATTCCATTGTTCCATTCTTCCTTAATTCTTCTCTGCACAAGTTGTAGCCTTTACGTAGACCTGGCTAAAGCCTGTTAATTACAATTCTGAGGTTCTTTCAAATAAATAAGCTGTTTATCGGCGTGACCGCATCTCTAGAGCGGGAGGTGTCCTTATTGCTGTTGATTCTAACCTATCATCTGAGTTGATATCGCTGGACAATATCTCTCATATCGAATTCATAGCTATTAGGCTTTCATTCAGTAGCTACAGCGTAAGTGTTTGCTGTTCGTACATACCACCTTTTCGGATATGGATGTTTATGCTAGTCATAGCTCGGCCATCTGCGATTTGCATTCGCAGTTGGGAGACATCGATCGACTTGTTGTTGTTTGTGACTTTACCTTGCCAACAGTTAGTTGGGTTAATATAAGTGATTCAAACTTTTTAACTCCCACTGCTCAACATGAGTTTCTCACTTGCTTGTTAGACTCATCTCTTTTAAAGATTAACAATGTTCCAAATAGTGGAAATAAAATGCTGGATTTAGTATTTGTGGATGTCTCGAAGGGTACTGCCCTTACGCAAATCCCACCTTTGTCCCTTCCAGAAGACTATATTCACCCTTCGCTAAAGATATCACTTGATATCAGCCTACCCCGTAGGATTCAAGTACAGTTTCGTCCCTGATCTAAGTGCTTCTACAAAGAAAATTTCATTATGCTCAATGATCTGTTGGCTTCCCATGATTGGTCGGATCTCTATGCCTGTACTGATGTCGATTCGGCTATCTCTATATTTTACAGTACCCTTGATGGCTTCTTTGATACCTGCTTTCCTACTCTCTATACCCTATGTTCGAATAAGCCCCCTTGGTTTTCAAGGCAACTTATCAGACTAAATAACATTAAATCTAGGCTTTATAAGAGATTCAAGAAATCTGGAGAATCTGCAGACCTCTCTAAATATCTAATAGTTCGTTCTAAATTTCACCGCCTTACTCAGCTTTGTTATAAAGATTACTTAAGTTTTTGTAAAGCCCAATTTTTTAAAAATCCAAAAAAGTTTTACAGTTTCGTAAATTCAAAGCGGAAAACTTCTGGGTATCCTTCCTCATTTACCGTTGGATGTAAAAAAGCTTGCACTGATGACGATGTTGCAGAGCTATTTTCAGAGTTCCACCTACTCCTCTAGCGGTTTTCATTCCGGGCAATACCCGCATCGCTTAGATAACACGAATTCCATTATGAATCATGCTATTGATAGTGATATTGTTCTTCAGAGTCTTCAATCTTTGAAGCCCACCTTTTCTGATGGACCAGACGGTGTTTCTAGTTGCGTGCTTAGGTACTGCGCCGGAAACATGTATGAGCCTATTTTAAAATTATTTGAGCTATCTCTGGGATCTGCGTCATTCCCGCCACTTTGGAAACAATCTTTTATTATACCCCTTCATAAAAAAGATACTAGGTCAAAAGTTGAAAACTACAGGGGTATTGCTAAACTTTCAGCCATTCCTAAAGTCTTTGGACAGATTGTTGCCAGTCAAATCTGTGAGGACCCACATCCATCGGCGTTGGGGCCCACATATTCGAACCTATATATTTTTCAAACTTATTGGAATATTTATAAATCGTCGAACTCATATAAAATGCCATTTTTTTAAAACAATCTAATATATATATACAATATTGAATTTATACACATACATATTATGTAAAACATAAATGCCCCTATATATTTGAATGAACAAAATTGAATTTCCATACAGATAAAATATTGCATTTTAAATCACGCTAATATACATATAAAAATTCATGAAAACATCTAATTATTTACGCTTAAATAATTGTCTCTGCCCGCATACGGTTAATATTTTGGTTTCATAGATATCCCATAGCCGGCTGGAATTCTAAAGAAAGAAAAACAAGTAAGGAAGGTTAAGTTCGGATGTAACCGAACATTACATACTCAGTTGAGAGCTACGGTGACAACATAAGGGAAAATAACCATGTAGGAAAATGAACCGAGAGAAACCGTGGAATGTGTTTGTATGGCATGTGTATCAAATGAAAGACATTAAAGAGTATTTTATGAGGGAGTTCTATAGGTGGACGCCATTTAGGGATATCGCCATAAAGGTGGATCAGGGTGACTCTAGAATTTGTTTGTACAATATGGGTATCAAACGAATGGTGTTACTGAGTATTTTAAAAGGGAGTGGGCCTTAGTTCTATAGGTGGACGCCGTTTCGAAATATCGCCATAAAGGTGGACCAGGAGTGACTCTAGAATGTGTTTGTACGATATGGGTATCAAATTAAAGGTATTAATGAGGGTTTTAAAAGGGAGTGGTGGTTGTTGTATAGGTGGTCGCATTTTCGAGATATCGCCATAAAGGTGGACCAGGGGTGACCCTAGAAATTGTTTGTACAATATGGGTATCAAAAGAAAGGTGTTAATGAGTATTTTAAAAGGGAGTAATCCTTAGTTCCATAGGTGGACGCCGTTTCGAGATATCGCCATAAAGTTGGACCAGGGGTGACCCTAGAATTTGTTTGGACAATATGGGTATCAAAAGAAAGGTGTTAATGGGTATTTTAAAAGGGAGTAATCCTTAGTTCTATAGGTGGACGCCGTTTCGAGATATCGCCATAAAGATGGACCAGGGGTGACCCTAGAATTTGTTTGTACAATATGGGTATCAAAAGAAAGGTGTTAATGAGTATTTTAAAAAAGAGTAATCCTTAGTTCCATAGGTGGACGCCGTTTCGAGATATCGCCATAAAGGTGGAGCAGGGGTGACCCTAGAATTTGTTTGTACAATATGGGCATCAAACGAAAGGTGTTAATGAGTATTTTAAAAGGGAGTGGGCCTTAGTTCTATAGGTGGACGCCGTTTCGATATATCGCCATAAAGGTGGACCAGGGGTGACTCTAGAATGTGTTTGTATGATATGGGTATCAAATTAAAGGTATTAATTAGGGTTTTAAAAGGGAGTGGTGGTTGTTGTATAGGTGGTCGCATTTTCGAGATATCGCCATAAAGGTGGACCAGGGGTGACCCTTGAATTTATTTGTACAATATGGGTACCAAAAGAAAGGTGTTAATGAGTATTTTAAAAGGGAGTAATCCTTAGTTCCATAGGTGGACGCCGTTTCGAGATATCGCCATAAAGGTGGAGCAGGGGTGACCCTAGGATTTGTTTGTACAATATGGGTATCAAAAGAAAGGTGTTAATGAGTATTTTAAAAGGGAGTAATCCTTAGTTCCATAGGTGGACGCCGTTTCGAGATACCGCCATAAAGGTGGACCAGGGGTGACTCTAGAATTCGTTTGTGCAATATGGGTATCAAACGAAAGGTGTTAATGAGTATTTTAAAAGGGAGGGGGCCTTAGTTCTATAGGTGTTCGCCTTTTCGAGATATCGCCATAAAGGTGGACCAGGGGTGACTCTAGACTTTGTTTGTACGATATGGGTATCAAACGAAAGGTGTTAATGAGTATTTTTAAAAGGGAGTGGGCCTTCGTTCTATAGGTGTTAGCCTTTTCGAGATATCGCCATAAAGGTGGACCAGGGGTGACTCTAGACTTTGTTTGTACGATATGGGTATTAAATGAAAGGTGTTAATGAGTATTTTTAAAAGGGAGTGGGCCTTCGTTCTATAGGTGTTCGCCTTTTCGAGATATCGCCATAAGGGTGGACCAGGGGTGACTCTAGAATGTGTTTGTACGATATGGGTATCAAATTAAAGGTATTAATGAGAGTTTTAAAAGGGAGTGGTGGTAGTCGTATATGTGAAGGCGTTTTCCAGATATCGACCAAAATGTGGACCAGGGTGACCCAGAATATCATCTGTTGGATACCGCTAATTTATTTATATATGTAATACCTGCCACGATTTTAAGGGTTTTTTATTTCGCCCTGCAGAACTTTTTCATTTTCTTCTACTTAATATGGTAGGTGTAACAACCATTTTATAAAGTTTTTTCTAAAGTTATATTTCGCGTCATTAAACCAATCCAATTACCTCACCATGTTTCATCCCTTTTTTCGTATTTGGTATAGAATTATGGCATTTTTTTAATTTTTCGTAATTTTCGATATCGAAAAAGTGGGCGTGGTCATTGTCGGATTTCGTTCATTTTTCATACCAAGATAAAGTGAGTTCAAGTAAGTACGTGAACTAAGTTCTTTAAAGATATGTTGATTTTTGCTTAAGTTATCGTGTTAACGGCCATGCGGAAGGAATGACGAAGGACTGTGTATAAAAACTGGGCGTGGCATCAACCGATTTCGCCCGTTTTCACAGAAAACAGTTAGCATCATAAAATCTATGCCCCTACCAAATTTTATTAAATTGGTTAATTTTTGTTCGACTTATGGCGTTAAAAGTATCCTAGACAAATTAAATGAAAAAGGGCGGAGCCACGCCCATTTTGAAAATTTCTTTTATTTTTGTATTTTGTTGCACCATATCATTACTGGAGTTGAATGTTGACATAATTTACTTATATACTGTGAAGATATTAAATTTTTTGTTAAAATTTTACTTTAAAAAAATTTTTTTTTTAAAAGTGGGCGTGGTCCTTCTCTGATTTTGCTAATTTTTATTAGGCGTACATTTAGTAATAGGAGTAACGTCCCTGCCAAATTTCATCATGATATCTTCAACGACTGACAAATTACAGCTTGCAAAATTTCTAAATTACCTTCTTTTAAAAGTGGGCGGTGCCACGCCCATTGTCCAAAATTTTACTAGTTTTCTATTCTGCGTCATAAATTCAACTCATCTACCAATTTTCGTCGCTTTATCTGTCTTTGGTAATGAATTATCGCACTTTTTCGGTTTTTCGAAATTTTCGATATCGAAAAAGTGGGCGTTGTTTTAGTCCGATATCGTTCATTTTAAATAGCGATCTGAGATGAGTGCTCAGGAATCTACATACCAAATTTCATCAAGATACCTCAAAATTTACTCAAGTTATCATGTTAACGGACGGACGGACGGACATGGCTCAATCAAATTTTTTTTCGATCCTGATTATTTTGATATATGGAAGTCTATATCTATCTCGATTCCTTTATATATGTACAACCAACCGTTATCCAATCAAACTTAATATACTCTGTGAGCTCTGCTCAACTGAGTATAACAACAATGGAAATACAGCAAGGCAATAAGCAGCAAAAGTCCACCAATCACTGAACCAAACTTTACACTAACAAAATACATTTAGCCCATGGACAATATGATGCGAGCGGACATAGCATAAAGCAAAAAGGAGAAGAACATTGTTACTGCGTAGACAGCTAACAATGGGCGCACAGAAAAACCACCCAACGAATACACAACTGAATACCTGCTGATCGATGCAATGCTAGCCAACAAACATCTTATCTTATGAGAGGGGCATTCCCGGCCCAAGGGGAAATTATCACATATATATAAGAAAATATTATATTGACATAAGTAGACAAAATACTGTTAGAAAATGTCAGTAATTTATGTACTAAGATATAGTGAGGATTTGTTAGTGTTAAGGAACGGTTTGCCTGCGCGCAAATTAGTATGAAAGGGCGACAATTTTGTAAGAAATTGAGTAGTAGCTAGCCAGGTGTAGTAGCCTGCTAACGCCTTGTTTAGCGGTGAATGTGACTCCTGGGATTTTCCAGCTCACGAGTCTTTTAGTTTGAAGACTTTGGCGGTTTTTCCAACCCCATCGTTAGAGGGATTGTGGTGGTTTTTCCACCTCCGCAGCCTTCAGTAAGAACAGGGTATTCTTTAAGATTACACTCGGTGGGGGTTTCCCAACTCCACCGACTGGGAGGAAGTGGTGGTTTTCCACCTCCGCGGCCTTTAGTAATAAGAGTAATGTAGAAATTAAATTGAATAAAACAATTTATAAAGTTTGAAATTGAAACAGGGTCTTTCTCTTTAAAAGGAGACGGTAGGGACCATTTTCTTTTCCACAGGCATCCTGGACGGACTGAGTATACCCCGGCCAAAGGAAAAGTTTATAACAAATGGCCCCCGAGCAGGGACCCTGAGCATAGAGGCACATGGTTAACAACTAACAATATGAGGATAATCACAAGAGGAGACGAAGATAACCACGGGTATAACCACCGAGGATACAACGGGGAATACACGGAGGGAATCCTGAATTACGGTAATATAAGCACACATAAACCAACGAAAGACACATAAACACACTGGTAAGAGTCACGTGGGTATATTACCTCAATCGCGAAGAGCTGGTGAAATACGCGGCAGAATTTTAACTAGAGGGCAGTGGAACAGTGGATGAACTACGAAAGCGCTTGGCGAGCTTCATTCAAGCGCACGGTAGCGAGTAAAGGCTCGAGGCTCGTTTCATCGAATTAGAGTCCCAGCATCCAAGACCTATAACTCCAAGGCCTGGCGACCAGCTAGCGTTACCAGGCAGCAGCGGTGTTTCAGCCGCGAATAAAACTATGGATCAGAAGAAGAATCCGGTCGATACACCCAGAAACGAGGAGCAGCAGACATGCGCGATGTACCAGCCTGCATCGCACACAAATATAATGGATCGAGTATGTAAGTGGAGTCTGAAATATGATGGCGGCAAGGACCCGCCATGTTTTATTGAACGGGTGGAGGAGCTGGCCGACAGCTACGAAGTTGTTCTCAACTCCATCCCACGAGCGCTACCAGAACTTTTTAAATATAAGGCGTTGATATGGTACCGCAACAACAACCGGCACTGGCTAGAGTGGGAAGCCTTTAAGAAAGACTACCTAAGATTTTTCCTAAGTTCCAGGTACTTTTAGCATTTGGATGACGAGATCCGTCGATTCCAGCGACCAAGTGAGGACTTTAAAGACTATGTGCTATCGTTACAGGGGCTAATGCGACACGCCGACTACACCGATGACAAAAAGCTGGATAGAATATATAGAAATTCGCGGCGAGAGTACCAGCTGTACGTAAAAAGAAGCAAGTTTAGCAGCCTGGAGGGATTGGTCAGCCTAGTCGAGGACTTTGAAAACATTACGCCCGAGAAGGAAACACTAAAATCAGCAGCAAGACTATTCATATCACGAAGACCGGAGGCGAAATATAGAAGGAATACCCGATACAGGATGCCGCAGGAGTACAAGGCAGCGCAACTAGACCACAGCAAAGGACCATAGACCAACGAAGCGCGTCCAGACGATGCGGAGAGAGCGGACACTTCGCCTATGGGTGCCGCAATGAGCGACGCGACTTCTGTTGGCAGTGTGGTCGACCAGGCGTTTTGACGCGTGACGGCTATCAAAGGCAGCCGAGAAATGGCCCGAGACCACATTGATGACGAGGGGTGGTGTCCCCAATAACGAATCCTCGCGCACAACAAAAACACTTAGGCAGACCCAAGGGCGAATCTTGGCTGCAATTGCACTGGAGGGACAAGAAATGATGGCATCGATCCATACGGGAGCAACGAGAAGTTTTGTTAACGAAAAGGTAGCCGGGAAGTTGGACACGCGCAAATTCATAGACGTAGATACACGAGTGGTGATGGGCGATGGTAGAGCACGGAAAGTAATCCAAGCGGTGGAGGCAAAGATAAAATTGGGCGAACAAAGGCATGCGAGTGAGCTATTAATTTTACCTGGGATAGTCGACAGCGTGGTGATCGGCACAGACTATCTGGCAAAGGCTAAGTTGGAGCTCAAGGGTGGCGGAGAAAAATTAGCTTACAAGTTGATGACCAGAAGCAGCCGGCGGCAACATGTACGACGATGGTAGACCAAGAAAATTAAAACAGTGTCGAGGAGGTCGAGGGGCGTGAGCAAGAAGTCCCACTAGCGGAGAGCAGCATTGATGAAGCGGTGAGTACGTTTCTCAAACACGAATTACAGATTTTTGAAGAGATATCCGGCTTGTCGAGCGTAGCCACCCTCAAGGTAGTAATGCGAGATGATCGGCCGATAAAGCAACTATATTTTCCAAAGAACCCAAAGATGCAAGAGATAATAAGCAAGGAGATAGACGAGCTCATAGAAAAAGCGATGCAGCCATCTCGTAGCCCACACCGCGCGCCGATAATTCTGGTCCGAAAGAAGAATGGCAAATGCAGACTCTGCGTCGACTATCGAAAACTCAATGCTCGCTCAGTACCAGACGCTTACCCACTACCAAGAATACAGCATATTTTAGATAGATTACGCAGCCCGCGGTTTATAAGCAACTTGGATCTCAAAAACGGTTATTGTTAAATCCCGATGGAAGAAAGTAGTAAGCAATTCACAGCATTTACGGTGCCCGGACGCGTATTGTACCAGTGAAAGGTGATGCCTAGACATCGTTTGGTCTACCAGAAAGATGAGGCCATATGTGGAGGGGTACAATTTTATGGTAGTCAGCGATCACTTAGCGTTAAATGGTTGAACGCCATCGAAAGTCCATCAGGCCGGATCGCAAGATGGGCTCTTGAATTACAGCAGTATTCGTTCGACATACAATACAGGCAAAATGAATGTGGTCGGAGATGCACTATCAAAGCAGCCACTGGAAGAAGTTTTGTGAAGCATACAGGAGGATGCTATTACATGCAAAAGGTACACGACGGAGAAGGCCGAAGTAGCGAAGGAGCCGGAGAAATTACCTGATTACGTGATGGAGGAAGGGCGCCTGTATAGTAGAATAGGGATTCAAATGGACGGCGAGGATACGGTACAGTGGAAACTGTGCGTACCAGCACAAAAGGGGAGGAGAGTGCTCAACGAAATACACGACTCACCGAGCGAAGAACACATGGGTATAAGGAAATCCATCGCGCGTGCAATGATGAGGTACTAATGGCCTGGAATGTCTAGAGACGTACGGAAGTACGTGCATCAATACCACACATGCCAAGTCTACAAGCCCTGCCAACAACAAGCGGCAGGTAAGATGCCTACGCAGATTTCCGAAGAACCTTTTGCTACTGTTTGCGCAGATTTCGTTGGACCACTTCCGCGCTCGATGAAAATACGATGGCACTCGTTTCGTGGACTCTCGAAATGGGAAGAGACCATAGCAATACGGAAGGCGACAACGGAGAATCTGATCAGTGGTATGAGGGAGATGATTTTGGCCCGATTTGGCGCGCCAAAAATCCTAATCACAGACAATGGAGCACAGTTCACGAGCAGGCATTTTAAGAAACTTTTACAAGAGGCTGGCACAAAACAAAAGCTAACGGCACCGTACACAACGCAAAATAACCCGACGGAGGTAGGGAATCGTAACATCAAGAGGATGATAGCGCAATTCACATAAGACATTGGATGAGTTGTTGCCAGAGATGGCACTAGCACTTAATACGAGCGTACGCGGATCAACAAGCTACAGTCCAGCATTCGTAGAACAGGGTAGGAAACGGAGGAACTCCAATTCCCTCTACGATGAGAAAACATTTGGCACAGGCGAGGAGAAGGTGGCTCTAAGAGAAAAGATGGCGAAGATAAAGGAGGTGTATCAGTTGGTATGTGGTAGACAACAGCAAGCATCAGCGGAGCAAGGCATTATAACTTACGTAGGAGACAGTGGCAACCGGCGGTGGGCGACTTGGTATTAGTAAAAGAGCACCAGTTGTCCAAGGCAGTGGATAATTTCGCAGTAAAGCTAGCACCAAGATACAGTGGGCCTCATCGTGTTACGAACTTCGTATCCCAGGTGGTCGCCGAGTTAGACAACGTGCATATCGGCAAAAGGAAAACGGCACATATAAGCGAGCTAAAAGCGTAACATCAGCCGACAGTCGAAGAAGAAGCAAGTCCGGTAGCAGAGAGAAGAATACGTTTACCCCGTGAGCGTGATAAGTCGAAGGCGTCTCGCCAAGCCATGAATGGGGGCTTCACCGAAGTTCCCATCGGGGAACAAATGACACGGTCGACGACTATAGCAACAGCACAACACGTGCCATCATCAGCATCGTGGAGCAGAAACCCGAACCAACATTTTACCGAGATATCCACCGAGGAACACGCAGAGCAACTGCCCGTAGTAAGAGTAACGCCACGCGCGACAACATCGTAAGGAGCCCGGGTCACGGAAGAAGATCCGGCAGATTACAGCACGGTAGCGTTATGTGGTTCGCTAGCACTCGTCAAATCAGGAGCAAATGGTTCCAGAATCGAACGGGCAGACATAGGCAATAATCAACAGGTGGTAGAAGGCGACCGGAGTGGGTGGAACACAGCACAAGTGCAAGCCCCAACCATGGATTACGGGATCCAGACGGCGATGAACTACACCCACAACATAGCCAGCCAAAGCTATAACCTAATGACCGAATTTTGTATATCATTTCGTTTCAGAACAAGGCCCAGGTCGCGAGAGATTATCCCATAGCCAAAAGAAACATCGAGTCGAACATCAGGAGCAAGACCCCTTCAGCGTACAATTATCAGGCGCCACAAAACATAAATACGTTAGCACACATAAGCAGTAGAAATTGGTACACGCTACCCCAATGAAGCGGCGAAAGAGGATGTTCCACCGGAATATAGATGGTCGTACTTATCGGATGAGGATCTCCAGGACATGCCTAGTAACAGTAACTCTGCTTAAGGTAGGTGGGGGAGAGTGTGAGGATCCAAATCAACCGGCTTTGGGGCCCACACATTCGAACATATATATTTGTCAAACTTCTTCTAATATTTATAAATCAACAAACTCATACAAATTGTCATTTCTTTTAAAACCATCTAATATATATATAATATTGAATTTGAATTGAATTTATACACATACATATCATGTAAAACATAAATATCCCTATAGATGTGAATTTACAAACTTGAATTTCCATACAGATAAAATATTGCATTTTACATCACCCTAATATAAAAAAAAAAATAAAAAATAAAAAACATCTAATTATGTCGCTTAAATAATTGTCTCTACCCGCATAAGGTGAACATGTTGGTTGGACATTATATTTTTCATAGACATCCCATAGCCGGCTGGAATTCTAAAGAAAGGAAAACAACAATGGAAATACAGCAAGGCAATAAGCAGCAAAAGTTCCCCAACCCACTGAACCATACGTTACACTAACAAAATACATTTAGCCCATGGACAATATGATGCGCGCGGACATAACATAAAACAAAAAGGAGAAGAACACTGTTGGTGCGTAGACAACTGACAAAATGTTACACCAACAAAATACATTTAGCCCATGGACAATATGATGCGCGCGGACATAGCATAAAGAAAAAAGGAGAAGAACATTATTAGTGCGTAGATAACTGGCAATGGGCGCACAGAAAAACCACCCAACGAATACCAAGCTGAATACCTGCTGATCGATGCAATGCTAGCCAACAGATGTTTGCATATGAGGGAGGAATTCCACGCCGAAGGGGAAATTATAATATATATATATAAGAAAATATTATATTCACATAATTATATAAAATACTGTTAAAAAATGTCAGTAAATTATGTACTAAGATATAGTGAGTAGCGAATGGGACTCCTGGGATTTTCCAGGTCACGAGTCTTTTAGTTTGAAGACTTTGGGCGTTTTTCCAACCACATTGTTAGAGGTTTGAGGGATTGTGGTGGTTTTTCCACCTCCGGAGCCTTCAGGAAGAACAGGGTATTCTTTAAGATTATACTCGGAAGGGGCTTTCCAACTCCACCGACTGGGAGGAAGTGGTGGTTTTCCACCTCCGCTGCCTTTAGCCCTAAGAGTAGTGCAGAATTTAAATTGAATAAAATAATTTATATCGTTTGAAATTGTAACAGGGTCTTTCCCTTTAAAAGGAGGCGTTAGCAATCATTTTCTCTTTCTACAGGGGTCCTGGATGGACTGAGCATACGCCGGCCAAAAGAAAAGTCCGGTACAAATGGCGCCCGATCAGGGACCCTGAACATAGAGGCACATGTTAAACAACTAACAATACGAGGATAATAAAAAGAGGAGACAAAGATAATTAAACCACGAGGATAGCCACCGAGGATACAACGGAGTATACGCGGAGGGAATCCTGAATTACGGAAATATAAGTATATAGAGAAACCAACGAGGGACACATAGACACAATGGCAAGAGTCACGTGGGTATATTACCTCAATCGCGAGGTGGTGAAATACGCAGAAGAATTTCAACTAGAGAGCAGTGGAACAGTGGATGAACTACGAATGCGCTTGGCGAGCTTGATTCATACGCAAGGTAGCGAGTCAAGCCTCGAGGCACGTTTCATCGAATTAAATACCGATCATCCAAGACCAATAACTCCAATTCCTGGTGACCAAGTAGCATTACCAGGCAGCAGCGGCGTTTTAACCGCGAATCAATCGATGGACCAGAAGAAGAATCCGGTCGATACACCCAGAAACGAAGAGCAGCAGACATGCGCGATGTACCAGCCAGCATCACACTCAAATATAATGGATCGAGTACGTAAGTGGGGTCTGAAATATGACGGCGGCAAGGACCCGCTCTATTTTCTTGAACGGGTGGAGGAGCTGGCCGACAGCTACGAAGTTAGTCGCAACTCCATTCCACTAGCGCTACCAGAACTCTTGAAAGATAAGGCGTTGGTATGGTACCGCAAAAACACCGGCACTTGCAAGAGTGGGAAGCCTTTAAGAAAGACTTCCTAAGGTCTTTCCTAAGTTCCAGGTACTTTCAGCATTTGGATGACGAGATCCGGCAGCGAGTCCAGTGACCAGGTGAGGCCTTTAAAGACTATGTGCTATCATTACAGGGTGTGTAAAATTACTAGCCCGGATCGAAACAAAAAACACCACAGATGCGGTTATAATGGCATTTAATAGTGAACTGAACTCTTAAGACTAATTACAATTATGTTTGCTTAGTAAAGCATTGTTTAGGTTGTGATAGGAGATGGTAAAAAGTAAATTTACAAAATGCCTAACACAAACAAATTATTCATATATCTCATTCTCTATGATTTTCTACATCCTTGGCCTGGGGAAAAATTGTTGAAATCTCGATCGGATACAAGTGCTGCACGGACCGTTCGAAAATTTGCTTGTTTGCCAGTTCCACATCACACGCTATTATGCGACCATCTGTGCCATTGTATGTGGTTTTGATGATACCAACTTTCCGCAAAAGCCTTTCAGCTCATCATTCGCGAACACTATGTCGCCTTCAGTAATGCTACGACTTGGTCTATTCTTACAATGGTGAATAGATCGAAGCTGATTAAGATAATCCCTATGCCATCGCTTTAAATAACGTTTAAGCAATGACAGCTGCATTAGACTGCGTTAGCGACGCCTGCGTTATTGGTAACTCTGTGGAGAATAAAAACGAATTGAAATTATTCAATAGCCTGGAGTCAATGCCTCCAGATCGTTGTGATCATTGAAAATGTAGGTTAATGGTGTGAGGGATTTTTCCTTACGCCGAGTTATGCTCAGTCCATCCAGGATCCTTGTGAGAAGAGAGAAGAATCTCTATCGTCTCCTTTTAAATAGAAAGATCATGTTTGTTTTTTAATCGTTATAAACTCTTTATTCAAATCAATTGCAAAACTACCCTTAAAGTTCCACCCCCGTCGTTTCTACGCCGATGGGATTGGGAAAACCCCCACCAGGAATACGCTTAAACTAAAATCTCAACCTATTCGTAAAGAAAGGGGAAGTGGAAAACCACCACGTACTCTCGGTCGGTAGAGTTGGTAAAATCCCCAACGAGTATAATACTTAAAAACACCCTGCTCTTCCTGAAAGTTGCGGAGGGCGAAAAAACCACCACAATCCCTCTAACGATGGGGTTGGAAAAAATTCCAAAGTTACTAAAATAAAGAACTCGTGAGATGGAAAAATCCCAGGTGTCCCATTCACCGCTACACAAGGCGTTAGAAGGCTACTATACCTAGCTGGCTACTACTCAAGTTCGCAAAATTTGTCGCAATTTTATACTTGTCGACGCGCAGTTATCCTGCAACAATAAATCTTACTTATTATATGTATTTACATAAGGTATCCTACGTTTAACGGTATTATTCTACCTATATATTCAATTATTTACTTTCATATATGTATTTATTTCTAAATTACATATGTAGTAATTCCCCCTGGACTGCCCCCTAGCATTCGAGTTCATTGGTACGCATCTCCAGTTAGTTAGCATAGTTAACTTTCAATTTCCCTCTGCTGCCTGCTTATTGTGCCTTGTTGTTTTCAACGAGTTGGTTGCCCTTCGTAAGGAACATGCAAGTGTAATGTTTATGGCGGCCTAGTACCCATGCTGTGTTTTTGGTATGCCGAGGTGACGTCTTTCTAGTACATTGCGTTTTTTTTTTTTTGTTTCCTCTTTGTGCGATGTCCGCCTTGACGGCTCGCTACAATGCCTGTTGTGTTTGGTTGCAATTTCTTTGTATACGTATCTTTGTACGTTTTTGGTGCTCTTGCAGTGGGAGCTTATGTGTGTTGCTTATTGCATTGCTGTATTCCCATCGTTGTTTAGAATTCCAGCAGGTTCATTGATCTCAATGCAAAATATAATATCCTACCAGAATATTTGCCGTACGCGGGCAGAGAAAATTATATTTTTGCGAAATAATAAATATATAAGTGTATATTAGGGTGTTTCAAAAAATGATTATTTTATGTGTGTAAATTCAATTTATATAATTTAGTTTTATATATTTTACATGCTATATGTACTGATATAAATCTATTGTCATATACATTAGGGTGTTTCGAAAAATGATATATAATTTGTAATTCAAATACGATTTATAAATGTTCAAATAAGCTGTGACAACAGCCCACACAAAGCCGGTGGATTTGGGTACTCACACTTTCCCCTCACCTCCCACAAGCAGGGTTACTGTTACCAGGTCTTTCCTGGTGATCCTCATTCGATAAGTGTGTCCATCTACATTCCGATGGAACGTCCTCTTTCGCCGCTTCGTCCGTACCACCTCTACGTGCTCCCTTATGTCTGTTACCAGTTCTTCGGGGAGGGGTTCCATTCCGGTTCGGTTGGCCCATGTTTCTGTCGCCTCCGCTGGTGCTTTTTCGAGCCACCTCTCGATTTCGGTGATTACATCTTCGCCCTCGCCTATGTTGCCGTCGTCGGTGGGCTTATCGCCGGTGTCGCCTTTTGTCGCCGACATGTCGTCACTCGGGTTTAGACTTAGCACCTCGCTGCTGCTGTCGTTGAGGCTGCCGTCGACCTCGCTGGCCGAACGGCTTAATATTTTGCTGTCCTTGTCGCTGTCGCTGAGGCTGCCGTTGACCTCGCTGGTCAATCGGCTTAATGTTCCGTCGTCGTCGTTGTTGTTCGTTGGTGGTTTGTATATCGCCTCCAAGATCCTCCACTTGGTCGAGGGTTCCGTACTTGCGTTACCGTTGTATACTCACATTCGGAGGCTGATGTGCCGCTGGTATTTGCCAAACCTCCGGCCTTGTACCTCTTCGTCGGCTTGGCGTATGGAGAATTCGTCCTGTTGTTTCGGCGGTGGTTCGTTGTCTTCTTCTTCGCTGTCCGAAGAAATGGAAATTATGGTAGGGTCGCGGACCACAGCCCACTCCTCGGGTTCGTATCCGTACTCCTCAGTTCTGGCGCTGTCATCACCACTCCCTTCCTCGTATGCGGCAGTCGGTGTCATCCGCCGTAATCGAATCCTCAAAGGGGCCCACTCGCACCCTTCACTCTGGTCGTCGGAGGGGTCTGAATAATTTGGTGTATTCATTTTTAAACGTTTAAATTGTTTTGGCGTTGTGCTTCCTTTTTATAGGAGTCCTCGCGGATCGTCTAATGGTACTATTGCCGGCAGCGCTCATCATGGTTTTCTCTGTCTGGTGTTTTGTTGTTGCAGGATATTTGAATCTGTTTATGTGCTTTGGTTTTCGCTGTTTGTGTGGTCCTGCTGCTGCGGAATGAAGATGTACCAATATACGAATGTAAATTCAATGTAATACGTATATTTACATTAGGGTATTTCAAAAAAAAAAAAATTTATGTAGGTAAATTTGGAAGTTATAAAATTTGAATAATGTGGTTTTGCGTGTGTGGGCCCCAAAGTCACCTGCCGCAATGTGACTTACTGTCACCATTGTAAAATTCAATTTCTCGTAACGGTCAATGCTTGCGTTCTTTATGGGGTAATCTCTCGCGATCTGGGCATTGTTCTAAAATGAAATGTTATGCAGAATTCGGTTATCAGGTTATAGCATTGGCTGGATATGTGGTTGGCGTAGTTCATCGCCGTCTGGATCCCTTTGTCCAGGGTTGGGGCTTGCGCTTGTGCTGTGTGCCACCCACTCCGGTCTCCATCTACCACCTGTTTATTTTTGATTATGTCTGCGCGTTCGATTCTGGAACCATTTGCACCTGAACTGGCGAGTGATAGTGAACCACATATCGCTACCGTGCTGTAATCCGTCTGATCTTCTTCCGTGACCTGGACTGCTTGCGATGTTGACGCGCGTGGCGTTGTTCTTACTACGGCCAGTTGCTCTGTGTGTTCCTCGGTGGATATCTCAGTGAAATGTTGGTTCGGGGTTCTACTACACGATGCTGATAGGTGCGTGTTGTGTTGTTGCTATCGTCGTCGGTCGTCTCGTTTGCTCCCCGATGGCAACTTCGGTGAAGCCCCCATTCTTGGCTTGGCGGGACGCTTTTGACTTACCACGCTCGCAGGGTGAACGTATTCTTCTTTCTGTTTCCGGACTTGCTTCTTCTTCGACTGTTGCCTGAATGCTTTTAGCTCGCTAATATGTGCCCTTCTCCTTTTGCCGTTATGCAACTTGTCTAGCTCGACGATTAGCTGGAATACGAAGTTCGTTACACGATGGGGCCCACCGTTTCTTGGTGCTAACTTTGCTGCGAAGTTGTCCACTGCCTTGGACAACTGATGCTCTTTTACTAGTACCAAGTCGCCCACCGCCGGTTGCCACTGTCTCCTACGTAAATTATAATGCCTTGCCTGCCCCGCTGATGCTTGCTGTTGTCTGCGACGTGCCATCTGATATACCTCTTTCATCTTCGCCATCTTTTCATTGAGAGGCACCTTCTCCTCGCCTGTGTCAAATGTTTGCTCATCGTAGAGGGCGTTGAGGATCCTCGGTTCCCTACCCTGTACCACGAATGCTGGACTTTAGCCTGTTGACTCGCATACGCTCGTATTCAGTGCTAGTGTCATCTCTGGCAACAATTTATCCAATGTCTTATGCTCCTTCCCAGTGAATTGCGCTATCATCCTCTTGATGTTACGATTCGCTCTCTCAGTCGGGTTCTCTTGCGGGGTGTACGGTGGCGTTAGCTGGTGCTTTATACCAGCCTCTTGTAAAAATTTCTTAAAATGCCTGCTCGTGAACTGTGCTCCATTGTCTGTTATTAGAACTTTTGGTGCGCCAAATCGTGCCAAAATCCTCTCTCTCATTCCCCTGATCAGATTCTCCGTCGCTGCTTTCCGTATTGCTATGACCTCTACCCATTTCGAGAATCGATCCACGAAAACTAATGCCATTGTATTACCATGCTTCGAACGACGGAGTGGTCCAACGAAATCTGCACAAATGGTAGCAAAAGGTTCATCTGAAACCTGCGTGCTTGGTGCTGGCTGGGTTTGTAGATTTGGCATGAGTAGCACTGTAGCACGTACTTCCATACGTCCCTTAACATCCCAGGCCATCAATACCGCATCATTGCACGCGCGATGGATTTCCGTATCCCAATGTGTCCTGCACTTGGTGTGTCGTGAATCTCGCTTCTCCAATGGCGGAACACATAACTTCCATGGTACCGCATCCACACCATCCATTTGACTTCCAATTCGTCTGCATAGTCTTCCTTCCTGTATGACGTATTCGGGAAACTTCTCTATTGTCCTCGTAACTTCAGCCATCTTAGACGTGTACCACTTGCAACTCAAACTGTCTTCATATGTGGTAAGGCTACCCAGCTGTTCCTCCAGAGGCTGCCTCGACAGTGCATCTGCGACCACGTTCATCATAACTTTCGTGAAAATGAAATGTTATATTAATTTCGTCACGAAACCCGAAATTGTAAGTCCTTAAAGGAAAATAGATAGACCCACCATTAAGTATACCGAAATTATCAGGTTGAAGAGCTGAGTTGATTTAGCCATGTCCGTCTGTCCGTCTGTCTGTTTGTATGCAAACTAGTCCCTCAATTTTTGAGATATCTTGATAAAATTTGGTGAGCGTGTGTATTTGAGTGTCCGATTAAAAATTTGTCGGAACCGGCCGGATCGGACCACTATAGCATATATCCTCCATACAACCGATTTTTCAGAAAAGGAGGATTTGTGTAATAACTTACTCAATTTAACAGATTGAAGCTTCAAACTTCACCATATACTTTCGTATATTGCACATATTGTTGCCTGAGAAAATTGATGAGATCGGTCGATATATAGTATATATCCCCCACAACCGATTTTTCAGATAAGAAACTTTTCGTAATTACTGCCCTATTTTAAGAGCTAGAGGCTTCAAATTTCAACGCATGCTTACGTATATAGCATATATAGTTGTCTGAAAAAATCATACAGATCGGTGGTATATATAGTATATATATGGTGGTATATATAGTACATATATATAGTATATATATATATTTTCGCAATTTTAGCCCCATTTTAACAGCTAGAAGCTTCAAATTTCACCGAACGCTTACGTATATGGCATATATTGTTGTCTGAAAAAATCATAGAGATCGGTTGTATATATAGTATATATCTCATACAACCGATTGTTCAGATAAGAAACTTTTCGCAATTTCTACCCCATTTTAACAGCTATAAGCTTCAAATTTCACCGAGCGCTTACGTATATAGTATATATTGTTGTGTCAAAAAATCATAGAGATCGGTGATATATATAATATATATATGATGGTATATATAGTATATATATATAGTATACATATACTTTTTTTTTGGGATTTCGGCCCCATTTTAACAGCTAGAAGCTTCAAATTTCACCAAATGCTTATGAGCATAGCATATATTGATGTCTGAAAAAATCATTGAGATCGGTGGTATACATAGTATATATCTCATACAACCGATTGTTCAGATAAGAAACTTTGCGCAATTTCTGCCCCGTTTTAACAGCTAGAAGCTTCAAATTTCACGTATATAGCATATTACGTATATAGCATATATTGTTGTCTGAAAAAATCATAGAGATCGGTGGTATATATATTATATACTTCATATAAACTGTCACTTTTGCCCCTTTTTTACGGGTAGAAGCTTCAAAATTCATCAAATTTCATCAAATAGTTACGCTTACTTCATATATTTTTGAAATACGTAATTCGTAGTCATAGTTTTTACATCAGACCACAAAAAACGTGAAGCTTTGCATCCTCACACAAAGTACCTACCTATTTTTTATTTTATATTTATCTTAAAAATCGTTTAGATATGTTCAAATTTCACCAAATGTTTACTTTTATAGCATATATTGTTGTCTGAAAAAATCATAGAGACCGGTGGTATATATAATCTCATACAACCGATTGTTCAGATAAGAAACTTTGCGCAATTTCTTCCCCATTTTAACAGCTAGAATCTTCAAATTTCACCAAATGCTTACGTGTATAGTATATATTGTTGTCTGAAAAAATCATAGAGATCGGTGGTATATATATTATATACTTCATATAAACTGTCATTTTTGCCTCTTTTTTACGGGTAGAAGCTTCAAAATGCATCAAATTTCATCAAATAGTTACGATTACTTCAGATATTTTTGAAATACGTGATTCGTAGTCATAGTTTTTACATGCAGACCACACGTGTATAGCATATATTGTTGTCTGAAAAAATCATAGAGACCGGTGGTATATATAATCTCATACAACCGATTGTTTAGATAAGAAACTTTGCGTAATTTCTTCCCCACTTTACCAGATAGAAGCTTCAAATTTCACCAAATGCTTACGCATATAGCATATATTGTTGTCTGAAAAAATCATAGAGATCGGTGGTATATATATTATATACTTCATATAAACTGTCACTTTTGTCCCTTTTTTACGGGTAGAAGCTTCAAAATGCATCAAATTTCATCAAATAGTTTACTTCACATATTTTTGTAATACGTGATTCGTATTCATAGTTGTTACATGCAGACCACAAAAAACGTGAAGCTTTGCATCCTCACACAAAGTACCTACCTATTTTTATACCTTTCATGAAAATGAAATGGTATATTAATTTCGTCACGAAACCCAAAATTGTAAGTCCTTAATGGAAAATAGATAGACCCACCATTAAGTATACCGAAATAATCAGGTTGAAGAGCTGAGTTGATTTAGCCATGTCCGTCTGTCCATCTGTCCGTCTGTCCCTCTGTCTGTTTGTATGCAAACTAGTCCCTCAATTTTTGAGATATCTTGATAAAATTTGGTGAGCGGGTGTATTTGGGTGTCCGATTAGACATTTATCGGAACCGGCCGGATCGGACCACTATAGCATATATCCTCCATACAACCGATTTTTCAGAAAAAGAGGATTTTTGAAATATCTTACTCAATTTAACAGATTGAAGCTTCAAACTTCACCATATACTTTCGTATATTGCACATATTGTTGCCTGAAAAATTGATGAGATCGGTCGTATATATAGTATATATCCCCGACAACCGATTGTTCAGATAAGAAACTTTTCGTAATTACTGCCCTATTTTAAGAGTTAGAGGCTTCAAATTTCATAGTATATTGATGTCTGAAAAAATCATTGAGATCGGTGGTATACATAGTATATATCTCATACAACCGATTGTTCAGATAAGAAACTTTGCGCAATTTTTTCCCCGTTTTAACAGCTAGAAGCTTCAAATTTCACCAAATGCTTACGTATATAGTATATATTGTTGTCTGAAAAAATCATAGAGATCGGTGGTATATATATTATATACTTCATATAAACTGTAATTTTTGCCCCTTTTTACGGGTAGAAGCTTCGAAATTCATCAAATTTCATCAAATAGTTACGTTTAATTCATATATTTTTGAAACACGTAATTCGTAGTCATAGTTTTTACATGCAGACCACACGTGTATAGCATATATTGTTGTCTGAAAAAATCATAGAGGCCCGTGGTATATATAATCTCATACAACCGATTGTTTAGATAAGAAACTTTGCGCAATTTCTTCCCCACTTTACCAGATAGAAGCTTCAAATTTCACCAAATGCTTACGTATATAGCATATATTGTTGTCTGAAAAAATCATAGAGATCGGTGGTATATATATTATATACTTCATATAAACTGTCACTTTTGTCCCTGTTTTACGGGTAGAAGCTTCAAAATGCATCAAATTTCATCAAATAGTTTACTTCACATATTTTTGTAATACGTGATTCGTATTCATAGTTGTTACATGCAGACCACAAAAAACGTGAAGCTTTGCATCCTCACACAAAGTACCTACCTATTTTTATACCTTTCATGAAAATGAAATGGTATATTAATTTCGTCACGAAACCCAAAATTGTAAGTCCTTAATGGAAAATAGATAGACCCACCATTAAGTATACCGAAATAATCAGGTTGAAGAGCTGAGTTGATTTAGCCATGTCCGTCTGTCCATCTGTCCGTCTGTCCCTCTGTCTGTTTGTATGCAAACTAGTCCCTCAATTTTTGAGATATCTTGATAAAATTTGGTGAGCGGGTGTATTTGGGTGTCCGATTAGACATTTATAGGAACCGGCCGGATCGGACCACTATAGCATATATCCTCCATACAACCGATTTTTCAGAAAAAGAGGATTTTTGTAATATCTTACTCAATTTAACAGATTGAAGCTTCAAACTTCACCATATACTTTCGTATATTGCACATATTGTTGCCTGAAAAATTGATGAGATCGGTCGTATATATAGTATATATCCCCGACAACCGATTTTTCAGATAAGAAACTTTTCGTAATTACTGCCCTATTTTAAGAGCTAGAGGCTTCAAATTTCATAGTATATTGATGTCTGAAAAAATCATTGAGATCGGTGGTATACATAGTATATATCTCATACAACCGAATGTTCAGATAAGAAACTTTGCGCAATTTTTTCCCCGTTTTAACAGCTAGAAGCTTCAAATTTCACCAAATGCTTACGTATATAGCATATATTGTTGTCTGAAAAAATCATAGAGATCGGTGGTATATATATTATATACTTCATATAAACTGTAATTTTTGCCCCTTTTTTACGGGTAGAACCTTCGAAATTCATCAAATTTCATCAAATAGTTACGTTTAATTCATATATTTTTGAAACACGTAATTCGTAGTCATAGTTTTTACATGCAGACCACAAAAAACGTGAAGCTTTGCATCCTCACACAAAGTACCTACCTATTTTTTATTTTATATTTATCTTAAAAATCGTTTAGATATGTTCAAATTTCACCAAATGTTTACTTTTATAGCATATATTGTTGTCTGAAAAAATCATAGAGACCGGTGGTATATATAATCTCATACAACCGATTTTTCAGATAAGAAACTTTGCGCAATTTCTTCCCCATTTTAACAGCTAGAATCTTCAAATTTCACCAAATGCTTACGTGTATAGTATATATTGTTGTCTGAAAAAATCATTGAGATCGGTGGTATACATAGTATATATCTCATACAACCGATTGTTCAGATAAGAAACTTTAATTTCTTCCCCATTTTAACAGCTAGAATCTTCAAATTTCACCAAATGCTTACGTGTATAGTATATATTGTTGTCTGAAAAAATCATAGAGATCGGTGGTATATATATTATATACTTCATATAAACTGTCATTTTTGCCTTTTTACGGGTAGAAGCTTCAAAATGCATCAAATTTCATCAAATAGTTACGATTACTTCAGATATTTTTGAAATACGTGATTCGTAGTCATAGTTTTTACATGCAGACCACATGTGTATAGCATATATTGTTGTCTGAAAAAATCATAGAGACCGGTGGTATATATAATCTCATACAACCGATTGTTTAGATAAGAAACTTTGCGCAATTTCTTCCCCACTTTACCAGATAGAAGCTTCAAATTTCACCAAATGCTTACGTATATAGCATATATTGTTGTCTGAAAAAATCATAGAGATCGGTGGTATATATATTATATACTTCATATAAACTGTCACTTTTGTCCCTTTTTTACGGGTAGAAGCTTCAAAATGCATCAAATTTCATCAAATAGTTTACTTCACATATTTTTGTAATACGTGATTCGTATTCATAGTTGTTACATGCAGACCACAAAAACCGTGAAGCTTTGCATCCTCACACAAAGAACCTACCTATTTTTTATTTTATATTTATCTTAAAAATGGTTTAGATATGTTCAAATTTCACCAAATGTTTACGTGTATAGCATATATTGTCGTCTGAAAAAATCATAGAGACCGGTGGTATATATAATCTCATACAAAAGATTGTTCAGATAAGAAACTTTACGCAATTTCTTCCCCATTTTACCAGCTAGAAGCTTCAAATTTCACCAAATGCTTACGTGTATAGTATATATTGTTGCTTAAAAAATCATTGAGATCGGTGGTATATATAGTATATATCACATACAACCGATTGTTCAGATAAGAAACTTTGCGCAATTTCTGCCCCGTTTTAATAGCTAGAAGCTTCAAATTTCACAAAATGCTTACGTATATAGCATACATTGTTGTCTGAAAAAATCATAGAGATCGGTGGTACATATATTATATACCCCATATAAACTGTATTTTTTTGCCCCTTTTTTACGGCTAGAAGCTTCAAAATTCATAACATTTCATCAAATAGTTACGTTTACGTCATATATTGTTGAAATACGTGATTCGTAGTCATAGTTTTTACACGCAGACCACAAAAAACCTGAAACTTTGCATCCTCACACAAAGTACCTACCTATTTTAATAACTTTCATGAAAATGAAATGGTATATTAATTTCGTCACGAAACCCAAAATTGTAAGTCCTTAAAGGAAAATAGATAGACCCACCATTAAGTATACCGAAATATCAGGTTGAAGAGCTGAGTTGATTTAGCCATGTCCGTCTGTCCGTCTGAGAAAAAAGAGGATTTTTGTAATATCTTACTCAATTTAACATATTGAAGCTTCAAACTTCACCATATACTTTCGTATATTGCACATATTGTTGCATGAAAAAATTGATGAGATCGGTCGTATATATAGTATATATCCCCCACAACCGATTGTTCAGATAAGAAACTTTTCGTAATTACTGCCCTATTTTAAGAGCTAGAGGCTTCAAATTTCAACGTATGCTTACGTATATAGCATATATTGTTGTCTGAAAAAATCATACAGATCGGAGGTATATATAGTATATATATGGTGGTATATATAGTATATATATATATATTTTCGCAATTTCAGCCCCATTTTAAAAGCTAGAAGCTTCAAATTTCACCGAACGCTTACGTATATGGCATGTACTGTTGTCTGAAAAAATCATAGAGATCGGTGGTATACATAGTATATATCTCATACAACCGGTTGTTCAGGTAAGAAACTTTGCGCAATTTCTGCCCCGTTTTATTAGCTAGAAGCTTCAAATTTCGCCAAATGCTTACGTATATAGCATATATTGTTGTCTGAAAAAATCATAAGGATCGGTGGTATATATATTATATACTCCATATAAACTGTCATTTTTGCCCCATTTTTACGGGTAGAAGCTTCAAAATTCATCAAATTTCATCAAATAGTTACGTTTACTTCATATATTTTTGAAATATGTGATTCGTTGTCATAGTTTTTACATGCAGACCACAAAAAACGTGAAGCTTTGCATCCTCACACAAAGTACCTACCTATTTTTATACTTTTCATGAAAATGAAATGGTATATTAGTTTCGTCACGAAACCCAAAATTGTAAGTCCTTAAAGGAAAATATATAGACCCACCATTAAGTATACCGAAATAATCAGGTTGAAGAGCTGAGTTGATTTAGCCATGTCCGTCTGTCTGTTTGTATGCAAACTAGTCCCTCAATTTTTGAGATATCTTGATAAAATTTGGTGAGCGGGTGTATTTGGGTGTCCGATTAGACATTTGTCGGAACCGGCCGGATCGGACCACTATAGCATATATCCTCCATACAACCGATTTTTCAGAAAAAGAGGATTTTGGTAATATCTTAAGATCGGTCGTATATATAGTATATATCCCCCACAACCGATTGTTCAGATAAGAAACTTTTCGTAATTACTGCCCTATTTTTAGAGCTAGAGGCTTTAAATTTCAACGTATGCTTACGTATATAGCATATATTGTTGTCTGAAAAAATCATACAGATCGGTGGTATATATAGTATATATATGGTGGTATATATAGTATATATATATAGTATATATATATATTTTCGCAATTTTAGCCCCATTTTCACAGCTAGAAGCTTCAAATTTCACCGAACGCTTACGTATATGGCATATATTGTTGTCTGAAAAAAGCATAGAGATCGGTTGTATATATAGTATATATCTCATACAACCGATTGTTCAGATAAGAAACTTTTCGCAATTTCTACCCCATTTTAACAGCTATAAGCTTCAAATTTCACCGATTCCTTACGTATATAGTATATATTGTTGTGTGAAAAAATCATAGAGATCGGTGATACATATAATATATATATGATGGTATATATAGTATATATATATTTATACCTTTCATGACAATGAAATGGTATATTAATTTCGTCACGAAACCCAAAATTGTAAGTCCTTAAAAGAAAATAGATAGACCCACCATTAAGTATAACGAAATAATCAGGTTGAAGAGCTGAGTTGATTTAGCCATGTCCGTCTGTCCGTCTGTCTGTTTGTATGCAAACTAGTCCCTCAATTTTTGAGATATCTTGATAAAATTTGGTGAGCGGGTGTATTTGGGTGCCCGATTAGACATTTGAGGGAACCGGCCGGATCGGACCACTATATCATATATCCTCCATACAACCGATTTTTCAGAAAAAGAGGATTTTTGTAATATCTTACTCAATTTAACAGATTGAAGCTTCAAACTTCACCATATACTTTCGTATATTGCACATATTGTTGCATGAAAAAATTGATGAGATCGGTCGTATATATAGTATATATCCCCCACAACCGATTGTTCAGATAAGAAACTTTTCGTAATTACTGCCCTATTTTAAGAGCTAGTGGCTTCAAATTTCAACGTATGCTTACGTATATAGCATATATTGTTGTCTGAAAAAATCATACAGATCGGTGATATATATAGTATATATATGGTGGTATATAGTATACTAGCAGACCCGGCAGACGTTGTTCTGCCCTAAATTTGGCTTATCTGCATACATTTTAATAAGCTTTTTCCGTATAACTCTGCCCTACCCCTCCACACTTTTTCCTAATCTCTTTATTCACTCCTCCCTCCGTCCTTTTCGCTTCATCTTCATCTTCGTCTCACTCTATCTCTTTCTCAGTCTCCTTCTCTCTTCTCTCAAGTTATTCTCCTTCTTCTTCATGTCTTATTGCCAGTCCAAGAAGGTGGTATGTATTTTGTTCCAGTCTCAGTCCCAATCCCAGTCCCAGTCCGTCTCTATTATACTTCCAGGAAAAAAGCATCGTAAATACTAATACAGGCAAATTTATATACGAAATTTCAGGCAAATCGAATAGGACTTATGCAAACTAGAATGTGGGTATTATTAATTCATGTCTTTATTTCGGCTTCGCATGCATATTTATCAGTTTTGCCAGGTTGATGCGACTAAATCGAATAGCACAATGAACTTAGAGCTCTCAGCAACAGCTTTCATTTGATATCCATAATACACACACATTCTAGCGGTATACGGGTCCATGTTTTGGCCTATATTTCGAGACCCTGGTCACTCAGCGGTGTAAAACTTACTCTGTATTATAGCACGCATCAAGAGCATCAATTTGATACCCATAATATAAAAACACATTCTAGGTGTATCCGGGTCCATGTTTTGGCCTATATCTCGAGACCGTAGTCACCCAGCGGTGTAAAACTTACTCTGTACTAAAGCATCCATAAGCAGCTTCAATTTGATACACATAATGTAAAAAGACATTCTAGGTGTATCGGGGTCCACGTTTTGGGCTATATCTCGAGACCCTATCCTCCCAGTTGTATGAAAATTATCATGTACTATAGCACTCATCAACAGATTTCATTTGATATCCATATTGTATAAGCACATTCTAGGGGTACCCGGGTCCACGTTTTGGGCTACATCTCGAGACCCTAGTCTCCCAGTTGTATGAAAATTATCCTGTAATATAGCACTCATCAACAGCTCTCATTTGACATCCATATTGTAAAAACACATTCTAGGGGTATCCGGGTCCACGTTATGGCCTATATCTCGAGACCCTAGTTACCCAGGGGTATGAAAATTATCCTGTACTATAGCACTCATCAACAGCTTTCATTTGATATCCATATTGTATAAACACATTCTAGGGGTACCCGGGTCCACGTTTTGATCTCAAGACCCTAGACACGTAGCGAAAAAAAGGTAGACGTTGACCTATTCTCAGACCTATCCAATATACTCACAAAGTTTCATGAGAATCGGTTCAGCCGTTTCGGAGGAGTTCAGCCTCTAAAACCGTGACAGAAGAATTTTAAATATTAGATATATATAGTATATATATATATTTTAGCAATTTTAGCCCCATTTTAACAGCTAGCAGCTCAAAATTTCACCGAACACTTACGTATATGGC
The DNA here is from genome assembly GCF_040869045.1 of Eurosta solidaginis. Taxonomy (NCBI): domain Eukaryota; kingdom Metazoa; phylum Arthropoda; class Insecta; order Diptera; family Tephritidae; genus Eurosta; species Eurosta solidaginis. The sequence continues at coordinate 126,641,574 of NC_090321.1, forward strand.
ATGTATTGTTCTCTGAAAAAATCATAGAGATCGGTTGTATATATAGTATATATCTCATACAACCGATTGTTCAGATAAGAAACTTTTCGCAATTTCTACCCCATTTTAACAGCTATAAGCTTCAAATTTCACCGATTGCTTACGTATATAGTATATATTGTTGTGTCAAAAAACCATAGAGTTCGGTGATATATATAATATATATATGATGGTATATATAGTATATATATTTTTTTTTTGCGATTTCGGCCCCATTTTAACAGCTAGAAGTTTCAAATTTCACCATATGCTTACGTGCATAGCATATATTGATGTCTGAAAAAATCATTGAGATCGGTGGTATACATAGTATATATCTCATACAACCGATTGTTCAGATAAGAAACTTTGCGCAATTTCTGTCCGGTTTTAACAGCTAGAAGCTTCAAATTTAACCAAAGGCTTACGTATATAGCATATATTGTTGTCTGAAAAAATCAAAGAGATCGGTGGTATATATATTATATACTTCATATAAACTGTCATTTTTGCCCCTTTTTTACGGGTAGAAGCTTCAAAATACATCAAATTTCATCAAATAGTTACGTTTACTTCATATATTTTTGAAATACGTGATTCGTAGTCATAGTTTTTACATGCAGACCACAAAAAACGTGAAGCTTTGCATCCTCACACAAAGTACCTACCTATTTGTGTACCTTTCATGAAAATGAAGTGGTATATTAATTTCGTCACGAAACCCAAAATTGTAAGTCCTTAAAGGAAAATAGATAGACCCACCATTAAAGATACCGAAATAATCAGGTTGAAGAGCTGAGTTGATTTAGTCATGTCCGTCTGTCCGTCTGTCTGTTTGTATGCAAACTAGTCCCTCAATTTTTGAGATATCTTGATAAAATTTGGTGAGCGGGTGTATTTGCGTGTCCGATTAGACATTTGTCGGAACCGGCCGGATCGGATCACTATAGCATATATCCTCCATACAACCGATTTTTCAGAAAAAGAGGAATTTTGTAATACCTTACTCAATTTAACAGATTGAAGCTTCAACCTTCACCATATACTTTCGTATATTGCACATATTATTGCCTGAAAAAATTGATGAGACGGTCGTATATATCCCCCACAACCGATTGTTCAGATAAGAAACTTTTCGTAATTACTGCCCTATTTTAAGAGCTAGCGGCTTTAAATTTCAACGTATGCTTACGTATATAGCATATATTGTTGTCTGAAAAAATCATACAGATCGGTGGTATATATAGTATATATATGGTGGTATATATAGTATATATATATAGTATATATATATATTTTCGCAATTTTAGCCCCATTTTAACAGCTAGAAGCTCAAAATTTCACCGAACACTTACGTATATGGCATATATTGTTCTCTGAAAAAATCATAGAGATCGGTTGTATATATAGTATATGTCTCATACAACCGATTGTTCAGATAAGAAACTTTTCGCAATTTCTACCCCATTTTAACAGCTATAAGCTTCAAATTTCACCGATTGCTTACGTATATAGTATATATTGTTGTGTTAAAAAATCATAGAGATCGGTGATATATATAATATATGTATGATGGTATATATAGTATATATATATAGTATATATATATTTTTTTTGCGATTTCGGCCCCATTTTAACAGCTAGAAGCTTCAAATTTCACCAAATGCTTACGTGCATAGCATATATTGATGTCTGAAAAGATCATAGAGATCGGTGGTATATATATTATATACTTCATATAAACTGTCATTTTTGCCCCTTTTTTACGGGTAGAAGCTTCAAAATACATCAAATTTCATCAAATAGTTACGTTTACTTCATATATTTTTGAAATATGTGATTCGTTGTCATAGTTTTTACATGCAGACCACAAAAAACGTGAAGCTTTGCATCCTCACACAAAGTACCTACCTATTTTTATACTTTTCATGAAAATGAAATGGTATATTAGTTTCGTCACGAAACCCAAAATTGTAAGTCCTTAAAGGAAAATATATAGACCCACCATTAAGTATACCGAAATAATCAGGTTGAAGAGCTGAGTTGATTTAGCCATGTCCGTCTGTCTGTTTGTATGCAAACTAGTCCCTCAATTTTTGAGATATCTTGATAAAATTTGGTGAGCGGGTGTATTTGGGTGTCCGATTAGACATTTGTCGGAACCGGCCGGATCGGACCACTATAGCATATATCCTCCATACAACCGATTTTTCAGAAAAAGAGGATTTTGGTAATATCTTAAGATCGGTCGTATATATAGTATATATCCCCCACAACCGATTGTTCAGATAAGAAACTTTTCGTAATTACTGCCCTATTTTTAGAGCTAGAGGCTTTAAATTTCAACGTATGCTTACGTATATAGCATATATTGTTGTCTGAAAAAATCATACAGATCGGTGGTATATATAGTATATATATGGTGGTATATATAGTATATATATATAGTATATATATATATTTTCGCAATTTTAGCCCCATTTTCACAGCTAGAAGCTTCAAATTTCACCGAACGCTTACGTATATGGCATATATTGTTGTCTGAAAAAAGCATAGAGATCGGTTGTATATATAGTATATATCTCATACAACCGATTGTTCAGATAAGAAACTTTTCGCAATTTCTACCCCATTTTAACAGCTATAAGCTTCAAATTTCACCGATTCCTTACGTATATAGTATATATTGTTGTGTGAAAAAATCATAGAGATCGGTGATACATATAATATATATATGATGGTATATATAGTATATATATATTTATACCTTTCATGACAATGAAATGGTATATTAATTTCGTCACGAAACCCAAAATTGTAAGTCCTTAAAAGAAAATAGATAGACCCACCATTAAGTATAACGAAATAATCAGGTTGAAGAGCTGAGTTGATTTAGCCATGTCCGTCTGTCCGTCTGTCTGTTTGTATGCAAACTAGTCCCTCAATTTTTGAGATATCTTGATAAAATTTGGTGAGCGGGTGTATTTGGGTGCCCGATTAGACATTTGAGGGAACCGGCCGGATCGGACCACTATATCATATATCCTCCATACAACCGATTTTTCAGAAAAAGAGGATTTTTGTAATATCTTACTCAATTTAACAGATTGAAGCTTCAAACTTCACCATATACTTTCGTATATTGCACATATTGTTGCATGAAAAAATTGATGAGATCGGTCGTATATATAGTATATATCCCCCACAACCGATTGTTCAGATAAGAAACTTTTCGTAATTACTGCCCTATTTTAAGAGCTAGTGGCTTCAAATTTCAACGTATGCTTACGTATATAGCATATATTGTTGTCTGAAAAAATCATACAGATCGGTGATATATATAGTATATATATGGTGGTATATAGTATACTAGCAGACCCGGCAGACGTTGTTCTGCCCTAAATTTGGCTTATCTGCATACATTTTAATAAGCTTTTTCCGTATAACTCTGCCCTACCCCTCCACACTTTTTCCTAATCTCTTTATTCACTCCTCCCTCCGTCCTTTTCGCTTCATCTTCATCTTCGTCTCACTCTATCTCTTTCTCAGTCTCCTTCTCTCTTCTCTCAAGTTATTCTCCTTCTTCTTCATGTCTTATTGCCAGTCCAAGAAGGTGGTATGTATTTTGTTCCAGTCTCAGTCCCAATCCCAGTCCCAGTCCGTCTCTATTATACTTCCAGGAAAAAAGCATCGTAAATACTAATACAGGCAAATTTATATACGAAATTTCAGGCAAATCGAATAGGACTTATGCAAACTAGAATGTGCGTATTATTAATTCATGTCTTTATTTCGGCTTCGCATGCATATTTATCAGTTTTGCCAGGTTGATGCGACTAAATCGAATAGCACAATGAACTTAGAGCTCTCAGCAACAGCTTTCATTTGATATCCATAATACACACACATTCTAGCGGTATACGGGTCCATGTTTTGGCCTATATTTCGAGACCCTGGTCACTCAGCGGTGTAAAACTTACTCTGTATTATAGCACGCATCAAGAGCATCAATTTGATACCCATAATATAAAAACACATTCTAGGTGTATCCGGGTCCATGTTTTGGCCTATATCTCGAGACCGTAGTCACCCAGCGGTGTAAAACTTACTCTGTACTAAAGCATCCATAAGCAGCTTCAATTTGATACACATAATGTAAAAAGACATTCTAGGTGTATCGGGGTCCACGTTTTGGGCTATATCTCGAGACCCTATCCTCCCAGTTGTATGAAAATTATCATGTACTATAGCACTCATCAACAGATTTCATTTGATATCCATATTGTATAAGCACATTCTAGGGGTACCCGGGTCCACGTTTTGGGCTACATCTCGAGACCCTAGTCTCCCAGTTGTATGAAAATTATCCTGTAATATAGCACTCATCAACAGCTCTCATTTGACATCCATATTGTAAAAACACATTCTAGGGGTATCCGGGTCCACGTTATGGCCTATATCTCGAGACCCTAGTTACCCAGGGGTATGAAAATTATCCTGTACTATAGCACTCATCAACAGCTTTCATTTGATATCCATATTGTATAAACACATTCTAGGGGTACCCGGGTCCACGTTTTGATCTCAAGACCCTAGACACGTAGCGAAAAAAAGGTAGACGTTGACCTATTCTCAGACCTATCTAATATACTCACAAAGTTTCATGAGAATCGGTTCAGCCGTTTCGGAGGAGTTCAGCCTCTAAAACCGTGACAGAAGAATTTTAAATATTAGATATATATAGTATATATATATATTTTAGCAATTTTAGCCCCATTATAACAGCTAGAAGCTCAAAATTTCACCGAACACTTACGTATATGGCATGTATTGTTCTCTGAAAAAATCATAGAGATCGGTTGTATATATAGTATATATCTCATACAACCGATTGTTCAGATAAGAAACTTTTCGCAATTTCTACCCCATTTTAACAGCTATAAGCTTCAAATTTCACCGATTGCTTACGTATATAGTATATATTGTTGTGTCAAAAAACCATAGAGTTCGGTGATATATATAATATATATATGATGGTATATATAGTATATATATTTTTTTTTTGCGATTTCGGCCCCATTTTAACAGCTAGAAGTTTCAAATTTCACCATATGCTTACGTGCATAGCATATATTGATGTCTGAAAAAATCATTGAGATCGGTGGTATACATAGTATATATCTCATACAACCGATTGTTCAGATAAGAAACTTTGCGCAATTTCTGTCCGGTTTTAACAGCTAGAAGCTTCAAATTTAACCAAAGGCTTACGTATATAGCATATATTGTTGTCTGAAAAAATCAAAGAGATCGGTGGTATATATATTATATACTTCATATAAACTGTCATTTTTGCCCCTTTTTTACGGGTAGAAGCTTCAAAATACATCAAATTTCATCAAATAGTTACGTTTACTTCATATATTTTTGAAATACGTGATTCGTAGTCATAGTTTTTACATGCAGACCACAAAAAACGTGAAGCTTTGCATCCTCACACAAAGTACCTACCTATTTGTGTACCTTTCATGAAAATGAAGTGGTATATTAATTTCGTCACGAAACCCAAAATTGTAAGTCCTTAAAGGAAAATAGATAGACCCACCATTAAAGATACCGAAATAATCAGGTTGAAGAGCTGAGTTGATTTAGTCATGTCCGTCTGTCCGTCTGTCTGTTTGTATGCAAACTAGTCCCTCAATTTTTGAGATATCTTGATAAAATTTGGTGAGCGGGTGTATTTGCGTGTCCGATTAGACATTTGTCGGAACCGGCCGGATCGGATCACTATAGCATATATCCTCCATACAACCGATTTTTCAGAAAAAGAGGAATTTTGTAATACCTTACTCAATTTAACAGATTGAAGCTTCAACCTTCACCATATACTTTCGTATATTGCACATATTATTGCCTGAAAAAATTGATGAGACGGTCGTATATATCCCCCACAACCGATTGTTCAGATAAGAAACTTTTCGTAATTACTGCCCTATTTTAAGAGCTAGCGGCTTTAAATTTCAACGTATGCTTACGTATATAGCATATATTGTTGTCTGAAAAAATCATACAGATCGGTGGTATATATAGTATATATATGGTGGTATATATAGTATATATATATAGTATATATATATATTTTCGCAATTTTAGCCCCATTTTAACAGCTAGAAGCTCAAAATTTCACCGAACACTTACGTATATGGCATATATTGTTCTCTGAAAAAATCATAGAGATCGGTTGTATATATAGTATATGTCTCATACAACCGATTGTTCAGATAAGAAACTTTTCGCAATTTCTACCCCATTTTAACAGCTATAAGCTTCAAATTTCACCGATTGCTTACGTATATAGTATATATTGTTGTGTTAAAAAATCATAGAGATCGGTGATATATATAATATATGTATGATGGTATATATAGTATATATATATAGTATATATATATTTTTTTTGCGATTTCGGCCCCATTTTAACAGCTAGAAGCTTCAAATTTCACCAAATGCTTACGTGCATAGCATATATTGATGTCTGAAAAGATCATAGAGATCGGTGGTATATATATTATATACTTCATTTTTGCCCCTTTTTTTAATGGTAGAAGCTTCAAAATTCATCAAATTTCATCAAATAGTTACGTTTACTTCATATATTTTTGAAATACGTGATTCGTAGTCATAGTTTTTACATGCAGACCACAAAAAACGTGAAGTTTTGCATCCTCACACAAAGTACCTACCTATTTTTATACCTTTCATGAAAATGAAATGGTATATTAATTTCGTCACGAAACCCAAAATTGTAAGTCCTTAAAGGAAAATAGATAGACCCACCATTAAGTATACCGAAATAATCAGGTTGAAGAGCTGAGTTGATTTAGCCATGTCCGCCTGTCCGTCTGTCTGTTTGTATGCAAACTAGTCCCTCAATTTTTGAGATATCTTGATAAAATTTGGTGAGCGGGTGTATTTGGGTGTCCGATTAGACATTTGTCGGAACCGGCCGGATCGGACTACTATAGCATATATCCTCCATACAACCGATTTTTCAGAAAAAGAGGAGTTTTGTAATATCTTACTCAATTTAACAGATTGAAGCTTCAAACTTCACCATATACTTTCGTATATTCCACATATTGTTGCCTGAAAAAATTGATGAGATCGGTCGTATATATAGTATATATCCCCCACAACCGATTGTTCAGATAAGAAACTTTTCGTAATTACTCCCCTATTTTAAGAGCTAGTGGCTTCAAATTTCAACGTATGCTTACGTATATAGCATGTATTGTTGTCTGAAAAAATCATACAGATCGGTGATATATATAGTATATATATGGTGGTATATATAGTATACTAGCAGACCCGGCAGACGTTGTTCTGCCCTAAATTTGGCTTATCTGCATACATTTTAATAAGCTTTTTCCGTATAACTCTGCCCTACCCCTCCACACTTTTTCCTAATCTCTTTATTCACTCCTCCCTCCGTCCTTTTCGCTTCATCTTCATCTTCGTTTCACTCTATCTCTTTCTCAGTCTCCTTCTCTCTTCTCTCAAGTTATTCTCCTTCTTCTTCATCTCTTATTGCCAGTCCAAGAAGGTGGTATGTATTTTGTTCCAGTCCCACTCCGAGTCTCAGTCTCAGTCCCAATCCCAGTCCCAGTCCGTCTCTATTATACTTCCAGGAAAAAAGCATCGTAAATACTAATACAGGCAAACTTATATACGAAATTTCAGGCAAATCGAATAGGACTTATGCAAATTAGAATGTGGGTATTATTAATTCATGTCTTTATTTCGGCTTCGCATGCATATTTATCAGTTTTGCCAGGTGGTGCGACTAAATCGAATATCACAATGAACTTAGAGCTCTCAGCAACAGCTTTCATTTGATATCCATAATACATACACATTCTAGCGGTATACGGGTCCATGTTTTGGCCTATATTTCGAGACCCTAGTCACTCAGCGGTGTAAAACTTACTCTGTATTAAAGCACGCACCAAGAGCATCAATTTGATACCCATAATATAAAAACACATTCTAGGTGTATCCGGGTCCATGTTTTGGCCTATATCTCGAGACTGTAGTCACCCAGCGGTGTAAAACTTACTCTGTACTAAAGCATCCATCAGCAGCTTCAATTTGATACACATAATGTAAAAAGACACTCTAGGTGTATCGGGGTCCACGTTTTGGGCTATATCTCGAGACCCTATCCTCCCAGTTGTATGAAAATTATCCTGTACTATAGCACTCATCAACAGATTTCATTTGATATCCATATTGTATAAGCACATTCTAGGGGTACCCGGGTCCACGTTTTGGGCTATATCTCGAGACCCTAGCCTCCCAGTTGTATGAAAATTATCCTGTAATATAGCACTCATCAACAGCTCTCATTTGACATCCATATTGTAAAAACACATTCTAGGGGTATCCGGGTCCACGTTATGGCCTATATCTCGAGACCCTAGTTACCCAGGGGTATGAAAATTATCCTGTACTATAGCACTTATCAACAGCTTTAATTTGATATCCATATTGTATAAACACATTCTAGGGGTACCCGGGTCCACGTTTTGATCTCAAGACCCTAGACACGTAGCGAAAAAAAGGTAGACGTTGGCCTATTCTCAGACCTAGCCAATATACTCACAAAGTTTCATGAGAATCGGTTCAGCCGTTTCGGAGGAGTTCAGCCTCTAAAACCGTGACAGAAGAATTTTAAATATTAGATATATATAGTGTCACGGATATTAGCATCACTAAATTATCCCATCACTAAAGCGATGCTAAGGCCATGCCAACCAGTATTTACGTTAATAATTAAATCAAGTATACACATATATAGGGCAGCCCAGAGAGATGTCACACACAGATGCATTTACTTATATGCCTATGTGCGCGCGAGAGACTGTAAACTACAAACATTCACATCAATAATTCAATCTTTATGTATCTACATAAACGAATAAATAATTGCGTCTACACATATGTACGTTTACGAGCAGCGGAGCGGCAATGCACAAACACATGCATATATCTTATCTGAGTTATCACAAGAGAGAGCAATAATTTGTGCACGTAGTTGTGGCTGGCGATTTTGTAGCCGAAACAACTAGTAAGTTCTGGAAATCGAAGAGCCTAGAAGTATTCCGCGTAAACTATAAAAGCGGGGCAAGCGAGTAAGAAGTAATTCAGTTTGATTTGAGATTTGGATTAAGCGCTATCTAGCGAGCTATAGCAGTATTATTTTGAATAGTAGAGCTTCATTTGAGCTGTCAATCAGTTGGTTATTAAGTAAGCTATTCGTTGCAAAGTACAAGTGTTATTGTGAAGTACGTGAATAAAGGCCATTTTGTATTATTCAATATTGGAGCTATTTATTCAACAGTTTAGCGATACGAACTTAGCAGAGGGTTGCAAATAAGAGGATTTGCAGCAAATTCGTTACAATTGGTGTCAGAAGAGGAATTGTTGAATAAATTCCAGAGGACAACAAGGACATGGCAAAGTTCAGTGAATTGAAAATCCAGCAACTAAAGAAGGAGTTGGAGAACCGTGGATTGAATACAAGCGGCGTTAAACTTGAACTTCAGGCACGGCTACGAGAGGCAATGGAAGCGGAAGGAATTGATGTGGAAGAGTATGACTTTCATCTTGATGGCGAGGAAGTAACAAAAATTGAAGAGAAAAACGAAACATCGCAGACAGTTACGAGCACAGACTTGAACATGATTTTGGCTGCAATATCTGCTCAAACATCGACAATGTCATCACAGATGGAATCCCAAGAGACACGCATAACATCGAAGATTGAAGCGCAGGAAACCCGTATAACATCACAATTGGAAGAACAGAAGACATATTTGGCATCTCAACTGGAAGCGCAAGAGGCACGTATATCTGAAATGTCGGCATAAATTTCGGAACAGGTATCATCGCAGCTCTTTGTGAAACTGGAAGAGCAGGATGCAAAAATTTTACAACTCGAGGACAAAATTGATGCCGAAATAGAAGCGTTAAAAGGTCGTATGTAGCAGTTACAACTAAACCGCCCAGCTGTTTCAGCAAGCAATCCAAAGGTAAAAACACCATCATTTGACGGTTCTGTTCCTTTCCAGGTCTTTAAGCTACAGTTTGAGAAGACCGCAGCAGTGAACAACTGGAATGTGGAAGATAAAGTTGCCGCACTCTTCGTAGCATTGAAAGGACCAGCTGCCGAAATCTTACAGACTATTCCAGAGTACGAACGGAACAGTTATGACGCATTGATGGCTGCTGTAGAACGGCGATACGGAAGCGAACACAGGAAACAGATATTTCAAATAGAATTGCAAAACCGCTACCAAAAAGCTAACGAGACTTTGCAGGAGTTTGCTTCGAACATTGAAAGATTGGCTCATCTTGCAAATGCGGATGCACCCGTGGAATACACGGAAAGAGTGAAGATTCAGAGCTTTATAAATGGCATACGGGACGTCGAAACGAAGCGAGCCACATACGCGAACCCAAAGCAAACATTTTCTGAAACGGTATCCCATGCATTGACTCAGGAAACGGCGTCATTATTGAGCAAACCAGCATACAAAGCTCATCGTGTGGAAGTAGAAAGGCCGGAGTGGGTAGATACAATTTTGGAAGCTCTGAAGGGATCACAACAGAAAAATGCCGGAGTTATGAAATGTTTCAAGTGCGGTAACCCAGGTCACATTGCACGTCATTGCAGTAGCAATTCCAATAGTTCCAACAATGTGGGTGGCCGTAAACGCAGACCTGAAGGAGGCGATCAAATCTCCAAATCCACTCAATCGTTAAACTAAAGGGAGTCAGCCGCAAGGGGCGACAGCTGGCTCCCTCAATTGAATGCCCCATAATCTCTATCTCGCAAATTGGAAGAAGGTCAAGCAATCTTCCTGTCGGAGGACATGTGGATGGAAAAGAACGTTTACTAACTGTAGATACGGGTGCATCCCATTCCATTATTCGATCAGATTTAGTCAACAAGAAGATAAGACCATTGCTTGTAGCAAGATTACGTACAGCCACGAGAGAGGACACCCAGGTAATTGGAGAAGTAGAATGTGAAGTAGCAATTGGGAACGTCACGGTACTTCACAATTTTATAGTGGCAGGTATTGTTGATGAAATCATAATTGGATTGGACTTCTTAATCAACCAAGGCATCAAGATCGATATGCAAAGCAAGACGATGCGATATAAGAACAAGGATGTGCCACTTACTTTCGGCTACGAGAGAGGCTACAGCAGTAAACGAGTGCTGGTGGAAGAGAGTCAGCAAATACCACCAAAATCAGAAGCAGTCATCTGGGCAAAGGTAGATGGAGATTGTGGGACAAACAAATTGTGGGTTTTCGAAGCAGCAAATAAATCAGCACTGAACATACTTGTAGGAAAAACCCTGGCTATGACAAAACAAGATGAACGTATTCCGGTAAGAGTACTCAATGAGTTCAAGTCACCATTCAATTTGACCAAAGGAGCTATTTTGGGAAGATGCCAAGAGGCCGAAGTGTTATTAACTGTGAACAGCTCCTGGAATACGTTTCATCTAGTAATACTGATCTTTCAAATGATATCACGGCATGGACGCATGGGCTAGAGGAAGCCTATCAGAGTAAGGCAAAACAACTGCTCCTAAAGTACGCGAACATATTTGACCAGGATAATTCTAAACCAGGCCGCACCAACGTTGTGAAACACCAAATTGACACTGGAGATGCGAGGCCGATCCGTCAAGCTCCACGTAGTGTTCCACTGGCGAAGCGGGAAGTTGTGAGTCAAATCATTCAAGAAATGAGCGACAGCGGCGTCATCGAACCATCAGCTAGTCCATGGAGCTCACCGGTAGTACTTGTAAAAAAGAAGGATGGAAAAATGAGGTTTTGCGTGGACTACCGGAAGTTGAATGACGTAACAAAAAAGGATAGCTACCCATTGCCAAGAATTGACGACACTCTGGACTCGCTATCTGGTACGAAATGGTTTTCCACGCTGGACTTGAAAAGCGGCTACTGGCAAGTGGAGGTGAAGGAGGAAGATAAAGAGAAAACAGCCTTCAGTGTCGGTGATGGTCTTTGGCAATTTACAGTGATGCCTTTTGGACTTTGTAATGCACCAGCTACTTTTGAGAGACTCATGGACCAGGTACTGAAAGGACTACATTGGAAAACATGCTCGGTGTACCTGGACGACATCACCGTATTGGGCAAGAACTTTGATGAACATCTTAAGAACTTGGAGGAAGTTTTCCAGAGAATAGCTGGCGCTGGTCTGAAGTTAAGTCCCAAAAAGTGTGCGCTGTTTAAAAAGGAAGTCAATTATTTGGGTCACAAGGTAACGACAGAGAGCATCTGCACTGCGAACGAAAAAATAGAGGCTGTAAAGGATTGGCCAAGACCACAGAACCTACATGAATTGAGAAGTTTTCTTGGGCTGTGCACATATTACCGCCGATTTGTACCAAATTTTTCCAGCGTAGCCCATAGCCTGCATGAGCTTACAAGAAAAAACAAAGCTTTTGAATGGAAGAAGGAGCAAGAAGTGGCTTTCCAAACATTGAAGGAGCGTTTGTGCACTGCCCCAATGTTAGCATATCCGATTCCAGGAGCAACATTTATTCTAGATACAGATGCGAGTGGATATGCTATAGGAGGCGTTTTATCACAACTGGTCAATGGACAGGAGAAAGTAGTTGCATATTACAGCCGTTCGATTGGAAAACCAGAGAGGAACTACTGTGTTACGCGGAGAGAGCTGTTGGCATTGGTAGAGTGCATTAAACATTTTCACAAATACCTCTACGGCCAGCGATTCCGTGTCAGGACAGATCACGCAGCGTTGAAATGGTTTCTGCAGTTCCGTAATCCGGAAGGACAATTGGCACGGTGGATCGAGCGACTACAAAGCTACGACTTTTCCATTGAGCATCGAAAAGGTAGTACCCATGGAAATGCTGATGCAATGTCACGAAGACCATGTAGTTTGGAATGCAAAAACTGTTCAAAAGCCGAGGCTAAAGAAGACATTATAGATGTCCGGCTAATGACTATAACATGTACAGATGAATGGGACAAGGAACAGCTAAGAAAGTGCCAGCTAGAAGATGCAGATCTGTCACGTGTTATGCAAGGGCTCGAACGAAATGAAAGACCAAACAGAGAAGAGATGTCAGCAGAGAGTCCCATTGCGAAGTCATATTGGGCACAGTGGAACAGTTTAGAATTGATATCCGGTTGCCTTCATCGAGTATGGGAGAGTGAGGATGGTATATACAATAATAAACTGATAGTTGTTCCCAGAAGGAGGGTTCCTGATGTGCTCAGCGAGCTGCATAATGGTCCAAGCGGAGGTCATCTTGAAATCACGAAGACGCTCGAGAAGATTAAACAGAGATTCTATTGGGTTGGTTGCCGTCAGTCGGTCACTGAGTGGATTGCGAACTGCGAGGTTTGCAGCAGAGCGAAAGGACCCAGAACACGAAGTCATGGCCAGATGAAGCAATATAACTCAGGTGCGCCATTTGAAAGGATCGCTATGGATGTCGCCGGTCCAGTTCTTACTAGCAACGGCGGAAACAAATATGTACTGGTAGTTATGGATTATTTCAGCAAATGGCCAGAGGTATACCCAATCCCAAATCAAGAAGCGGAAACGGTAGCAGAAGTGTTTATAAACAATTGGGTTGCAAGGTATGGTGTACCAATGGAGTTAAATTCTGACCAAGGCAGGAATTTCGAATCTGCTGTATTCCAGGAAATGTGTAAGTCATTGGGCATTCGAAAAACACGGACAACTGCATTGCATCCTCAATCCGATGGTATGGTAGAACGATTCAATAGAACATTCGAGGAGCACTTGAGGAAAGTAGTGGACAAGTACCATAACGAATGGGATACCCGCATACCATTATTCTTGATGGCTTACCGATCAGCAGTGCATGAGACAACGGGCCAAACCCCTGCAAAAGTAATTTTTGGCAATGACCTTAGACTGCCAGCTGATTTGAAGTTTGGGATAGATGCCAATGCGGAGAGAAATGTCAGGAAATCCACTAGTGATTTGGAAGAAGAGCTAAGAGAAATACATGATCTGATAAGGCAACGAACAAAGATTATGAGTGACAAGATGAAAGCCAGATATGATAAAGCAATTAATTCAGAAGGTTTTCAGGAAGGAGATTTGGTGCTGTTATACAACCCACAACGTAAAAAAGGTTTGTCCCCGAAATTGCAGTGTAATTGGGAAGACCCATACAAAGTTGTAAAACGGATCAACGATGTAGTGTACCGCATACAAACCATCGGTAAACCACGAATCAAAATGAAGGTGGTTCATTTGGAAAGGCTAGCAACGTTTAGATCGAGAGATTTGTCTGATCGGGACGATCAGACTTAGGTGGAGGGCAGTGTCACGGATATTAGCATCACTAAATTATCCCATCACTAAAGCGATGCTAAGGCCATGCCAAGCAGTATTTACGTTAATAATTAAATCAAGTATACACATATATAGGGCAGCCCAGAGAGATGTCACACACAGATGCATTTACTTATATGCCTATGTGCGCGCGAGAGACTGTAAACTACAAACATTCACATCAATAATTCAATCTTTATGTATCTACATAAACGAATAAATAATTGCGTCTACACATATGTACGTATACGAGCAGCGGAGCGGCAATGCACAAACACATGCATATATCTTATCTGAGTTATCACAAGAGAGAGCAATAATTTGTGCACGTAGTTGTGGCTGGCGATTTTGTAGCCGAAACAACTAGTAAGTTCTGGAAATCGAAGAGCCTAGAAGTATGCCGCGTAAACTATAAAAGCGGGGCAAGCGAGTAAGAAGTAATTCAGTTTGATTTGAGATTTGGATTAAGCGCTATCTAGCGGGCTATAGCAGTATTATTTTGAATAGTAGAGCTTCATTTGAGCTGTCAATCAGTTGGTTATTAAGTAAGCTATTCGTTGCAAAGTACAAGTGTTATTGTGAAGTACTTGAATAAAGGCCATTTTGTATTATTCATTATTGGAGTTATTTATTCAACAGTTTAGCGATACGAACTTAGCAGAGGGTTGCAAATAAGAGGATTTGCAGCAAATTCGTTACAATAGTATATATATATATTTTAGCAATTTTAGCCCCATTTTAACAGCTAGAAGCTCAAAATTTCACCAAACACTTACGTATATGGCATGTATTGTTCTCTGAAAAAATCATAGACATCGGTTGTATATATAGTATATGTCTCATACAACCGATTGTTCAGATAAGAAACTTTTCGCAATTTCTACCCCATTTTAACAGCTATAAGCTTCAAATTTCACCGATTGCTTACGTATATAGTATATATTGTTGTGTCAAAAAATCATAGAGTTCGGTGATATATATAATATATATATGATGGTATATATAGTATATATATATAGTATATATATTTTTTTTTTTTGCGATTTCGGCCCCATTTTAACAGCTAGAAGTTTCAAATTTCACCATATGCTTACGTGCATAGCACATATTGATGTCTGAAAAAATCATTGAGATCGGTGGTATACATAGTATATATCTCATACAACCGATTGTTCAGATAAGAAACTTTGCGCAATTTCTGTCCCGTTTTAACAGCTAGAAGCTTCAAATTTAACCAAAGGCTTACGTATATAGCATATATTTTTGTCTGAAAAAATCATAGAGATCGGTGGTATATATATTATATACTTCATTTTTGCCCCTTTTTTTAATGGTAGAAGCTTCAAAATTCATCAAATTTCATCAAATAGTTACGTTTACTTCATATATTTTTGAAATACGTGATTCGTAGTCATAGTTTTTACATGCAGACCACAAAAAACGTGAAGTTTTGCATCCTCACACAAAGTACCTACCTATTTTTATACCTTTCATGAAAATGAAATGGTATATTAATTTCGTCACGAAACCCAAAATTGTAAGTCCTTAAAGGAAAATAGATAGACCCACCATTAAGTATACCGAAATAATCAGGTTGAAGAGCTGAGTTGATTTGGCCATGTCCGCCTGTCCGTCTGTCTGTTTGTAAGCAAACTAGTCCCTCAATTTTTGAGATATCTTGATAAAATTTGGTGAGCGGGTGTATTTGGGTGTCCGATTAGACATTTGTCGGAACCGGCCGGATCGGACTACTATAGCATATATCCTCCATACAACCGATTTTTCAGAAAAAGAGGATTTTTGTAATATCTTACTCAATTTAACAGATTGAAGCTTCAAACTTCACCATATACTTTCGTATATTGCACATATTATTGCCTGAAAAAATTGATGAGACGGTCGTATATATAGTATATATCCCCCACAACCGATTGTTCAGATAAGAAACTTTTCGTAATTACTGCTCTATTTTAAGAGCTAGAGGTTTCAAATTTCAGCGTATGTTTACGTATATAGCATATATTGTTGTCTGAAAAAATCATACAGATCGGTGGTATATATAGTATATATATGGTGGTATATATAGTATATATATATATTTTAGCCCCATTTTAACAGCTAGAAGCTTCAAATTCCACCGAACGCTTACGTATATGGCATATATTGTTGTCCGAAAAAATCATAGAGATCGGTTGTATATATAGTATATATCTCATACAACCGATTGTTCAGATAAGAAACCTTTCGCAATTTCTACCCCATTTTAACAGCTATAAGCTTCAAATTTCACCGATTGCTTACGTATATGGTATATATTGTTGTGTAAAAAAATCATAGAGATCGGTGATATATATAATATATATATGATGGTATATATAGTATATATACATATATAGTATATATATTTATTTTTTTTGCGACTTCGGCCCCATTTTAACAGCTAGGAGCTTCAAATTTCACCAAATTCTTACGTGCATAGCATGTATTGATGTCTGAAAAAATCATTGAGATCGGTGGTATACATAGAATATATCTCATACAACCGATTGTTCAGATAAGAAACTTTGCGCAATTTCTGCCGCGTTTTAACAGCTAGAAACTTCAAATTTCACCAAATGCTTACGAATACAGCATATATTGTTGTCTGAAAAAATCATAGAGATCGGTGGTATATATATTATATACTTCATATAAACTGTCATTTTTGCCCCTTTTTTACGGATAGAAGCTTCAAAATTCATCAAATAGTTACGTTTGCTTCATATATTTTTGAAATACGTGATTCGTAGTCATAGTTTTTACACGCAGACCACAAAAAACCTGAAACTTTGCATCCTCACACAAAGTACCTACCTATTTTTATACCTTTCATGAAAATGAAATGGTATATTAATTTCGTCACGAAACCCAAAACCGGTGGTATATATAGTATATATATGGTGGTATATATAGTATATATATATAGTATATATATATATTTTCGCAATTTTTGCCCCATTTTAACAGCTAGAAGCTTCAAATTTCACCGAACGCTTACGTATATGGCATATATTGTTGTCTGAAAAAATGATAGAGAGCGGTTGTATATATAGTATATATCTCATACAACCGATTGTTCAGATAAGAAACTTTTCGCAATTTCTACCCCATTTTAACAGCTATAAGCTTCAAATTTCACCGATTGCTTACGTATATATTATATATTGTTGTGTGAAAAAATCATAGAGATCGGTGATATATATAATATATATATGATGGTATATATATATAGTATATATATATTTATATCTTTCATGAAAATGAAATGGTATATTGATTTCGTCACGAAACCCAAAATTGTAAGTCCTTAAAGGAAAATAGATAGACCCACCATTAAGTATACCGAAATAATCAGGTTGAAGAGCTGAGTTGATTTAGCCATGTCCGTCTGTCTGTTTGTATGCAAACTAGTCCCTCAATTTTTGAGATATCTTGATAAAATTTGGTGAGCGGGTGTATTTGGGTGCCTGATTAGACATTTGTCGGAACCGGCCGGATCGGACCACTATAGCATATATCCTCCATACAACCGATTTTTCAGAAAAAGAGGATTTTTGTAATATCTTACTCAATTTAACATATTGAAGCTTCAAACTTCACCATATACTTTCGAATGTTGCACATATTGTTGCCTGAAAAAGTTGATGAGATCGGTCGTATATATAGTATATATCCCCCACAACCGATTGTTCAGATAAGAAACTTTTCGTAATTACTGCCCTATTTTAAGAGCTAGAGGCTTCAAATTTCAACGTATGGTTACGTGTATAGTATATATTGTAGTCTGAAAAACTCATACAGATCGGTGGTATATATAGTATATATATGGTGGCATATATAGTATACTAGCAGACCCGGCAGACGTTGTTCTGCCCTAAATTTGGCTTATCTGAATACATTTTGATAAGCTTTTTCCGTATAAATCTGCCCTACCCCTCCACACTTTTTCCTAATCTCTTTATTCACTCCTCCCTCCGTCCTTTTCGCTTAATTTCCATCTTCGTCTCACTCTATCTCTTTCTTAGTCTCCTTCTCTCTTCTCTCAAGTTATTCTCCTTTTTCTTCATCTCTTATTGCCAGTCCAAGAAGGTGGTATGTATTTTGTTCCAGTCCCATTCCGAGTCTCAGTCCCAGTTCCACTCCGAGTCTCAGTCTCAGTCCCAATCCCAGTCCCAGTCCGTCTCTATTATACTTCCAGGAAAAAAGCATCGTAAATACTAATACAGGCAAATTTATATACGAAATTTCAGGCAAATCGAATAGGACTTATGCAAATAAGAATGTGGGTATTATTAATTCATGTCTTTATTTCGGCTTCGCATGGATATTTATCAGTTTTGCCAGGTTGATGCGACTAAATCGAATATCACAATGAACTTAGAGCTCTCAGCAACAGCTTTCATTTGATATTCATAATACACACACATTCTAGCGGTATACGGGTCTATGTTTTGGCCTATATTTCGAGACCCTAGTCACTCAGCGGTGTAAAACTTACTCTGTATTATAGCACGCATCAACAGCATCAATTTGATACCCATAATATAAAAACACATTCTAGGTGTATCCATGTTTTGGCCTATATCTCGAGACCGTAGTCACCCAGCGCACAGTGTTTCGTGTAGAACAAGCTAGCTGGACAAAATTATTTTATGAGATTTTCCATTTCATATGCAGTCATTTATTACAACTACGTCATTTTTTTCAGGCATATGTTCTTTTTTTTATTTTTTTTCCAAAATTTTACTTCATATGCATACATTTGCTTATTTCATATACAGTAACTAATGTGAGTAAGTGACATAGATCCAAAAAATTTAAAGCACTTAAGAATATTACTTTATTGTACTTAAATTGAATGGACTACAAATCTCAATACTCTAAAAAATTCCGAAAAAAAAATTAAAATTTTTTATGAAAATTCGTCGAATTTTTCAAACATTTTTTAAAAATAATTTAGTTTTTGTTATAGATCGTGACACATTTTCTTATGGGAAATTAGCTTAAATAAATTTGCGAAAGCGAAGATTGTAAGAATTGTCCAAAAAGACAGTAGACAGTAGACACCCCACTTATTTATGTGAGTGACTGTACATATGTACATAGCTATTTTGTATTTATTTGAGTATTTATCCTGGCACTACAATTTTTACAAAATTATTTTATAGTACCAGTCAGGAATGTAAAAGTGAATTACAATAATAATAACAACAATGTAAATAATTAAATTAATTATGTGAAAATAACTGGAAAAAAAGTGGAAAAGACGGTTACGGTCCACTTGGGAGCGTGTTCGCGCGAGCACACCTAGTGATGGGGCGAAAGTTGCGATACAAAAGTATTGAAACAAAGAAATAAAAATTAGGCGATCACTAGCAAAAATTGCCACGAGTTTTCCGGAAAAAATTTGGCGAAGGCAGAGTAAATTTTATTAGCGAGGAAATTCTTAAACTAAAATTTCAACAAATTAGTAAATTATTCGTTAATAATTCGCCAATAACAAAAATTTACTTACGAACTGCTTTTTGTCAATTGATTATATTTTTTAACCAATCATAAAGACACATTTCCGAACGCAAAGTCATTAAGCGCCAGCAGCAGCAGAGCAGGGCGCATATGTGGTTGATTTTTGGCATTGGAAACACGACGCCAGCCAGTGGTTGTAATTACTCATATACACACCCCACATTTGCGCTTAGAGAAAAATTTAGAAAAAGCATGAAAATGGTTGCAATTTCGTATGCGAAGAGCTACTTGGCATTTTGGCAATAACCACTACAGCTCGGGCAAATCATCATGCTAACCAAATCGTGTGACGCACCGAAAAATAACAACGAGAACCAGCACCTCGTCGTCGTTAACTTCAGAATTTGTCGATGAATGTGCCTGTCAGCAAACCACAAATCTATACAACAGATAATATATTGGTAAACCATGAGCAGCATGACAATCCTGGAGTGTACTCAATCACTTGCTCTCATATAAATGACGACGGAGTAGAATGCGGTGCAAAGTAAATAGGCCAATCGACGCGCACTGTACGAATCAGGTTCAATGAGCATTTAAAATACATACAAAGTATTGAGCCCAAAAGTGGCATCGCCGAACATGCATTATCGAATCAACACTCGATAAGTGAAGACGACTGTAAATTAATTAAAATAGAATCTAATATCAGTAGATTAAATATTTTAGAATCCCTACATATTTATGTAAATAAAAGTGTGTCAGTGAATCGTGATAGTGGCCCACTGTATACAAATCTTTACTCAGCTTTCCATTAAACTTCGTTTGATCCATATTTTGTTATTACTTTATTTTGTTGTTGTATTATACTCTCTTTATGTCTTTTTGCTTTTTCATTGTATTAGCCGATAATATTTGACAAATTTGGATAGGCTTACTTTGTTACTTTGTTATTTCTGTTGACAATGGTTAGTTGAAAACTAGCAACTGAAGAAGACACCACGCGAGTGTTGAAACATTTGTTTTGTTAAAATAAAAAACAAAAAAACTTAAACGACTAAAAGGTGTTGTTTCACTTTCTTTACAGTGTCGAAAGTCGTTTAGCACTCAAAAATAATTTAATTTAATTGAATTAAATAATTAATTATGCCGGTCACCGAACCTATTGAGTTGTTCTATTTTCAAAAAACCAAGGAGAAAATTTGTTCTCTATTGTCGGACGTTTGGTTTTTATCCAGATGCAGAAACCTAAGAGTAATGCCTAAATTCATAGATTTTTCGGTTAAGTGCAAAAGCAAGTGCCCTGTTGGAAAAACATCCGTGGAAAAAGCTAAGGTGTATTGGTTAAGTCACGCCCTAAAACAAAAACACGCTCATTTAGCTTCATGTGAATTACTAGCTTATAAACTTCACAAATCTTTAGCCTGCAAGCTTTCTTCCGTAGTTTGGGATGTTTTCTTGATTAAATTGAACGCCAAAATCGATCGTTTTTCTAGCTTCACATGCAAAGGAAAAGATTGAAGTTGGGAAAATTGAAACAATCAAAACCGCGCAGGTTGCCGTCTAGTAAATTCGTTCCTGGCCTTATAATCAACAAATCGGACGCGACCTTAGAAGATAATGAAATAAATCTTTTAAATAAAGGCTTAAAATTTGCGTTACCCCACAAACGTTTACCTATGCAGGATATCATCGTTGATTCTGAGTTAGCTCTTGGTAGATTGGATTCCGAAGTAGCCGACAATGTGCGTTACAATTTAAAAAAAGTCTTATCATCGAAGCCCACTTCAAATAATATTAGTTACACCAACTATTTGCATGGCGCCGTAAAGTCGTTAAACGAAAAGAATATTTACATAACAAAAGCCGATAAAGGTAACTGGGTTGTTGTACTAAATGAGCGCGATTACAACAACGGGATGAGCGCACTGATAGAGGAAGGAAATTACATTAAAGTAAAAACTCCTCTCCCAAAGATGAAAAGACAAGTGGTAGAATGTAGGAAAAAGTATGCCGATCTGTTCGGTCGTCGCTGGAACAAAAGAATGCATAAATCGTATGTACGAGTCCCCTTTTTATATGGTTTATACAAAGCTCATAAACCAGGAAATAAGTTCCGACCAATTATCGCTGGGTACACTTCGCCCATAGCAAACATTGCGTCATGGTTGAGCGATTATTTTGTGAAACTTAAGAATTTCGATAGTTTTTCAATCGAAAATTCATTTGAACTAATCGATAAGATTAAAACTGTGAAGTTGAATCCCAATGAGTGTTTTGCTTCGTTCGATATCACTTCCTACTTTTCTACCGTCCCAAGAAATGGTGCCTTGGATTCTTTACGTATCTGGTTAGACAAACAAAATATAAATCCACTGGTGGCTAGCGCCTTGTTCGAGTTGACCGTGGTTTGTATAAATCAATCTTTCTTCCAGTTTAGAGGGGAATTCTTTGAACAAATGGATGGTTTGCCTATGGGTTTGAATATTAGCCCATTCCTATGCAACTTATTCATGAATACAGTTGAAGAACAGCTTATTAAAAGTTCTATTTTCCCACGTTTTTATAGTCGATATGTCGATGACTGTATTGTTATTATAGAGAGAGAGAAAATACAGCAGACATTGAATTTATTTAACTCCATTAATGTAAACATCCAATTTACATGTGAGTTTGAAACAAATAATGAGTTACCTTTTCTGGACTTAATGCTGAAACATAATACCGACGGAGGGATCGAATTCGATATATATCGTAAGCCAACATCGACTGATCGATTTATCCCAATAGAATCGAACCATCACTACTCGCATAAATTAGCTGCCTTCAATTCTATGGTTCATCGCCTTCTTAACGTCCCACTAAGCTGTGCTGCTTACAACAAAGAAAAACACAAAATAGTGAGCATCGCAGAAACTAATGGGTATTGCGCCAGCATGGTAGAGCAGCTAATAAGAAAACACCAGCGCAAAAAATTGCAAAAAGAGTGCAGTTCGTTTTTCGGCACAGTGGGCGAAAAAGACAACATGACTTGGTGCAGCATGACTTACGACCCATATTATTTTTCTGATATGAAACATATCTTTAAAAAAGCTGGTTTAAATTTGGCTCCAAAATCAACAACAAAACTGAAGGCCTTATTGAGATCATCTAAAGATAAAGGTGACATTTTGGACAATCCTGGAGTGTACTCAATCACTTGCTCTCATATAAATGACGACGGAGTAGAATGCGGTGCAAAGTACATAGGCCAATCGAAGCGCACTGTACGAATCAGGTTCAATGAGCATTTAAAATACATACAAAGTATTGAGCCCAAAAGTGGCATCGCCGAACATGCATTATCGAATCAACACTCGATAAGTGAAGACGACTGTAAATTAATTAAAATAGAATCTAATATCAGTAGATTAAATATTTTAGAATCCCTACATATTTATGTAAATAAAAGTGTGTCAGTGAATCGTGATAGTGGCCCACTGTATACAAATCTTTACTCAGCTTTCCATTAAACTTCGTTTGATCCATATTTTGTTATTACTTAATTTTGTTGTTGTATTATACTCTCTTTATGTCTTTTCGCTTTTTCATTGTATTAGCCGATAATATTTGACAAATTTGGATAGGCTTACTTTGTTACTTTGTTATTTCTGTTGACAATGGTTAGTTGAAAACTAGCAACTGAAGAAGACACCACGCGAGTGTTGAAACATTTGTTTTGTTAAAATAAAAAACAAAAAAACTTAAACGACTAAAAGGTGTTGTTTCACTTTCTTTACAGTGTCGAAAGTCGTTTAGCACTCAAAAATAATTTAATTTAATTGAATTAAATAATTAATAATGCAGCAACAACAACCAACAGATCCAGCCGTGACACTAAGACCAGCACGAAGGCGGTGAGTTCGTTCCGGAAACGGAGAACCAATTTTTTGTACCTACCATTAATTTGATAAACTTATGTTAGATTCATAAAATAATACTATTTAAGATATACTTAAAATTATGTATGTACATGAGCTGTAAAGGGGGAGAATACTTGCCAGTTATACCCAGTTTTTATTTTTTTTATTTATCTGAAAGTTGATTGAAAACGCTCAAATTTAAAAGTATTATTCGTATTTGAAAATCAATGTGTCGTCGGGAGAAGGGTGTGCCCTGGTCGGGATTATTCTCGAATAATCATTTGTAAGTCATATTTTCTTTCCCTTTTTATTCGCTTTATCATCATTTTCGATATGACATTTGATTCGCTTCCACCATCATTTTTTTTTTATCATATTTAAAAACGATTATCCCTCATATGGAATAATGTTTTGGAATCATTTGTGAACACGATTACGATTCATCTTCTGGAAATCCTATTTAGTGCGTAATTCAATACTATATTATAAACCTATTATTACCAGCGGTTCAACCCATCGGAGCTTCCGAACAACGGGTCCTTACACTGTAACCTGGGTTTTTTTTTTTGACGTGTCGGCAAAAATGCTATCGGACATCGTAGTCTACGGACAGCATACACATTTCCTTAGGTCTGGACCACATTTTTATGTAGTCATAAATTTTGTTTGTGAATTTATTTATCGAGAAGTGTGAGCATAGGAAGGCAATCGGATTTTCAATGGAAAGTTGGTTCAATTGTTTAACAAAAATCGGTATTTAGTCGCAAGGAGTAATCAAAGCATATTGATACGGAGGTTAATTCGTCATCCAGATGCTGGGTGGGTATGAACTCCATTTAAGATTTTTCATGCATAAAATTTAGAGGCGTGAACTAGGGTCATTATAGAAGCGTAAATACTTACGGTATACCCAATTTGAAATCTCGGATTATTCAGTTTTAAACTAAGGTTAACATAGTTAAAGAGTTAATGTCAGCGGCTGAAGCATGATAAGCCTATTACTACGTAAATACATACGAACTTTAAACGTAGATTATACATAAAAGGAGTGCTTAAACGGTTTTGAAAAGCGTAAGAAACGTTAATAAGCTTAGAATCTATAGCACTTGCCTTGTTCGCAAAAATACGGATAGGCATACATACCTGAAATGACATACATAAAGTGCATATGTTCACAGACATGCAAACCTTATAATACATAATATTAAAAGTGGGCAAATTAAAGACAGTTTCTGAAACTGTCAAACACAGATACAAATAGATATTACAATCTAAATAAATTAGTCGTATATGTTCAGACACAATTTTTTTTGCGGATAGAATAAAATACAACTCAATAAAATTAAATTAAATATACCAAAAATAAAATAAATTATAATAAATTAATAAAGTTTATAAATAATAATAATAAAAAAATAAAAGAAAAATACACAGTAAAATTAAACCAATTCTTCAAGAGAAAGCATAAACTTCAATAAAACAAAATGAGATGGACTAAAATAAGAAAAACAAACAAATAAAATAAAATAAAGTACAATAAAATAAACTATAATAGAATAGGATACAACGAAATAAGCTAAATTACAGCAATTGTTTTTTTAACTTCCGCCCCCATACTTAATTATATCTATGGCCTTCCGCTAACTTCCTTCTTCTTGAAAAGAACATGAGATTAGCCTAACCTTGATTTTTTTTTGCTTAGGGTTTCCCTAATATTCGTTTGAATAAGCCTTAGTTTAGGGTTAATATTATAACCTATATTAGCCATAAGTACGCAATAAGTCTTTATTAAAATGAATTGTCAATAAAATTGTAATTAAAATGGGAATGCTGAGGTGTCTATTCATTTAGAAGGCACTTAGGGCATATAGGTAAGGGGCTACCGGAATTTTAGGTGCGACGGTGGCCATGGATTTTGAGGGTGGGACAAGCACCGGGCGTCGCAACAACACCCGCGGCGCCCCCTATGTATATTCGGCCCTTTTCTTTTTTTATTTTAATTTTCAGATTTTTTTTTTACAATTTTATTTTTCAGCAGTTTTTTTTTTTTTGAATTTTGATTTTAGAGTTAGTAACCGGTCATGTCCGGTTCGGTAATTTTTGTTGCGTTTAGTTCCTTTTGAGTTTCTTTTTTGAATTTGAATTAAAATCTTTGAATGTCAACGGTCTGTCCGTGACATCCGGTTCGGCCGGATGTTGTTTTAGTTTGCATTTATAAGCGTTTTGAGTCGGTCTCTGCGCTTCTGTCGGTTTTTTTTTGAATTTGACAGCTGTTAGTTTTGATAGGCATGATAGGAACTTTTTTCTGTTTATGGCGCAGGAACAGTAAGGTTGGCAAGGACCCGCCCCAGCCGACAATGACTAGCCACTGTGCACCACCATATCATGCCGACCGCCTTCCTTACTGCTTCCGCCGTAGATGCGTTTCCATAACAGATGGCGCCCAACGTGGTCTCAGTGGTCAGTTCGGGCAACGTGTGAAGTTGACCATTCCACCAGTCCGAGGTGGGCAGCCACAGAAGCAGCCACCTGCGTTGCGGTGGAATGGTTGACGGATCAGGTTGTCCGGACTGGTCATTGGGGGCAGTAATCGAAGGCGTCACCAGACTTCACGTCAAGTCATCATGAGGCAGTGCTGCACGCACTTTATCTTTTTTTGTAGTTGGGGTTTTATTTTCCCGGAATGTGGTCCGTTAGTCGGCTAGGAATAATTTTGTCCGCTAATTGGGATTTTCATATTTTTTGTTGTAATGTAAATTTTTCTTTTAGTTTATTTGCCGAATTTGTGTTGTTAGTGTGAGTGCGTGTGTGAGTTGAACGAACCCCAGCTCATCCCACGTCTCAGGTGGCAACACATACTGCCACCTGGATTGTGACGGGTTGAGCTGGGAATCAGAGTGGCACTCCTTCTTGTCCCACCAGACTGGGGAACGGTTTCGAAACCGCTCCACCCATTGCGGCGGAGGCAGGAGGGGTGTCCAGCGAGAATGGACGGGAGGCCTCAACACCCCCAACCAGTCCTAGGGGCGAGCCCCTGGAGACTGCCCCTGCGTTGCGGCTGGGCGTGTTGAGAACAACCCTTGTGTGCCTGGTACCGACCCTAGTGGCCCAGCCAGTCTCGGAGGGGGGCCTTAAGACCCCCTCGCATTGCGGTTGGGAGCACTAGGGACAAGTATGAATGGATTTGTGTTTTTTTTTTGAGCAAAAAATGTAGCCCGAGTGCCTTCGGGAAGGGGATGCCAGCATTCCCATTGATTATATAAAACATATATATAACTAATTTTTTGCAGCTTGATTTTTTTTGTACGGCTATCTATTGGGAAATTATTATTTGCGAGTTTTTTTTTTGTATTTCCTCGTGCACCTGTAGATATATATGTATATAAAAAAAAATAAATTTTTTTTCCTATCAATCATCGCTAGGTATACTAGGTGAAGGGGGTGGACTTTAATAACTTTTCTTTTCTCCCTCCAATCCCTAACTGCCTTACGCAGCAAAAGTTTTTTTTCTCTCCAAAACTACGACAAAACTAGTTACCTTTTTTTATTTTTTTTCCACCGGACTATATCGCGCGAGCAGTCGTACGGCCAACCGGGCCGAAATACTCCGTTTGGGAGTGCGGGAAGCTTTCGGGGGAGCCGGAATCGGGTCGGTAATAAGAGGGGGGCTTTCCCCAAGGCCAGGCGTCCCTTGGTGGTGCACACCCCAGTAGGTGGACCATATGGAGATCCCGCGGGAACGAATATGATCTCGGACCTGAATGACCCTCGCGACAAACTGGACAGACCTGGAAGCACCAGTAATCCGAATGCGCCCATATTAAACGCGCATTATATCTCGGGGCTAATGACCAATGTGTCGACCTACGCTCCAGATGGAGCTGGTGCTTTACCACCTAATTATAAAAAAAAAAAAAAAATAAATGTAAGGCGCGATAACCTCCGAAGAGATCTAAGGCCGAGCTTCTCTTCCAATTTGCGTCGTGCTCCTCTTGATTTTTCCCTACAAATTGGCCGGACGGGACCTACATGTTTTATGCCGACTCCGAACGGCATCTGCAAGGCAGATGAGTTTTCACTGAGAGCTTTTCATGGCAGAAATACAATCGGAGCGCTTGCCAGACACTGCCGAGGGGCGACCCCGCTTAGAAAAATTTTCTTCTAATTGAAAAATCTTATTTCTAAAATTTTGATGTTGCTTTGCCCAGGAGTTGAACCCAGGGCATACGGCGTGATAGGCGGAGCACGCTACCATCACACCACGGTGGCCGCCAACCTAATTATAGAATGGGAAATATAAAAGAAGCTGCAAGTGACCGGACGAATACTCCAGAGATCCAGAACGAAGCTACTCGTGGAGGCTCGTGGGTGGACGTGCTACACCAACTGTTCCAGGATTCGCAGGAGGAAATGCGGAGAGAGATGGGGTCAATCAGAAACAATTTGGACCAGCTCAACACCGCCCTCGAATCTGCGCAGCAATCAGCGAATCAGAGCCGGAACGCAAATAGGATGGACCGTAACCCGCTCCAAACAGTAGTACCACCAATGTACCCTGCACCGAGCAGCATAGTAGTGAAACCGCAGGAGTGGAAAATCGCGTTCGACGGCACTGGAAGCGTAGCGGATTTCCTTTTTAAGCTGGACACCTTGTGTGATCGCACACAATGCACGGACGAACAAATAATGGCTAGTTTCCACCTGTTTCTTTCCGGGCGGGCCGAAGAATGGTACTGGCTTTTCACGAAACAAAACCCAAACGCGACTTATGCCTTTTTGTGCTACTCATTGAAAAGAGAGTTTGGCACTTTGAAACTGAACACGAGATCATGATGGAGATCTCCATGCACAAGCAGAAAGCAAGCGAGTGCTATGACGTGTTCCACACGGACATAATTTCCTTGAACGCGCGCTAAGAGAACCCATGTCGGAGCTTCTACTGATTGACATAATAAAAAGAAACGTCAACAGTAGCCTTAAGCTGATGCTTTTCAACGCAGATGTAAGGACCCTTCATGAGCTACGCGATGTAGCACGCAGAGGTGAACAAGTGCTGAAAGAAAGCAAGCTGTTGGGAGCCACTTACGCAGGACGGCATGTAAACGAAGCACGCGTGACAACCCCAGATATGAGGATGGAAGGCGAGGACGGCGAAATGGATCCACAGATAGAGGCGCTGGAATATCGACGCAACAGGAGGCCAGACTATTCGGGAATCCAATGCTGGAATTGCCAGGCAATGGACCACTCATACATATACTGCGAGGAACCCATTTAAAATCCTTTTTGTTTTAAATGTGGGTATAAGGGTGTATTTACTCCTAAATGCCCTAGGGACCATCGCAGGCAGGGAAACCAGTACCCGAGCGAGAAGGCGGGGGAACCTCGTTCGGCTTCATAGCTCCCACACTAGCCGGTGCTCGAGGTGTCGTCCCGTGCACCGAAACAGAGGGTGAATCTCTGCATGGAGGTGATGAGCTTCCGAGGTGCAGTAGTACCCTGGCAGAAGAGCCCTCAAACGTGATAATCACTTACCCTGACAGTACGCACAATTCGAATAGTTCTGAATCCGAGAGTCAAACGTCCTCATCCGCGATGGGCGAACCGACCAGAATTCTGCAACGCCAGCAGAGGGATGTCGCTTGCCAAACGCTATTTCCACTCGGGAGCCAACGTTTCCATCTCAGGGAAAAATGGATTAGAATTCCTAGAGGATAAGGGCTTCGAATATCAGCCCTTACATGCGTTCGTATATACCGCGGGCGGCAACAAGCAAAAAATTTTAGGCTCAGTATCCCTACCAGTCACCTTCAAAAATATCACAAAGGTTATTCGTTTTTACCTTGTTCCCTCATTGTTCCAAGAAGCGTATTACGGGGTAGATTTTTGGAGAGCATTTGCGTTAGCTCCCGAAATATTCCCAAGCGTAGAGTGCATAGATATTAGATTTGAAAAGGAAGAGGAACTTAACCTCCATGAATTGTCACCAGACCGGAAATTAGAATTGCAAAAGGTCATCGAGACGTTTCCTTCGTACGAGAAGTTAGGCCCAGGGCAAACTAAATTAGTGGAGCATCACATTGACACCGGTGATACTGTCCCATAAAAAGCAAACATTTCCCTCTTTCGCCACCGAGGCAAGCCGAAGCTTTTAGCGAACTAGACAGGTTACTCGAATTAGGAGTTATAGAAGAATCAAACTCCCCGTGGTGTAGTCCTGTAGTACTGGTCCGGAAACCAGGTAAAGTTAGGCTGTGCATAGATTCCAGGAAGGTCAACGCGGTGACTAAGAAAGACTCGTACCCCCTGCCTCATATAAACGGTTTATTGAGCAGACTGAAGGATACGCATTTTATTAGTGGCATTGATCTGCAGGACGCGTTCTTCCAGATCAAATTGACAGAGTCCTCCAAGAAAAAAACAGCATTCGCAGTTCCGGGGAGGCCTCTGTACCACTTCAAAGTAATGCCATTTGGTCTGTGCAATGGACCGCAGACTATGAGTAGGCTGATGAACAAGGCAATCCCTTCGCGTCTGCGAGAGAACGTCTTTGTCTACCTGGACGACCTAGTGGTATGCAGTACTAATTTTGAAGACCACCTGAAATTGCTAGCGGAAGTGGCCCAATGTTTGAGAGACGCAGGGCTAACAATAAACGTGAAAAAAAGTAAATTTTGTCAGAAGGAAATACGCTACTTAGGGTACTTGATACGCAGCGGGTGTTTGAAAGTGGATCCGGGTAAAATAGAAGCAATGCCAAACTTCCCGATCCCTAAATCCCCTCGGCAAGTGCGTAGGTTTGTGGGCATGGCGAATTGGTACAGGGCGTTTATTACCAATTTTGCTGACTTGGCAGTTCCCTTAACCGACTGTCTCCGTAAGTCATCAGGCCCGTTCAAGCTTACCCCTGAAGCTATAGAGGCCTTCGAAAAACTAAAAGTAGCTTTGAGTTCCGCTCCTGTCTTGGCCCAACCAGACTTTTAAAGGGTATTCGTGATATAATGCGACGCTTCCAAAATAGGTATTGGCGGAGTTTTGTTCCAGGTTGTTGTTGTTGTTGTAGCAATGCTCGCCCCACCTAATAGCCGCGACCGATCACAAATTGTCATCAATATCCTCTAAGGGGAGTCCAAGGAAACTTGCCATTTCAACAGGGGTGGACCATAAGGAAAGGGGTGTTAGAGGCGTTGGTTCCACATTACAATTGAAGAGATGGTTGGTGTCATGTGGGGACACGTTGCAAGCGGGGCATACATTTTGTATGTCGGGGTTGATTCTGGATAGGTAAGAGTTTAACCTGTTACAGTATCCAGAACGAAGTTGAGCAAGAGTGACACGCGTTTCCCTGGGGAGTATGCGTTCCTCTTCCGCAAGTTTTGGATAAATTTCGTTAAGCACTGGATTAACCGGGCAATTCCCGGCATAAAGGTCCGACGCCTGTTTATGGAGTTCACCAAGGACCTGCTTGTGTTTTTTCACTTCATACGGCTGGGTTCTCAGGTGCCGTATTTCTTCAAAATGCTTACGGAGATGACTCCTTAAGCCCCTAGGCGGTGCTGGTTCATCAATCAGATGTCTATTGGGATGTCAAGGTTTCTGGGTATTCAACAGGAACTGTTTGGTCAGCATATCATTTCTCTCCCTGATGGGGAGTATTCTCGCCTCATTATGCCGATGGTGTTCTGGGGACATAAGAAGACAGCCCGTGGCGATTCTGAGAGCAGTATTTTGGCAGGCCTGTTATTTCTTCCAAGGGGTGATTTTTAGGCTTGGCGACCATATGGGTGACGCGTAGCACGTAATCGGCTGGCTAATTGCTTTGTATGTCGTCATGAGCGTTTCTTTATCTTTTCCCCAAGTACTGCCAGCGAGGGATTGAGGATTTTGTTACGGCTCTGATTTCTCGGAACAATTGCGGCTGCGTGCTCACCAAAATTTAGACCCTGATCAAACGTCACACCCAATATTTTGGGGTGTAGGGCAGTCGGTAGCGTAGTGCCATTGACGTGGATGTTCAAAATGGTCGACATTTGGGGCGTCCATGTTGTAAATAAGGTCGCGGAAGATTTAGTCGGTGATAATGCCAGGTTTCGCGAGGCGAAAAAACTGGAGAGATCAGGGAGGTAGCCGTTTATTTTATTGCATAGCGCATCGATCTTTGGGCCTGGGCCTGTGGCCATTATTGTGCAGTCATCGGCGTAGGAAACGATTGTGACTCCTTCCGGTGGTGAAGGTAGCTTAGATATGTAGAAATTAAACAAAAGTGGGGATATGACACCACCCTGTGGCACCCCTTGTTTAATTCTCCTTGGTTTTGATGCTTCGTTTCTAAATTGCACCGATGCCTGCCGACCACCCAGATAATTTGCGGTCCACCTTTTAAGACATGGGGGAAGGGTAGACCCTTCCAGGCCCTGCAGTAACGAGCCATGGTTGACCGTATCGAAAGCTTTTGATAGGTCTAGCGCTACGAGTACTGTTCTAAGGTGGGGTTATTGATTTAAACCGCAATTTATCTGGGTGCCAATGGCATTTAGTGTGGTGGTAGTGCTATGGAGTTTTCTGAAGCGATGTTGATGAGGGGCTAGCTGCAAATTTGCTTGGAAATAAGGGAGCAAAATGGTTTCAAGCGTCTTTGCCACTGGCGATAGGAGAGATATCGGACGATACGACTCACCTATGTTAGCTGGTTTCCCAGGCTTTAGTAGCGGGACCACCTTGGCCATTTTCCATTTCTCAGGTATGACAAAGTTGGAAAGAGACAAATTGAAGACATGCGCCAAATATTTGAAACCCTCTTTCCCTAGGCTTTTAAGCACCGGCATGGCTATGCCCACTGCTTTGGATGGTTTAGCACGACCAATGGCGTCCTCAACCTCTTTAGCGGTGATGGTGATTGGTGGCGCGCTGAATTTGTGTTTATGTGCGTGTCTATTGGCTCTCCGTCTATCTTTTTCGACCGTAGGATGCATTATATATTGTCGGCAGAGAGCGCTCGCGCATTTTTTCGCCTCCGACAGCACTTTGTCGCCAAAGGCGATGGAAACTTTGTCTTTGTGCTTAGTCGGATTCGATAGGGACTTTACGGTGGACCAAAGTTTAGCCACACCGGTAGAGAGGTTACAATCTCTTAGGTGCTCCTCCCATTTCGCCCGCTTGTGTTCATCCACAAGCAATCTGATGCGTTGGTTTATATCCCTTATTTGGGGGTCGCCTGGATCAAGCTGTCTTATAAGGTCACGTTCTCTCGATAAGTTTGCGGCCTCCGCCGGGAAGTGTGGCCGGATTCGGGAATTCTCCCGGCGGGAATGAAATGTGCCGAGGCGGATTTACGCTCCCCTTGGCGGGCATCAGTCGGGATAGGGAGGGCAGCAAAGCGGCTGTCTGTAAAGGATTTATATTCTTCCCACTTTCCTTTTTTGAAGTTTATGAAAGTGCGTTTTTCAGTGACGATGAAGTCGGCGGTACGCTCAAGCGAAATAAGTATGGGCAGGTGGTCGGATGCCAATGTTACCATCGGCTGCCAGTTGACGCAATTTACGAGTTCTGCGCTCACAATTGAGATATCTGGCGAGCTGTGACAGCTTCCTACCATACGTGTGGGGGCGTCTCCGTTTATTGTGCAGAACGTCGTTTCTTCTATTTGATCCGCCAACATCTCACCCCTCTGTCCGCCCGCAAGTTTGAATGCCATAGATCATGATGGGCATTGAAATCACCTAAGATAATGCGATTGTTGCCAGTGAGTAAGGGCCAGATATTAGGGCGGTATCCACTGGGGCAACAGGTGGCAGGAGGGATGTAGATGTTGATGATTTCCAGGTTTGCATCGCCTGACCGGACAGACAGGCCTTGACGTTCTAAGACATTTTCCCTGCGGTCGATGCCAGGATCAAATATATAATATTGCACAGAGTGGGGTATGATAAACGCGAGACCGCCTCCATTTCCGCTCTCGCGGTCTTTCCTGTGGACGTTATACCCAAAGCAGGTCTGCAATGCAGATCTTGCTGTGAGTTTAGTCTCTTGAATCGCAGCAATGCGGATGTTGTGCCGCTTCATGAAATCGAATATCTCCGTAATCTTCCAGTTAGTCCATTACAGTTTAACTGCAGGATTCTGAGTGCATAAGGGGAGACGTCGCCACTCTGGGGGTAAGTGACGGGTGACTACGCCTGGGTTGTGGAAGGCCAGGACGCAATTGCTGTTGTGGCCCTGGGACTGGGCATCCTTGGGCAAGCATTGGGGTACCCGGATGATTTGGGTTTGCGACCTGGCAACAGGGCGCGATGAAACCCGTCGGGGGGTTGCCGTCGCGGAGACCAGAACATCTGGGAAAGTGGCAGAACACAAGGCAGGAGCTGCATTGGACGGATGTCGCAAACCTATATATTCTGTGCTGGCAGACGGTGCAAACGGAGGTAGGGACTAAGAGTCTGTTTCCTGGCCTGCACGATTGCTGCGGAAAAGAGGGGGGGAGAAGACGGGGGCAGGGGCTGATGCTCAGCATTGCTACCAACTCTACTACGAAGGTAGTACTTATGAGTGGTATCAGCTGTTTGAGTTGTTGGCGCCGTGGGGGCGCGAGCAGCAGCGGGTACTTGTTGTGGCTTGCTGAGCAGCGGGGTTGCTGGAGGGTAGTGGGGGGGGGGGGGGGGGGGGGCGCAAAGGCGTAGGCTACGGGACGCCCTTGGGCGTGACAGCAAGGAGCCACAAAAGATTTATAAAATTTACGTGGACGTCGGGTTTTGGGATCAAGCCCAGAACAACCTGTCCGATGCAACCATCCCTTGCACGAGACACACTGAACAGAGTATGACCGTCCTAAAAAGATCCTTTTCCGGGCAGATGCAGCAAAACCATTTCTCAGGCCCGGGGTCAGGAGACGGACACGGATTGGGTTCGATGCCTTCCCGGAGTAAGAGAATATGGAGAAGTCCTGCTACAAGGAGCTGCTGGGAGGATGACAATTTGTGGGAGGGACGAAACAAATTAGATGGGGTCACACTGAAATGACAGTCCTTGGTCGGGAAAATCCCGAGTCGCTCCGGTACATAGAACCGACTGCCTTGGGAAGCGTGTTGTTCAGGTCGATGACAAGGGCGCTGAGCATCCGATCGCGTTTTGTGTCGAAAAAACTGAATAATGCTCCACGCAATTACACGGTAACCGAGCTGGAATGTCTCGCCGCCATAATCAGCGTGAAGCGTTTCCGACCCTATGTTGAGGGATTACCGTTTCGTATCATCACGGACCACTCCAGTCTCAAGTGGTTAATGACACAAAAGGACTTGAGCGGGAGGTTGGCGAGGTGGTCGCTCTTACTGCAAAGATACGAATTTAAAATGGAACATCGTAAGGGCACCCTGAATGTAGTACCAGATGCGCTGTCACGGTTTGATGCCGATGAGTTGTCTTTCACTACCACACCCGGGGAAATAGATTTAGTCTCTCCCGAATTTAGCAGCAACGAATATTTAGACTTAATTCGGACCGTCACCGAAAACGAGTTAAATTTCGTAAGGGAGTGGAAGGGGAAGAAGACTCGCTGTGGCGATTATGGTTGCCGAAAGGGTTGACTGAGGAAGCAGTGAGACTAGCACATGACGCTAACCGGAGTTACCATGGCGGGTGGCAGAAAACCTTAGAACGTGTTAGGCAGAAGTACTTCTGGCCGCAGCAGGCTAAGGACGTCAGGGACTATGTCCAGCGTTGTGACACCTGCAAGGCTGTAAAACACACTAATCAGCAGTCGAGACCGCCTATAGAGAATACCTTTGCATCCGAGAAGCCATTTCAGCGATTATATTGCGATTTCCTAGGGCCGTATCCGAGATCTAAGCGGCTAAAGCCCATGGAGAGAGCCACCACTGTAAACGTTATAAATTACTTCGCTTCAGAAATTTTTCCGGCTGTAGGGGTCCCTGAGGTTATTCACAGTGACAATGGTAAACAGTTTATCTCGAAGGAAATGAACCAATTTTTTGCAAATTACGGGGTGACGCACGTGAGGACGGGGTTATATTCTCCTCAAGCGAACGCATCCGAGCGCGTTAATAGAGAAATTGTTTCGAAGATTAGGATTTTCCTAAAAGATAAACCTGACCATACCGATTGGGATAAGCATATACCCGAGATTTTATCAGTTTTGAGTAGTGATTTTCATACGGCGATTCAGTGTTCTCCATACTTTGCATTATATGCCCAAAATATGGTCCAACATGTCTCAACGTACAACATTTTAGGGAAACTCGGCAGCCTTCGGGAAGATCAGGTTACGGTAGTAAGCCGAGCTGACAAGTTGACTAATATTCGTGAGCAGATCCGTAGAAATTGAGATCAGACCAAGGATAGGGGAGTAACCACCTATAACAAACGCTCTAGGCAAGTCAACTATAAGGAAGGTCAGGAAGTTTTTCGGAGAAACTTTGCCTTAAGTAACTTCAAACAGGGCATTAACGCCAAATTCCTACCAAAATACCTGAAGTGTCGCGTGCTTCGAAAAATAGGCAAGGCACTGTATGATCTCGAAGACCTAAACGGGAAATTGATAGGTCGCTTTCACGCTTCGGATATTCGTCCTCAATGAACCAACAAGAACGGTTTTATGCCAAATTACAATTTGATTTTTTTTATATATACCTACCAATTGGACCTTTTTTGTCTGGGCGTTTTGGCGGTCGGAGACATCTCGCCCAGTATTCTCCCCGAGCACTAACCTCATAGGATATTCACACGCGTACTCACCGAGTACCGTGAACCCCCTGGCAGTCCACGCTTAGGTCGGACTAGCCTTTCGGAGTTTGGACGAGTTCTCCAGATCAAAATGTCTACACCTTTTTTTTTTGTTTTGCATTCCAGTGGGAGCGATAACCACTAGAAATCATCTTTCGGAGTTTGGACGAGTTCTCCAGATCAAAATGTCTACACCTTTTTTTTTGTTTTGCATTCCGGTGGGAGCGATAACCACTAGAAATCATCTTTCGGAGTTTTGACGAGTTCTCCATAACAAATGTCTGATTGCCGCAAAGCCCTTTAAACTAGGAAACAGAATTAATTCCCGATTTGACTAAACCTTTTTTTTTGATGGACCTATGTTGCCCGGCTAGCTTCGTAGTAGGACGTTGAGACTCTTATCTCAGGGGTGAGTCGTGCCCCACGTTGATTGGCATCGGAGGCCTCTGGCAGTGGCTTCCCACAGCGGATCCGGTTTCCTGTTCGCTTCATCGTCAGGTCTTCAAAGCGAAGCAGGTTTGTAACGGTCTGCTGCTACGGTCTACGGTTACGGTCCACTTGGGAGCGTGTTCGCGCGAGCACACCTAGTGATAGGGCGAAAGTTGCGATACAAAAGTATCGAAACAAAGAAAAAAAATTAGGCGATCACTAGCAAAAATTGCCACGAGTTTTCCGGAAAAAATTTGGCGAAGGCAGAGTAAATTTTATTAGCGAGGAAATTCTTAAACTAAAATTTCAACAAATTAGTAAATTATTCGTTAATAATTCGCCAAAAACAAAAATTTACTTACGAACTGCTTTTTGTCAATTGATTATATTTTTTAACCAATCATAAAGACACATTTCCGAACGCAAAGTCATTAAGCGCCAGCAGCAGCAGAGCAGGGCGCATATGTGGTTGAATTTTGGAATTGGAAACACGACGCCAGCCAGTGGTTGTAATTACTCATATACACACCCCACATTTGTGCTTAGAGAAAAATTAAAAAAAAGCATGAAAATGATTGCAATTTCGTATGCGAAGAGCTACTTGGCATTTTGGCAATAACCACTACAGCTCGGGCAAATCATCATGCTAACCAAATCGTGTGTCGCACGGAAAAATAGCAACGAGAACCAGCACCTTGTCGTCGTTAACTTCACAATTTGTCGATGAATGTGCCTGTCAGCAAACCACAAATCTATACAACGGATAATATATTGGAAACCATGAGCAGCACTATAACGCCCACCAATAGTTGGCAAGAGACACCAGCTCAAACTCGTTGCCGCCAGTTGTCTTTATAACAACAACAACGACAGCAGCAGTTAGCAAATTATCCACTATAACTTAATCAACAACTATAACCAAGTGGTTCCATTTTGTATCCTCATCGCTAATCACCTGCTATTTTTTCGGCAGCTTGTTTGCTCTTCGTTACATTAATTTTGGATTTCGGTGTATGGAACAGTAAAAAGGGGGGCCGACTATTCAGCTAAATGGTTCAATTGAACTCAGCAACCTCAACTGCAGCAACAACAACCAACAGATCCAGCCGTGACACTAAGACTAGCACGAAGGCGGTGAGTTCGTTCCGGAAACGAAGAACCAATTTTTTGTACCTACCATTAATTTGATAAACTTATGTTAGATTCATAAAATAATACTATTTAAGATATACTTAAAATTATGTATGTACATGAGCTGTAAAGGGGGAGAATACTTGCCAGTTATACCCAGCCAGCATTTTGGAAGTCGTATCTGAAAGTTGATTGAAAACGCTCAAATTTAAAAGTATTATTCGTATTTGAAAATCAATGTGTCGTCGGGAGAAGGGTGTGCCCTGGACGGGATTATTCTCGAATAATCATTTGCAAGTCATATTTTCTTTCCCTTTTTATTCGCTTTATCATCAATTTCGATATGACATTTGATTCGCTTCCACCATCATTTTTTTTTTTATCATATTTAAAAACGATTATCCCTCATATGGAATTATGTTTTGGAATCATTTGTGAACACGATTACGATTCTTTTTCCATCCTATTTAGTGCGTAATTCAATACTATATTATAAACCTATTATTACCAGCGGTTCAACACATCGGAGCTTCCGAACAACGGGTCCTTACACTGTAACCTGGGTTTTTTTTTTTGACGTGTCGGCAGAAATGCTATCGGACATCGTAGTCTAGGGACAGCATACACATTTCCTTAGGTCTCGACCACATTTTTATGTAGTCATAAATTTTTTTTGTGAATTTATTTATCGAGAAGTGTGAGCATAGGAAGGCAATCGGATTTTCAATGGAAAGTTGGGTCAATTGTTTAACAAAAATCGATATTTAGTCGCAAGGAGTAATCAAAGCTTATTGATACGGAGGTAAATTCGTCATCCAAATGCTGGGTGGGCATGAACTCCATTTAAGATTTTTCATGCATAAAATTTAGAGGCGTGAACTAGGGTCATTATAGAAGCGTAAATAATTGCGGTACACCCAATTTGAAATCTCGGATTATTCAGTTTTAAACTAAGGTTAACATAGTTAAAGAATTAATGTCAGCGGCTGAAGCATGATAAGCCTATTACTACGTAAATACATACGAACTTTAAACGTAGATTATACATAAAAGGAGTGCTTAAACGGTTTTAAAAGCGTAAGAAACGTTAATAAGCTTAGAATCTATAGCACTTGCGTTGTTCGCAAAAATACGGATAGGCATACATACCTGAAATGACATACATAAAGTGAATATGTTCACAGACATGCAAACCTTATTGTCACGGATATTAGCATCACTAAGCTATACCATCAATAAGGCGATGCTAAGGCCATGCCAAGCAGTATTTACGTCAATAATCAAATCATGTATACACATATATAAGGCAGCCGAAAGAGATGTCACACACAGATGCATTTACTTATACGCCTATGTGTACTCGAGAGACTGTAAACTACAAACATTCACATCAATAATTCAATCATTATGTATATACATATATGTTCGTATACGAGCATCGGAGCGGCAATGCACAAACACATGCATATATCTTATCTGAGTTGTCACAAGAGAGGGCAATAATTTGTGCACGTAGTTGTGGCTGGCGATTTTGTAGCCGAAACTAACAAGTAACTTCTGGAAATAGAAGAGCCTAGAAGTATGCAGCGTAAACTATAAAAGCGGGGCAGGCGAGTAAGAAGTAATTCAGTTTGAGTTGAGCAATCAATCAGTTATTGATTAAGCACGCGATCTGGCGGCCAATAGTAGAGTTTCATTTGAGTTATCAATCAGTTTGGTTATTAAGTCAGCGAGTAGCAAAGTATAAGTGTTATTGTGAAGTACTTTAATAAAGGCCATTTTTCCATCATTCAATATTGGAGTTATTTATTCAACAGTTTAGTGATTCGAACTTAGCAGAGGATTGCAAATAAGAGGATTTCAAGTAAATTCGTTACAATTGGTGTCAGAAGAGGAATTGTTGAATAAATTCCAGAGGACAACAAGGACATGGCAAAGTTCAGTTAATTGAAGATCCAGCAACTAAAGAAGGAGTTGGAGAGCCGTGGATTGAATACAAACTGCGTTAAACTCGAACTTCAGGCACGGCTACGAGAGGCAATGGAAGCAGAAGGAATTGATGTGGACGAGTATGTCTTTTATCCTGATGAGGACGAGACAACAGCAAAAATTGAAGAGAAAAATGAAACACCGCAGACGGTTACCAGCACAGACTTGAACATGATATTGGCTGCAATATCTGCACAAACATCGACAGTAGCATCAATGTCGTCGCAATTGGCATCCCAACTAGAAGCGCAAGAGTCACTTATAACAGAAATGTCATCGCAAATATCAACCAACATGTCATCTCAACTAGAAGAACAGAAAACTTATATGTCATCACAGATGGAATCCCAAGAGACACGAATACCATCGAAGATTGAAGCACAGGAAACACAAATTTCTTCACAACTGGAAGAACTGAAGACGTATATGGTATCCCAACTAGAATCGTAGGAAACCCGTATAACATCACAATGGGAAGAACAGACTACATACTTGGCATCTCAACTGGAAGCGCAAGAGGCACGTATATCTGAAATGTCGGCACAAATTTCGGAACAGGTATCATCGCAGCTCTTTGTGAAACTGGAAGAGCAGGATGCAAAAATTTTACAACTCGAGGACAAAATTGATGCCGAAATAGAAGCGTTGAAAGGTCGTATGGAGCAATTAAAACTGAACCGCCCAGCTGTTTCAGAAAGCAATCCAAAGGTAAAGACACCATCATTTGACGGTTCTGTTCCTTTCCAGGTCTTTACGCTACAGTTTGAGAAGACCGCAGCAGTGAACAACTGGAATGCGGAAGATAAAGTTGCTGCACTGTTCGTGGCATTGAAGGGGCCAGCAGCGGAAATCCTACAGACGATTCCCGAAGGAGAGCGGAACAATTATGAAGCATTGATGGCTGCGGTAGAACGACGTTATGGAAGCGAGCATAGAAAACAGATATTCCAAATTGAGTTGCAAACCCACTACCAAAAAGCAAATGAGACTTTGCAGGAGTTTGCTTCGGACATTCAAAGATTGGCTCATCTTGCAAATGCGGATGCACCCGTGGAATACACGGAAAGAGTGAAGATTCAGAGCTTTATAAATGGCATACGGGACGTTGAAACAAAGCGAGCTACATACGCAAACCCAAAGCCAACATTCGCAGAAACGGTGTCGCAACCTCTGATTCAGGAAACAGCGTCGCTTCTGTGTAAGCCAGTTTTCAAAGCACGCCGTATGGAAGTAGAAAGGCCAGAGTGGGTAGACACAATTTTGGAAGCACTGCAGGGATCTCAACGGAAGAATGCCGGAGTTATTAAATGTTTCAAGTGCGGTAACCCAGGTCACATTGCACGTCATTGCGATCTTGGTCCTAATAGTTCCAACAATGTGGGTGGCCGTAAACGCAAAGCTGGCGGAAATGAGCAAGAGCGTGTCGAATGTAAAGAACGAAAACTTGCCCCGGCTGTTGAAGGTCCTGTGATATCTGTGTCGCAGATTGGAAGGAAATCAAGCAGTCTTACCATCAGAGGGAATGTGGATGGTAAAGAGCGTGTACTGACTGTAGATACGGTGGCATCTC
Organism: Eurosta solidaginis; assembly: GCF_040869045.1. NCBI lineage: Eukaryota > Metazoa > Arthropoda > Insecta > Diptera > Tephritidae > Eurosta > Eurosta solidaginis. Next base: position 126,683,298 of record NC_090321.1, read on the forward strand.
ATTCCTTGATTCGATCTGATATGGTCTACAGGAGAGTAAAGTCATTACCTGGAGCAAGGTTGCGTACGGTCACAGGCGAATATAATCAAGTCCAAGGCGAAGTGGTATGTGACGTATTAATTGGAAAAGTCATGGTTCTACGCAAATTCGTTGTGGCGGAGATCGTTGATGAAGTCACATTGGGAGTGGACTTCTTGGTTGACCATGACGTCAGGATCGATATGCGGAGAAAAATTATGCGCTATAAGAACCAGGACATACCACTTAACTTTAGTTTGGAAAAAGGGTTCAGCAGTAATCGGGTACTGGTGGAAGACTCGACAAAGACCACGAATGTCAAAGGCAAAGGTTGATGGAACAAATGGGCCAAACAAATCAAAACCGAAGGTACCTGTGAGAGAAACACTGGCATTGAAAAGCCCTAACGGACCTACTAAAACGAAGAAAAAATGCAAGGGTTGTTTCAAGCCAAGGCACACTACTGTTGTGAAGCGTCGGAACGATATTGATTATGCAAAGCAAATCCGTCCAGCGCAAGCTCTGCGAAGTAGTTCTTCATTGGCCGAGCAATATAGTGCGAGGGAACGATCGAGGATAATGAGTAGTAAGAGGAAACATAGGTACGACAAGGAAAATAATTCGGAAGGTTTCCGGGAGGGAAATTTGGTACTGTTATACAACCCTCACCGGCGGAAAGGTGTTCCATCCAAATTTCGGTGCAGTTGGGAAGGCCCGTACAAAGTTGTGAAGAAGATCAGTGATACCATCTACCGCATACAGACCACTGGGAAACCCCGGATTAGAAGAGTGGTACATTTGGAGATGCTAGCGGCAGTTAGATCGGGAGATTTGTCTGATCGGGACGATCAGACTTAGGTGGAGGGCAGTGTCACGGATATTAGCATCACTAAGCTATACCATCACTAAGGCGATGCTAAGGCCATGCCAAGCAGTATTTACGTCAATAATCAAATCATGTATACACATATATAAGGCAGCCGAAAGAGATGTCACACACAGATGCATTTACTTATACGCCTATGTGTACTCGAGAGACTGTAAACTACAAACATTCACATCAATAATTCAATCATTATGTATCTACATAAACGAATAAATAATTGCGTCTACACATATGTACGTATACGAGCATCGGAGCGGCAATGCACAAACACATGCATATATCTTATCTGAGTTGTCACAAGAGAGGGCAATAATTTGTGCACGTAGTTGTGGCTGGCGATTTTGTAGCCGAAACTAACTAGTAACATCTATAAAAGCGGGGCAGGCGAGTAAGAAGTAATTCAGTTTGAGTTGAGCAATCAATCAGTTATTGATTAAGCACGCGATCTGGCGGCCAATAGTAGAGTTTCATTTGAGTTATCAATCAGTTTGGTTATTAAGTCAGCGAGTAGCAAAGTATAAGTGTTATTTTGAAGTACTTTAATAAAGGCCATTTTTCCATCATTCAATATTGGAGTTATTTATTCAACAGTTTAGTGATTCGAACTTAGCAGAGGATTGCAAATAAGAGGATTTCAAGTAAATTCGTTACAATTGGTGTCAGAAGAGGAAATGTTGAATAAATTCCAGAGGACAACAAGGACATGGCAAAGTTCAGTTAATTGAAGATCCAGCAACTAAAGAAGGAGTTGGAGAGCCGTGGATTGAATACAAACGGCGTTAAACTCGAACTTCAGGCACGGCTACGAGAGGCAATGGAAGCAGAAGGAATTGATGTGGACGAGTATGTCTTTTATCCTGATGAGGACGAGACAACAGCAAAAATTTAAGAGAAAAATGAAACACCGCAGACGGTTACCAGCACAGACTTGAACATGATATTGGCTGCAATATCTGCACAAACATCGACAGTAGCATCAATGTCGTCGCAATTGGCATCCCAACTAGAAGCGCAAGAGTCACTTATAACAGAAATGTCATCGCAAATATCAACCAACATGTCATCTCAACTAGAAGAACAGAAAACGTATATGTCATCACAGATGGAATCCCAAGAGACACGAATACCATCGAAGATTGAAGCACAGGAAACACAAATTTCTTCACAACTGGAAGAACTGAAGACGTATATGGTATCCCAACTAGAATCGTAGGAAACCCGTATAACATCACAATGGGAAGAACAGAATACATACTTGGCATCTCAACTGGAAGCGCAAGAGGCACGTATATCTGAAATGTCGGCACAAATTTCGGAACAGGTATCATCGCAGCTCTTTGTGAAACTGGAAGAGCAGGATGCAAAAATTTTACAACTCGAGGACAAAATTGATGCCGAAATAGAAGCGTTGAAAGGTCGTATGGAGCAATTAAAACTGAACCGCCCAGCTGTTTCAGAAAGCAATCCAAAGGTAAAGACACCATCATTTGACGGTTCTGTTCCTTTCCAGGTCTTTACGCTACAGTTTGAGAAGACCGCAGCAGTGAACAACTGGAATGCGGAAGATAAAGTTGCTGCACTGTTCGTGGCATTGAAGGGGCCAGCAGCGGAAATCCTACAGACGATTCCCGAAGGAGAGCGGAACAATTATGAAGCATTGATGGCTGCGGTAGAACGACGTTATGGAAGCGAGCATAGAAAACAGATATTCCAAATTGAGTTGCAAACCCGCTACCAAAAAGCAAATGAGACTTTGCAGGAGTTTGCTTCGGACATTCAAAGATTGGCTCATCTTGCAAATGCGGATGCACCCGTGGAATACCCGGAAAGAGTGAAGATTCAGAGCTTTATAAATGGCATACGGGATGTTGAAACAAAGCGAGCTACATACGCAAACCCAAAGCCAACATTCGCAGAAACGGTGTCGCAACCTCTGATTCAGGAAACAGCGTCGCTTCTGTGTAAGCCAGTTTTCAAAGCACGCCGTATGGAAGTAGAAAGGCCAGAGTGGGTAGACACAATTTTGGAAGCACTGCAGGGATCTCAACAGAAGAATGCCGGAGTTATTAAATGTTTCAAGTGCGGTAACCCAGGTCACATTGCACGTCATTGCGATCTTGGTCCTAATAGTTCCAACAATGTGGGTGGCCGTAAACGCAAAGCTGGCGGAAATGAGCAACAGCGTGTCGAATGTAAAGAACGAAAACTTGCCCCGGCTGTTGAAGGTCCTGTGATATCTGTGTCGCAGATTGGAAGGAAATCAAGCAGTCTTACCATCAGAGGGAATGTGGATGGTAAAGAGCGTGTACTGACTGTAGATACGGTGGCATCTCATTCCTTGATTCGATCTGATATGGTCTACAGGAGAGTAAAGTCATTACCTGGAGCAAGGTTGCGTACGGTCACAGGCGAATATAATCAAGTCCAAGGCGAAGTGGTATGTGACGTATTAATTGGAAAAGTCATGGTTCTACGCAAATTCGTTGTGGCGGAGATCGTTGATGAAGTCACATTGGGAGTGGACTTCTTGGTTGACCATGACGTCAGGATCGATATGCGGAGAAAAATTATGCGCTATAAGAACCAGGACATACCACTTAACTTTAGTTTGGAAAAAGGGTTCAGCAGTAATCGGGTACTGGTGGAAAAGACTCGACAAAGACCACGAATGTCAAAGGCAAAGGTTGATGGAACAAATGGGCCAAACAAATCAAAACCGAAGGTACCTGTGAGAGAAACACTGGCATTGAAAAGCCCTAACGGACCTACTAAAACGAAGAAAGAATGCAAGGGTTGTTTCAAGCCAAGGCACACTACTGTTGTGAAGCGTCGGAACGATATTGATTATGCAAAGCAAATCCGTCCAGCGCAAGCTCTGCGAAGTAGTTCTTCATAGGTCGAGCAATATAGTGCGAGGGAACGATCGAGGATAATGAGTAGTAAGAGGAAACATAGGTACGACAAGGAAAATAATTCGGAAGGTTTCCGGGAGGGAAATTTGGTACTGTTATACAACCCTCACCGGCGGAAAGGTGTTCCATCCAAATTTCGGTGCAGTTGGGAAAGCCCGTACAAAGTTGTGAAGAAGATCAGTGATACCATCTACCGCATACAGACCACTGGGAAACCCCGGATTAGAAGAGTGGTACATTTGGAGATGCTAGCGGCAGTTAGATCGGGAGATTTGTCTGATCGGGACGATCAGACTTAGGTGGAGGGCAGTGTCACGGATATTAGCATCACTAAGCTATACCATCACTAAGGCGATGCTAAGGCCATGCCAAGCAGTATTTACGTCAATAATCAAATCATGTATACACATATATAAGGCAGCCGAAAGAGATGTCACACACAGATGCATTTACTTATACGCCTATGTGTACTCGAGAGACTGTAAACTACAAACATTCACATCAATAATTCAATCATTATGTATCTACATAAACGAATAAATAATTGCGTCTACACATATGTACGTATACGAGCATCGGAGCGGCAATGCACAAACACATGCATATATCTTATCTGAGTTGTCACAAGAGAGGGCAATAATTTATGCACGTAGTTGTGGCTGGCGATTTTGTAGCCGAAACTAACTAGTAACTTCTATAAAAGCGGGGCAGGCGAGTAAGAAGTAATTCAGTTTGAGTTGAGCAATCAATCAGTTATTGATTAAGCACGCGATCTTACGACCAATAGTAGAGTTTCATTTGAGTTATCAATCAGTTTGGTTATTAAGTCAGCGAGTAGCAAAGTATAAGTGTTATTGTGAAGTACTTTAATAAAGGCCATTTTTCCATCATTCAATATTGGAGTTATTTATTCAACAGTTTAGTGATTCGAACTTAGCAGAGGATTGCAAATAAGAGGATTTGCGAGTAAATTCGTTACATTATAATACATAATATTAAAAGTAGGCAAATTAAAGGCAGTTTCTGAAACTGTCAAACACCGATACAAATAGATATTACAATCTAAATAAATTAGTCGTATATGTTCAGACACAATTTTTTTTGCGGATAGAATAAAATACAGCTCAATAAAATTAAATTAAATATACCAAAAATAAAATAAATTAATAAAGTTTATAAATAATAATAATAAAAAAATAAAAGAAAAAAAACAGTAAAATTAAACCAATTCTTCAAGAAAAAGCATAAACTTCAGTAAAACAAAATGAGATAGACTAAAATAAGAAAAACAAACGAATAAAATAAAATAAAGTACAATAAAATAAACTATAATAGAATAGGATACAACGAAATAAGCTAAATTACAGCAATTGTTTTTTTAACTTCCGCCCCATACTTAATTATATTTATGGCCTTCCGCTAACTTTGGAACTAAAATTTCTTCTTGAAAAGAACATGAAATTAGCCTAACTTTGAATTTTTCTTGCTTAGGGTTTGCCTTATATTCGTTTGAATAAGCCTTAGTTTAGGGTTAGTATTATAACCTATATTAGCCATAAGTACGGAATAAGTCTTTATTAAAATGAATTGTCAATAAAATTGTAATTAAAATGGGAATGCTGAGGTGTCTATTCATTTAGAAGGCACTTAGGGCATACAGGTAAGGGGCCACCGGAATTTTAGGTGCGACGGTGGCCATGGATTTTGAGGGTGGGACAAGCACCGGGCGTCGCAACAACACCCGCGGCGCCCCCTATGAATATTCGGCCCTTTTCTTTTTTTATTTTAATTTTCAGCTTTTTTTTTACAATTTTTTTTTCAGCAGTTTTTTTTTGAATTTTGATTTTAGAGTTAGTAACCGGTCATGTCCGGTTCGGTAATTTTTGTTGCGTTTAGTTCCTTTTGAGTTTCTTTTTTGAATTTGAATTTAAATCTTTGAATGTCAACGGTCTGTCCGTGACATCCGGTTCGGCCGGATGGTGTTTTAGTTTGAATTTATAAGCGTTTTGAGTCGGTCTCTGCGCTTCTGTCGGTTTTTTTTTTTGAATTTGACAGCTGTTAGTTTTGATAGGCATGATAGGAACTTTTTTCTGTTTATGGCGCAGGAACAGTAAGGTTGGCAAGGACCCGCCCCAGCCGACAATGACTAGCCACTGTGCACCACCACATCATGCCGACCGCCTTCCTTACTGCTTCCACCGTAGATGCGTTTCCATAACACCTGATCCAACAAAAAGTTATAGGGTAGGTTATCTTTTATAATTATGTTATTATTCGCTATCATCACTTTCATTCGATGAGTCACTTGTGGAATAGTCATGAGCATCAGCAACACTACTGGGAAAGCTTGAAACAACTGGGGTATTTATTGACTCCTCAACATTATCGGGGGACAGTAAATTTAAGACTTCTGAAGTCAGACTTTTAAATTTTTTCTTAGGTATCTCCCTAAAACTGTTAACTAAAGGATCCGATGTTATAAGCAACATATTCATAAGATCTCTATTCGTGGCTTCGCGCGACTGCTTTTGTGTGTTATCATCCCTGAATCGTCTCAAATCTTTGTTACGGGCTTCATGTGCTTCCTCAGAAAGTTGACCAATAGGTAAAATTGCTGATTTTATAATATCAGTACTATGCACTAAGATTTTATGAACTGTAACAGGCATATTAAACCATGGATAGAGATCTATGTATAGTTTTTTAGTCTCGACCGCAAATTTTTCAAATCTTTGGATATTTATATTGTACCCATATGCTAATGCGCGAAGGAGAGTGTCGAATCTTTTGATGAGCGTTACATCCAATCCCGTAATCTCAGCACTAGCCTCAGAATTTCCGAAAAACGTACGAGCAGTGTTGCCGTCATTGGTATTGCCGAAACCTGGTTTTGGTTTATCTACTATCAATCCAAGTACACTTTTAAATTTATTCTGGATTTCGTTGGAACGTAGCTTTACACTCTCTTTATCTGCCTCATTCCTAAGCTGCCACTTCTTTACTTCGAGGCGATAACTTACATGAAGCAAGCATTCAAAACATCTTATCCATGCATGGAGATTAGACAAACCAAAATCAAGATTATCTCGGTTAGGCGTAAAGTCCCGTAACTCATTATTCATGTCTTTTGGAGTGGCACCACAAATATAACACTTTAGAAAAATAAATTTAATTGGACGACAATACATGGTAGAAGAAAGTCGAAGATTCTGCCAAACAATGTTACCTTTTTCATCCTGTAATTTAAGAGGAACGAAAGAAAATACAAATAAAAATTCATCAGTGTCAGAACTGCATGTAAACTTTTGCTTATATGTGCTATGGCCAGAGCTTCCATCGCAACCCCACTTGCTGATTAAAGTATGTTTTATAATGTTAGCAACATTTCTGTTGCCGGACATACGCGTTGATACTTCTGCCGCATAAAGTAACTCACCGGGACTTCTAGATTGCAAGAGGTCATCCACTCGACGCCGTTTGGTTTTTTCACTGCAGCTAACAAAGTCCTTCATTCGTCTTCCGGGGCCGGGGTTACCTGAAGAAGTGGTTGGTAGATCTGATGGTAACTTTTAATCCACCGTTATTGTAAATGTGAAGTCTGGACCCGAAAGCCACTCCGAGTTTTTATTCAAAAATCGCTCCTTATGTCTTCCAGAAGTGTTCCACTTTTAATCCAGCTTCGACGAATATGCCGATATTTCTAAGCTTAAACTTTTTATCGAATACTCGGCTGCTTCGCTTCGCTATCGTACTTAAGTACAACAAAACTCAATAATTCTTTATATCTGGTTTCCTTCGAATGTTGAACCCAAATGTCAAAAAACTCCGTTCTTGGTACGGTTATAACTAAACTGCTTTGTGTTTTTGATTTTCCGACAGGGTGAATAGTTGATGATTGTTGTGTTGCCATCTTAAGTGTCATTGATCGTTCTGATTTGTTGTCAGTTGCGCAGTATTTATATTACATTCAGGTATTGGCGTAGATGCTACCAAATGGGGTTGTTTTGTGTAGCGTTCCTGTGTGGTTATACCTGCATTAGGATTGCTTTGTATGTACCTGTTTTTATGACTTGGTGACTGGTGCGGTAGGTTGTGGCAGGTTGAAGTCAGTGATCTTCGCTTTTTTGCTTTTGGTGTGGTCTTGTTGACCTTGCGCGTTTATTTTTGTGTGTTTTATGGCGACGTGTTTGTTCCCTGTACCTGGGGATTGGTTTTGCCGTTTGTAGATCAGCTTTAAAGGTTCAAATATCTCGTCGGAGCTGGTACGTACATACATCCTATTTTATATGTAGAGACAACTAAATCTACAAAAAAAAAATTTTAAATAGATGTGCAAAGAATTCTCAATGGTTTTTTCTTTGGACTACCAGAGAATACTTGCGACTATAACATATGTAAAATTTAGCATGGATGTCGGCGGATGTATGTAACTTTTTTGTCCCTAAAGTTAAAAATATAGAGAAAAAATACCTTTTCTTCTTAATAACGGAATGTTAAATATATTGAAAATACTCTAATTGCTAAAGAATTACTATAAAAAAAATTTGCTTACCTTCGAGCTTAGAATCCATCAAAAAAATTATATAAAAGTGTTCACTTAAAAGAAATATGAAGCTTAATATTCAACAAGAATTTTGCAAATTAATCAATGCATTTTACGGCCATGCCTGCCTTCTTACTTCAATTACTCAATATATATGAGAAAAAATATAAAAAAAAGCAAAAATCCCGTTATTTTGTTTGTTTTCTTTCATTTCTCATTACACTTTGTTTTTGTCCAGCTAGCTTGTTCTACACGAAACACTGTGCAGCGGTGTAAAACTTACTCTGTACTAAAGCATCCATCAGCAGCTTCAATTTGATACCCATAATGTAAAAAGACATTCTAGGTGTATCGGGGTCCACGTTTTGGGCTATATCTCGAAACCCTATCCTCATCCCAGTTGTATGAAAATTATCCTGTACTATAGCACTCATCAACAGCTTTCATTTGATATCCATATTGTATAAACACATTCTAGGGGTACCGGGGTTCCCTTTTTGGGCTATATATCGAGACCCTAGCCTCCCATTTGTATGAAAATTATCCTGTACTATGGCACTCATCAACAGCTTTCATTTGATATCCATATTGTATAAACACATTCTAGGGGTACCGGGTCCACGTTTTGGGCTATATCTCGAGACTCTAGCCTCCCAGTTGTATGAAAATTATCCTATACTATAGCACTCATCAACAGCTTTCATTTGATATCCATATTATATAAACACATTCTAGGGGTACCCCGGTCCACGTTCGAGCTCGAGACCCTAGCCTCCCAGTTGTATGAAAATTAACCTGTACTATTGCACTCATCAACAGCTTTCATTTGATATCCATATTGTATAAACACATTCTAGGGGTACCCGGGTCCACGTTTTGGGCTATATCTCGAGACCCTAGCCTCCCAGTTGTATGAAAATTATCCTGTAATATAGCACTCATCAACAGATTTCATTTGACATCCATATTGTATAAATACATTCTAGGGGTATCCGGGTCCACGTTTCGGCCTATATCTCGAGACCCTAGTCACCCAGGGTTATGAAAATTATCCTGTACTATAGCACTCATCAACAGCTTTCATTTGATATCCATATTGTATAAACACATTCTAGGGGTACTGGGGTCCACGTTTTGATCTCAAGACCCTAGACACGTAGCGAAAAAAAGGTAGACGTTGGCCGATTCTCAGACCTACCCAATATGCTCACAAAATTTCATGAGAATCGGTTTTTTATATATTAGATATATATAGTATATATATATATTTTCGCAATTTTAGCCCCATTTTAACAGCTAGAAGCTCCAAATTTAACCGAACGCTTACGTATATGGCATATATTGTTGTCTGAAAAAATCATAGAGATCGGTTGTATATATAGTATATATCTCATACAACCGATTGTTCAGATTAGAAACTTTTCGCAATTTCTACCCCATTTTATCAGCTGCAAGCTTCAAATTTCACCGATTGCTTACGTATATAGTATATACTGTTGTGTCAAAAAATCATAGAGATCGGTGATATATATAATATATATATGATGGTATATAGAGTATATATATATTATATATATATATTTTTTTTGCGATTTCGGCCCCATTTTAACAGCTAGAAGCTTCAAATTTCACCAAATTCTTACGTGCATAGCATATATTGATGTCTGAAAAAATCATTGAGATCGGTGGTATACATAGAATATATCTCATACAACCGATTGTTCAGATAAGAAACTTTGCGCAATTTCTGCCCCGTTTTAACAGCTAGAAACTTCAAATTTCACCAAATGCTTACGAATACAGCATATATTGTTGTCTGAAAAAATCATAGAGATCGGTGGTATATATATTATATACTTCATATAAACTGTCATTTTTGCCCCTTTTTTACGGGTAGAAGCTTCTAACTTCATCAAATTTCATCAAATAGTTACATTTACTTCATATATTTTTGAAATACGTGATTCGTAGTCATAGTTTTTACATGCAGACCACAAAAAACGTGAAGCTTTGCATCCTCACACAAAGTACCTACCTATTTTTATACCTTTCATGAAAATGAAATGGTATATTAAATTCGTAACGAAACCCAAAATTGTAAGTCCTTAACGGAAAATAGATAGACCCAACATTAAGTATACCGAAATAATCAGGTTGAAGAGCTGAGTTGATTTAGCCATGTCCGTCTGTCTGTTTGTATGCAAACTAGTCCCTAAATTTTTGAGATATCTTGATAAAATTTGGTAAGCGTGTGTATTTGGGTGTCCGATTAGACATTTGTCGGAACCGGCCTGATCGGACCACTATAACATATATCCTCCATACAACCGATTTTTCAGAAAAAGAGGGTTTTTGTAATATCTTACTCAATTTAACAGATTGAAGATTCAAACTTCCCCATATACTTTCGTATATTGCACGTATTTTTGCCTGAAAGAATTGATGAGGTCGGTCGTATATATAGCATATATCTCCCACAACCGATAGTTCAGATAAGAAACTTTTCGTAATTTTTGCCATTTTAAGAGCTAGAGGCTTCAAATTTCAATGTATGCTTACGTATATAGCATATATTGTTGTCTGAAAAAATCATACAGATCGGTGGTATATATAGTATATATATGGTGGTATATATAGTATATATATATATAGTATATATATGTATTTTCGCAATTTTAGCCCCATTTTAACAGCTAGAAGCTTCAAATTTCACCGAACGCTTATGTATATGGCATATATTGTTGTCTGAAAAAATCATAGAGATCGGTTGTATATATAGTATATATCTCATACAAACGATTGTTCAGATAAGAAACTTTTCGCAATTTCTACCCTATTTTAACAGCTATAAGCTTCAAATTTCACGGATTGCTTACGTATATAGTATATATTGTTGTGTCAAAAAATCATAGAGATCGGTGATATATATAATATATATATGATGGTATATATAGTATATATATATAGTATATATATATAGTATATATATATTTTTTTTGCGATTTCGGCCTCATTTGAACACCTAGAAGCTTCAAATTTCACAAAATGCTTACGTGCATAGCATATATTGATGTCTGAAAAAATCATTGAGATCGGTGGTATACATAGTATATATCTCATACAACCGATTGTTCAGATAAGAAATTTTGCGCAATTTCTGCCCCGTTTTAAAAGCTAGAAGCTTCAAATTTCACCAAATGCTTACGTATATAGCATATATTGTTGTCTGAAAAAATCAAAGAGATCGGTGGTATATATATTATATACTTCATATAAACTGTCATTTTTGCCCCTTTTTTACGGGTAGAAGCTTCAAAATTCATCAAATTTCATCATATAATTACGTTTACTTCATATATTTTTGAAATACGTGATTCGTAGCCATAGTTTTTAAATGCAGACCACAAAAAACGTGAAGCTGTGCATCCTCACACAAAGTACCTACCTATTTTTATACCTTTCATGAAAATGAAATGGTATATTAATTTCGTCACGAAACCCAAAATTGTAAGTCCTTAAAGGAAAATAGATAGACCCACCATTAAGTATACCGAAATAATCAGGTTGAAGAGCTGAGTTGATTTAGCCATGCCCGTCTGTCCCTCTGTCCGTCTGTCTGTTTGTATGCAAACTAGTCCCTCAATTTTTGAGATATCTTGATAAAATTTGGTGAGCGGGTGTATTTCGGTGTCCGATTAGACATTTGTCGGAACCGGCCGGATCGGACCACTATAGCATATTACCTCCATACAACCGATTTTTCAGAAAAAGAGGATTTTTGTAATATCTTACTCAATTTAACAGATTGAAGCTTCAAACTTCACCATATACTTTCGTGTGTTGCACATATTGTTGCCTGAAAAAATTGATGAGATCGGTCGTATATATAGTATATATCCCCCACAACCGATTGTTCAGATAAGAAACTTTTCGTAATTACTGCCCTATTTTAAGAGCTAGAGGCTTCAAATTTCAACGTATGCTTACGTATATAGCATATATTGTTGTCTGAAAAAATCATACAGATCGGTGGTATATATAGTATATATATGGTGGTGTATATAGTACGACGGTGTGTGTATATAAAACGACGATAGACGTTGACGAGAGTAGACGTGTTTTTGTGCTGCTCCGTTTCTTTTAATTTCTTTTCATTTTTTTCGTTCATTTAATAGTGCGCTATGTCTTTGTATGCCAAATGTAACTCTGAGTGTGCCACGGGTGAATTTTTATGCTGTGGCATTTGCTCGCATAGTTTGCATGTAAAGTGCTCTAATATAAACACAAGCTCGGCTAAGCTTATAAACTGTTGCAAAAATTTATTGTTCAGATGTGATACGTGCATTGATTTGCCTATTTCAGCTTATTTGCTTAAGCTTCGAAATGCAGTGCGCTCTTTAAGCGATATTTAAAACGAATTTAGTGGACAAGCAATTCCAAAACATTCTAAAAAACAAAGCGCTACAAGTGCAGCCAACAACAGTGTCGGTAAATCTATACAAAGTCAATTCAGCAAATGAACAACAATGCTGCTGATAATGGCGAAGCTAAACAAAATGCAGTGCAAAACAATAAGAAGCGAGCCTTACGTTCTAACACAAAGGCCGATGACCGTGATTCAGTGCCTTTGATTTCGATTTCAACTCCCTCAACTCCGAATGTTACTGATATTCGTGTGTATGCTCTCTCTCAGTTTACCGACAATAATAGCGATACTGAAGTTGTTGCTGCATCCGATAACGAATTCGTTTCTCGTGATCCTACTGCTGCTACGACTTCTTCGAATTCAACTAATTGCAATGCCAACAACACTGGTTGGACAGCAGTAAAGTCGAAAAAGCCAACGTGAACAAAAAGCATAAACAAGATAAACAAGACAATAATAGCGATATTGAAGTTGTTGCTGCATCCGATAATGAATTTGTCTCTCGTGATCCTACTGCTGCTACGACTTCTACTTCGAATTCAGCTAATTTCAATGTCAACAACACTAGTTGGACAGCAGTAAAGTCGAAAAAAAATAATATTAACGTGAACAAAAGCATAAACAAGTAGTTG